>NW_021130452.1:1837-512763 GCF_004193835.3 Ostrinia furnacalis
GAGATCCCATCAAAAACAATACTTGTCAAAAAAACCAAGTCTCGCAACTCAGTTGTTCTACGGTAAAAAGTTGTGAGATCCATGTAATACCAAGTCCAGGCCAGGAAATCTTTAACGTTTTACATAAATATATTGACTTGGCCATCGCATGAAAACATGTGTAAATTAAATTATTTAGTGCGATGGCCAAGTCAATATATTTATGTAAAACGTTAAAGATTTCCTGGCCTGGACTTGGTATTACATGGATCTCACAACTTTTTACCGTAGAACAACTGAGTTGCGAGACTTGGTTTTTTTGACAAGTATTGTTTTTGATGGGATTTATTTTACACGTACAAATAAAAAGCTTCCACCCTCAAGCTTTCGTAAAACTTTCAGTCATATTGAAATCACAACTAGGGATGTTATGGATATATAGTTTCGGTTATGGATACGGTTACGGATATAGGATTATTATACCGGTTTCGGTTACGGTTACGGATATTTTCTTTATTTCGGATTATCGAAAGTTTTGGTTACGGTTATCTTTGCTTTAGAATACAATTGGCAATAGTTGTCCAACACGGTTCATTCATGGCCGCACACTTTACATTGAATTAAAAGTAATAAAAAAATAAAAATTTATACTAGATGGCATTATAAAGGTAAATCAGGCTGTTATGTCTTTACATATAATGCTATACAAAAAACAATTTAAACTGCCTACATCCAAAACTATCCGAAACTTTTGAATCGGTTACGGTTACGGTTTCGGATATTTTTTTATATCGGAAACCGTAACCGTTCGGATATCCGAAAGTTTCGGTTACGGTTATGGATATCCATAACATCCCTGATCTCAACTATCATTTATCACGTGCAACATAATTCTCCAATGTCCCACGAAATAGGCCATCTTTCCTTCCAGAAGTTTCAGGTTCGATCCCAAGTAAGGCAACAATTTTAGGGGCTCTCCTGCGCCTTTGAAAATGGAAATAAAAGTAGACTTTGAAAAGTTTCTCACTTAAAAATGTGCTTTCGAGTGTTTTATTTGCCTTTGGGTGATCCCCCATTTTAGAAAGATTTAGGTAAAGGTTTCCAATGTCTTTCTTACATGATAGTACCTAGTAAGTAGGTGTTACCTGTCTACCACAGGCTGGAAGACGTAGTGAGTGCAAGCCTCCCACTAGGCGGACCGACGATCTGGTGAAGGTCGCGGGAAGAACCTGGATGCGGGCGCAGGACCGGTCGTTGTAGAAATCTTTGAGGGAGCCCTTTGTTCAGCAGTGAACGTCCTATGGCTGAAATGATGATGATGATGAATACAAATAATTCACTTTTTTTAATAAATATGTCTGTTGTATCAAATAGCAGTTTAACTGATTTTATAAGGAAAGGAAAAGGAGAGTTTCACGTGTTTGTAAACAGAATCTCTGTCACACTAGAAATTATGTGGACAAAGCCATACCAGGAGCTAGTTTATAATAATATACACACTGTAGCATAGATATAGCAGTGAAATTATACTGTTGCGTAGTTCAAAGGACTTGGAATGGCTTTGAGCGCATAGTTGTGAAGGAGACATATGAAGGCATCTTTAGCTATGATTTTAACTAATGTTCACTCGAATTTGTAAAGTTAAGGCAATAAATTAATAAAATACAAACCCACTGAATGCTTCACCATAAAAGAAAAAAAGCACAAACTAAATACTGTAGTAGTAAATTAATATTTTAATATTTTAAAGGCGAAAGTAACTCTGTCTGTCTGTCTGTCTGTGGCGCGTTCACGCCTACACCACTGAATCAATTTTGATGAAATTAGGCTTAGAGACAGTTTGAGTCCCGGGAAAGGACATAGGATAGTTTTATTCCCGGTTTTTAAATAGGGACGCGCGTGATAAAGTTTTTGTATAACAAACTAAATTCCACGTGGGCGAAGCCGCGGGCGGAAAGCTAGTGGCTTATAAATCAAACTAAACTCTGTTATGTGCTACCACACTTAGTTTAAGCACTTATTACCGTACTTAAACCCGTTTTCAGCAAACCTTTCAAGTGTTGTTCTAACTTAACCCCGTTAATCCCTAGAAATTCTAAGAAATTCCGCAGCCGACGCAGATTGATGACTTCCAAGATGGCCGCCGGTAATCACCGGCGCAAACTGCAACGAACCGGTTCGAACCGGCTAACGAATTGGAGGTAAAATTCGGTAATTAGTTGGAAACTGAAGTTTCAGATATTAGTGTGGGTAGGTACTTTAGTAAGGGTCAGTTTCAGCGACTCCTGAAATTTCAGGTTATCTGAACGAACGCTTTCTAACTCGTGACTTTATTCATTCCTTCGTTCCTTTCAGGTAAATGAAGTCCTATGAACTGCTGGACAAAGTCTTCCGGCCCGTGGTCGCCACTCGAAAAATTTTGTTCCCCGATGTGACTTTATATGCAAGATAAATTAATTAATTAAAGATCAACCAACAACACATCTTTACACACACAAATAATGCATGCAATGATGACAAGACACAACGCAAACGTGGACGCCATATAAGCAAACTTGGCGGACTGTAGCAGACGAGGCGAAGAAAATCGGCAAGACCTGGAGCGAGATCAAGCGTGAAGCTCAAGACCGAACGCGACATAGGACCGACTATGCGACGACTAGGGGACATAGGACCTTAAGTCAAGTAAGTCAATGATGACAAGACCAAAAGATGATAATATACAGTGTGAGTCACGTTAAAGTGTACATATGAAAATAGATGAAACTAGACCTATTTTTATCGACAAAAAAGAGGTCAAAAATTTTTTGAGATTTTTTTTTAATTTTTTATAGAATTTTTTTTCTTCCAATTACTTATTGTAAAGAAAACGTAATAACTTTTAAACTAAGCGGTATATCCTGATAAAATAAAAACAGCAATAATGCTAAATAACAGGCAATACTAAAAAAATACATAAAATACACAAAAAATGCCAACAAATAATAAAAAATGATACTTTTTGAAAAAAATCTGCTTAAAAATTCGTGTTTTTTTGGTTATTTGATAAATTTCTCCAAAAAATGCCCCTATAACAGGTGGTTTTTATTACTTTGTATTATTCTCTATCGTATTATCTTTGTAAAACCAAAAATCGCATGTCTCTATCCCTATCACAACATTTGCTATGATCGTTTGAACAAAGGCCTGCCACAACATTATTCTCCGCTACAGGTAGAGACAATTTTAATTTTAACTAAAATGCTTATTTTACTTCGAAATCTTTTGTTTTTATTTGAAATCTAACTTGTCTTTATCAAAATTACAAATCTAGAGCCATTTTCAGTTTTGTTGTTAACGAAGCGTTGAATGGCGCGCCCGGAGAGGCTTAGTTCAAACGATCATTGCAAACGTTGTGATAGGGATAGAGACATGCGATTTTTGGTTTTACGAAGGTAATACGATAGAGAATAATACAAAGTAATAAAAACCACCGGTTATAGGGGCATTTTTTGGAGAAATTCATCAAATAACCAAAAAAACACGAATTTTAAAGCAGATTTTTTTCAAAAAGTATCATTTTTTATTATTTGTTGGCCTTTTTTGTGTATTTTATGTATTTTTTTAGTATTGCCTGTTATTTAGAATTATTACTGTTTTTATTTTATCAGGATATACCGCTTAGTTTAAAAGTTATTACGTTTTCTTTACAATAAGTAATTGGAAGAAAAAAAATTCTATAAAAAATAAAAAAAAAATCTCAAAAAATTTTTGACCTCTTTTTTGTCGATAAAAATAGGTCTAGTTTCGTCTATTTTCATATGTACACTTTAACGTGACTCACACTGTATAGTATTATTGTTTATAACTCAGAATAACATACTCGTAGGTATACTATAATTTATAACGATCTTTGATAAACTGACTTTCACGCGGACGAAGCCGTGGGCAAATTCTAGTTATGTGTATTTAAGTGTCACATCTAGGAATTGAACCAAATACCACCGGGCTAGTAGTAATTGTACTAAATAGTCTCTCTCAATTTCATAAAAGTCGCTATATGTATTCAACATCATACATCATTTCAAATTACATGCTTCATATCGGAAGGGCGATTTTTTCTCGATCAACAATAGTAAGTACAAGTACAAAGTTATTGTTTCAAATGAACGGAAATAGTCTCAATTGCCCATTAGCACCGGTTCCCATGTCAAAACAGAGCCTTGTGTTATAGAAAAGTCGGACTGTTGTCCAGTGCAAGCTATTAAATGCGTTTAACTGCTGCTGCAGATAATAAATAAATATCTTTGGATATTTTACACTGCGCATCTAGTCCCAAACTAACCAGTAACCAAAGCTTAGTTCATTCTTAAATAAATCGGTTTTAGTCGGCCGTTTGGTGTAGTGGTTCGGAACGGACTACTATGCCGAGGGGTCCCGGGTTCGATTCCCGGCCGGGCACAAATTGAAATAATGAATATTAATTTCTGTGATGGGTCTGGGTGTTACTATGTAAAATATTAAGTACTAGCGGCCGCCCGCGACTTCGTACGCGTGGATCCCGTTTTACCCTCTTCATCTATCTTACGCGGTTAAGATTTTTCATACAAATGTTTTTCCCGCTAACTCCCGTTCCCGTGGGAATTTTGCAATATCCTGTTGTAACTAAGCTTTAAGTTTACTAAGGTAATAGCATGCCAAATTTCAAGCTTCTAACTTAAGCGGTTTTGATTTTTCATACAAAAGGATTTTCCCGCTAATTCCTGTTCCCGTGGGAATTCCTAAGTATACTATAACCTGCCCAGGAGTAAGAAGAATAATTGTACCAAGTTTCGTTAAAATCCGTCGAGTAGTTTTTGTTTCTATAAGGAACATACAGACGGACAGACAGACACAAAAATTTTACTGATTGCATTTTTGGCATCAGTATCGATCACTAATCACCCCCTGATAGTTATTTTGAAAATATATTTCATGTACAGAATTGACTTCTTTACAGATTTATTATAAGTATAGATAAAGAAACTAATACAAAAGAAACGCGAGTTTCGGAACGCGACATTAAACTCCTCCAACTATGTATTCTGTGCTCCAACGCACACACGCACATTGTTTTGATAGATAATAATGATCTTTGACGTTAGGAACACACCTACATTGCTTAGACAACAGTGAGTGCTTGTAATTTAATATGAACTTTATACCATAGCAATAAAGCTCAAATTGACTACGTTTTAGTTACAAATCATTTGTATGGGAAAAAGAAAAGGGCTATTTTTAGGGGTTTTCCAGCAATAATTCTAATTTTTCTCGCCGTAAAAACCATCCTTGAACTTCAACGAACATTTAAAAAAAAGATTTGGCCAAATTGGTCCAGGCGTTGTTGAGTTATGCGCTTACCAACACATTTTGCGATTCATTTTTATATTATAGAAGATATCCGTTGTCTAGTACCTACCCATAGTACAAGCTTTGCTAAGTTTGGGACTAGAAGCGTAGTGTAAAAGTAATTAAACATTACTAAATCTACTCGTAAAAAGTCGTGTCAGTTACACAATTTTTGTATCAGATTTTGATGAAAGGAGGTATCGTAGCTAGTATAAGAATTAACATTAGGCTACTTTTTACCCGACTACCCAAAAAAGTAGGGTAATAATAACAACCGATATTGTTTAGTTAGAGGAAAAATAATATGAACATAATAATAACGACGGGTAGGTAGGTAGGTAGTAGGACTTTAAATTCCTGAATAAAATAAAATGTTTAGTCACCTATGAAACCCAAGGTTAAGAAATCGGATACTGTCTTTAAATAAAGCTAAGTGTAACCATCGCTTAGCATTCACTGTGCACCAACCCTAGCCATGCGAAAACCGACCAGAAAACAATAGATCGGTCATTCCAAAAACTTCCCATGCCACGGTCCGCGACCCATGCCACTGGGAAAGTGAGAAAACGTACAATTACAGAACTGACCTGATAATTACTTGCTATCTTGGATTATTAATCTTGTGTACCTACTTTTAATTGTTCCAGCCATTTTGTTGTTTGTCAACAGGTTTTAAGGTTAATTAAAATGGAGTTAAGTTAGTAATATTTTAGAGGAAATTATTTTAGGTCTTGAGAGTAATTGTTAGTAATTAAATGTAAAGCTAGTTTAAAACGAGACTAACGATATAATTATACTATTAAGATTTTTTACACATTGATAAAAAGTTACATGGGTGTTAATCAAGTACCCCTTTACTAATAAAAGTTATCGAGTGATAAAACCTCACTCCACAATGGCGCCAAACTGGTGATTGCAATTAAGGAAATCCTAATAAAAAAGTTCCCCGAAGTTTGGTTGGTGGTAGGGCTTGTTCTAAGTCCGCCTGGCTAGCTACCACCATCTTACCTAAGTCTGTCGCCATAACAACAATGTTAACAGCATTGTTGTGTTCCGGCAGTTAGAGGTAAGATAGCCAGTTCCACCGTAGTTGAGGATTCCGGGTGAAGCTCGCTTCCACCTTCGGCCTGGTCTTCACTTACCATCAGGTGAGATACAGGCCAAGAGCTTCCTCGTTGTGGATAAAAAAAAAGTAACCACAAAATATTAATTAGTGTACCCTTGAAAAAATCGACTGTCTCAGACGAGTCTCGAACCCGCAACCTTACGCTTGCTGGTTAGGTAAATCTTTCAATTTCATTTACCTATAGGGAAAACACTGTATGTATTAATTCCTGCTTTGTGTTGAAAACCACTCATTTTATCACAATCTTATAAGTTGCTTCCATTTTGTTTTAGCTCAAATTTTATTCACCTGTCTCTTTAACGACTATTGAAGTAAATCACAGACGCTATTGATTTAGTTCCCACGAAAGACTCCTGCGCATCCTTGTATTTGACACAGGAATATGAGTCGTATTACTATGCCAATAAGAATCATTTTCGAATGAGGGACTAACAGTAATAAAAATGAACTTTTTCGACTCCTGTACATTAAATATTCGTTGGTTTTAATAATAGACTTTAAGTGTGACTTGTTAAAGTGCATTTTATTTTGAATTACACCTGCTAAATACTGATCAAATGAATTTTAAAGCTCTTTCATTTGTTATTGAGTTCGTTTTCGTTTGAAGTTTATTGTTTTATCGAAACTGTAGGGTTGCCAAATCTTTCATTTCATCATAATTTCAGTCGGACATTCACTGCTGAACATATGCCTTCCCAATGATTTCCACTTCGCCCGGTTGGTAGCGGCCTGCATCCAGCGCCCTCCTCCTGCTACCTTTATGAGGTCGTCGGTCCACCTTGTTGTGGTCCTGTAGTGGAGACAAAATGAGTAAATTATGTTTTTAATGCGTGCAGACTTACAAATAGATCTTCATTGCAGCTTCTGGGAAAGTAAGCTTTATCATAGACCGCATTTTCACCTTCCATATTTCAGGTGAAATAGTTTTCGAGATCTTACTTATTTATCAAAGAAAGAATGCTACAACAACTCTACTGTACTACAATTAACCGCCTCTGTAGTCTAATGGTAAGACCACCTGCTTCAGACGCAGAGGTCCCGGGTTCGATTCCCAGTGGGGGCAGATTTTTCTGTTTGGTTTGGTTGGTGGTAGGGCTTATTCTAAGTCCGCCTGGCTAGCTACCACCATCTTACCTAAGTCTGTCGCCATAACAACAATGTTAACAGCATTGTTGTGTTCCGGTAAGGTCATTAATAAAGTGCTCTGTGGTTAAGGATTCCGGGTGAAGCTCGCTTCCACCTTCGGCCTGATCGTCACTTACCTATCATCAGGTGAGATACAGGTCAAGAGCTTCCTCGTTGTGGATAAAAAAAAATTGTACCTAATTTTACAAACAAAATATTCGAAATATTTACAAACTTAGTTAGTGGCAACCCTAGCTATCAATAAAGCTTAGTTATAAGGAAGTCCACAATCACAGGCTTTGATTGATTTATTGGCAGTTGTAGATGGCAGCACCGTGAAGCGAGGAAGCCTTTGTGGGCAATAATGGATTGTTATATTATCGCCGGTTTTAAACGGTTTCCTGGTTCGATACCCGATGGAAGTCAAAATATCTGCTGAAGTCAAATCGTTTTTCGTTTCTAAAAAAAGCTCTGTCCGTCTCTTTAAATACTGAACAGCAAAATAACCTGCTGATTGTATGTATTGATGGTGAAATATAACTTTAATTTAATATTTACCCTAATTTCAGAATTCCTCGCCAAGCAGTCAAGGAGTAAATTTTAAGTTTAATTATTTCGAGCAAGCTACACGGTGCCGGTCTACATTCAGGAATTTCATTCGGGAACAAGCTCTAGTTTCTTAGCAGTTACTAGTGATGTGAAAAACTATTCTGATATTCGATTGAGAAAAATCTAATGAAGAATAGGTAAGTAAATTGTTACCTGTACCTCGTACCTAAGTACCGGTATTAAGACAGTCGACGAAACACATGATGTCGTGGCCTACGTGCCCAAACAACTGCACGCACGAAGATTTAATGAAGGCTACTAACAACGCCACATTTAATTTTGTGGCGGAGTTTTGGGCTGACACTGTGTAGGTTTGTTGTCGACACGACAATAAGAAGATAAATAAAAATGTTTCAAAAATTAACAAAGTGCAATTTTAATCATCATCATCTCAGCCACAGGACGTCCACTGCTGAACATAGGTCTCCCCCAATGCTTTCCATGATGCCTAGTTGGTAGCGGCCTGCGTTCAGCGCTTTCCTGCTACCTTTATGATGTCGTCAGTCCACTTTGTGACGTCCACCCACAAGGTGGACCGACAACATCAAGGAAAGCTTGCACCCAGCAATATTTTTACATTAATCGATTATTTTTAATTGTAAAATCGAACCATATCCCATCACTACGCCCTCTTACCACACCAGGCTACACATTAGTTGCAAACTAGCACTTTAATACCACCACTTAAGGTGCAGTTTTACCTTGATATGCTCTCTGCACCTTACCTAGGTGAGAGTGTAAGAATTTGCACTTCAAGCTTAAGAGAACAAGAGGGTATTAAGAATTAGGACTGGTTCCCATGACAATCCAGTTTTGTTTCAGTAATGTAGGATCCCGCAAACCTGGACTGTCGCGTGTCGTGTGAACACACATGTGTTTTAGAAATTTGATCGGTTTTTTGCTGGACATATTATTATAATAACACAACTATTTGACACTTTGTAGGTAGGTAATTAAATTTTCTAGACAACAGTCAAATTTAATATGGCTATAGATAGTATTACCGTGGTATGGCCTACTTAATTTTTGTTGTAATAAATTGTTGTCTACTCTCAATTTTGTAATAAGTAACTACATACTTCAAAAAAAGCTATTTCGTCTCCTTCACAGTTGTAAAAAAATTTATTAAAATGAAATTAATAATTATCACAAACTCATTTCTCACATTCCCAATATTACCTACATAAAGTAGAAATGTGAAAAAGAAAAAGGAGAATACAAAAAAATAATACTAGTTCGACAATAACGAAGTAATAAGAATCAAATATCGAATATAGCAATATCGCATGGTCAACTATGTAAACCTATGTACACGTCGAGGTATCCTTCCGTTTGGCCAAATTACTTTTCGCCAAATTTCACTTCGCAAACAACTTATCGCCAAAGTTTCATTTCCCAAATAAACTTTTAGCAACTGTACTTTTCGCAACTAATTCATTTGGTCAAATTCACATTTGGCCAAATTTTACTTGGCAAATGTTTATATAGCAAATGTTTTATTTTGCCAAATATTATATCCCAAATAATTTGCTTGGTCAAATTGACACTTCACATACTTATGAGTACCTACCCACCGTTACCCACAAATCAAAGCATAAGGCACATGGTCATGGTTTTCACAATAATTTTCTGTAAAACAGAGAGATTGCAGAAAATAGTATGGTTGCAAAAAGTAGGTATTGTAGAAAATAGTAGGTTAGGTTAGGTTAGAACAGTGACCCTTAATGCGCGAAGGCGAGCGAAGCGTGCCGCGGCTGCGGCCGCCGAGCGCTAGAATCATCTCTATTGTTAATGAATCATTTGGAAATTTCGATAAAAAGAATGAAATATGACAATTTATTTAGAAAAAAAATTATATTAACTACCCACTAAACAAAATAATAACCACAAGCTAATTTGTATTCCATTCTATGCACCAATCAAATTGTTTTGTAAATAGTTTATCGTGAAATATTTTTGCCAAATGAAACATTTGGCAAAACATACTTTGCCAAACAATAATTTGCTAAACAATAATATGCCAAAAACGACATTTGCGAATTAAAAGTTTGCAATAAGTTGCTTTGCCAAATGAGAATTTGCCAAATGAAAATTTGCGAAACGTTGTTTGCGATGTGATAATTTGGGAAACGTTTTTTGGCCAAACATTAGTAATCCACACGTCGACTATCGCCGTCTCTTTCCCCTTCACAATACATCAGAATGAGTGAAAGAGACGAAAATTGCCAAATTCGGTAACGTTTTCCTGAATTGGGCGTAAGACAACCTTCTGAAATCAAAGTATATTTCCTTTGATTGGGACACATATCTGCCGAAATGCAATATAGAGCTAGGAATTACATAGAGCTGTCCAAAAAATACATATTATGGGCTCGTTCAATTCAGTTTTACGATATCCAGTAATGCAGGATCTGAAACTATCGTAAATAAACACACATATTTTGTGTGACTTATATTTATTTCGAACCTAGGACTTCCGAATAGAAAGAGCAAAACTGTCTAACCACTATATTTCTCTATATACTTGTAATAAGCTGCTGGGCATATCATATCAAATCAAATAGTTTATTTAGTACCTAGGCCCTTTCCAGGGCACTTGTTGTTGTTGTTGTTTCAGCCGAAAGACGTCCACTGCTGGACAAAGGCCTCCCCTAAGGATTTCCACAAAGACCGGTCCTGCGCCGCTCGCATCCAGGCGCCTCCCGTGACCTTCACCAGTAGGCCTAAGATGCGCGCCGAGATAACTTTTATCGACGTCAAAATGTATGGGCAAAATCGATAAAATGGCGTGATAACCGCTTAGGGGGCGTCCATAAATTACGTGAGACAATTTTGGCCATTTTTCAACCCCCCCGCCCCCCTTGGTGAGATTTGGTGAGATTTTGCCTGACCCCCTCCCCCACCCCCCTAATCTCACGTGATATTTAATAAAATGCCTATTTTGCAATGTCTATGCTTCGAGTCTATTAGATTTATATGAAAAAATCAGTAACCCAATGTCGTGCCACACGCAGTGCAGGGTTCCGTAGCTTCCCGTCGTTTAGTAAGACAAGCAATTGCTTCAACCTAGGACCAGTTTTTTTATTTATAGTTAAAATAACTAATTGTTAAATTTTGCTACTAATGGTTAAATATTAATAAAATGTAAACTAATAGTTAAAAAATGTACTAAAAGTCAAGTTAAACATTGTTATAAAAACATTTATTTCTGTTATTTAACCACTTGTCATTTGACATCTGTCAAAATATTTGACTATTGGATACTTTAACTACAAATACATAATATTTTCATACGTATGTAATGTCATTTTTAGGGTTCCGTAGTCCTGAACCCTTATAGTTTCTATATGTCTGTCTGTCCGAGGTTTCGCTTGGAAACTATTGGCACTGGGGAGCTGTAATTTTGTGAAGGTATTTATTAATCACGCCGACAAAATGGTAAAATAAAATGTTCATAAAAAAAATCTAGGGTAGCTCCCCTGCATGTAAAGTGGGGATGAATTTTTTCGAGGAAAACTATAACGGTTAAGATACATTACTTAGTTTAAGAGTTATAGTCATTTGACTCATGTATTATACAATTTCTTAAGCAGTAAAAAAATTCCTAAGAAGAAAATATGAAAACTGACTTTAGATGAAGTAATTGCTTGCTTCTGAAATATATTGTGGTAACGACAGACAACTACGGAACCCTACACTGCGCGTGCCACGACACGCACTTGGCCAATTTTTTACGCAATAGCGATGCCGATGACGTTATTTTTTTAATTTCGAATTTTCTTAATTTCGACATTTATTCTGCATCTTTAGTGTTCATAAATGCAGATGGAGGCATTTTTAGTTTAATTTGATTAGAAGGTTTAGAATAAATTGTCATTATCATCATAAAAAAAATCATTTCTTTATACTTCAATAACCCAGTTTTCTGGCAATTTTACTCTATTTCTTGCGGGAAAAATTACGTGATATTTTCCGAAACCCCCCCTCTCCCCCACGTGAGATTTAGTGAGGTTTTCGTTGACCCCCTCCCCCCCCTAAAAGTCTCACGTAATTTATGGACGCCCCCTTATCGCGGCGCGCATCTTAGGCCTTCAGATCGTCAGTCCACCTAGTGGGAGGCCTGCCCACGCTACGTCTTCCGGCTCAAGTTCCAGGACACTTATACATACGTCCCAAGTACAGCTTGCCCTACCACCACTTCGGGACAACATATGGGCTGGTGCTGACAAGAAGTGGTGGAAGAAACTTTACCACCTGTTCCATATTCCATGTAACCTACATACTTAGGATAATGTCTTTTAATTTTCATTGTGTTGCTTTTTCAACACCATTCTGTGTCGTCCATCTATACTATCTATACTAATATTATCTTTACCTACCTAATCTATACTTAATATTATAAATGCGAAAGTAACTCTGTCTGTCTGTCTGTCTGTTTTTGTTTGAGCTCCGAGAAAGGATATAGGAAAGTTTTTATCCCGGTTTTTGAAACAGGGACGCGCGCGATAAAGTTTTTCTGTGACAGACAAAATTCCACGCGGGCGAAGCCGCGGGCGAAGCCGCGGGCGGAAAGCTAGTGCCTAATAAATAAAATTAAAAAAAAAACTTACCGCTCTCCGATTCCACCGCCACCTCTAAGCGTTTCTAGCTCTACCCCATCTGGAAATGGAAAGCATTATATTAATGGCGGCCGTTCACTCGCTAGATGGCGCCGCGCTCGCGTTATGTCGCGATTTACACATATTATCGTGTTTAGTGGGCTACATTTTGAGGGTAGATGTTGGAGCGCCAGCGAAGGTAATTGGGCAGTTATTGACCAAAGAGTTCAATGTTCCACTATAAACAAACATAATCATCATCATCATCATCATCATCATTTCAGCTATACGACGTCCACTGCTGAACATAGGCCTCCCCCAATGCTTTCCACGTTGCGTTGATCGATTGGTAGCGGCCTGTGTCCAGCGCTTCCCTGCTACCCTTACGATGTCGTCGGTCAGATAAACATAATAAAGTTGTCAGAACTTAAATATTCTAAATTCTTAACTTCAAACTATTTCTTATTTAAGCTAACCCTTAGATTAATAAAACCTAGATGGATAGTCTTCATACAAACGCTTCGTCAAGAGTGAGGCAAAAATCTTATGTCATTAGTGTCAATTTTGTTGGGGAGTGTAGACAGTGAAGGCGACTTTCCCGAAAGTAGGGAAATTTTTAATACCTTTTTAATAATTTTATAATTAACAAAAACAAAACGCATCATGTACTTACTTTTTTATTGAATTCAAAGTACCTACCTAATAACAATAAGATAAATCGACTTAAAAGTCTCGATTTCATAAAAAAAGAAGTGTATTTGTACGGCGAACAATTGGGAAATAAATTTTCTTGTTACTGGTATCATTCCCGTATTTAATTTTTGAAAGCCAAATTCAAGCAAAATACGCGTCGAATCGTAGTACTTACTTATGAAATGTAACACTGGTCACTTTCTTTTGTTTTTCTGATGTATTTTAGACACCCTTTCACAGCACAAACCGTTTTAATTAATTAAAATTCGTCGGACGTGTTTACCAATTTTTCACTTTGACAGTTCATGTGACGTTTACGGGTAAGCCGTGCCGGCTCCCTAAAAACTGCCTCACCTTTCATGCACTGACTATCTATCTAGGTTTTATTAATCTAAGAGCTAACCCAAAAGAGTTCTATTTATTCACTCTTAGTAAGTTTTATAAAATAAAACGACTTAAAAAATTAAAAAGCAAAAATTAATTGTAGTAATAACAAATTCAAATCGACTCCAAAAAAAGGTGTACTAATAGGTAGAAAAATAATACTTTATTTATTTATTAGGGCAGATTTAAAATTGACCACGATTATCTTTCTCGGAGTTGGTGCCAGCTTGCCAAATGCCAAGCTCAAAAACGTACTAAAACCGGAAAGGGGGATCATGTATCATTCATTTCATCATTAAAAAAGTATTAATTCACTAAAGAAAATATTTTACTAAACATTTGGCTGAATGCACGAGATCCGAAGCCGTCAATCTTGTATTAAAAAAAAAAAGAAATGCGCGCGAAAACGACAACAAAACACAACCGACGCCGCGCGTTGCCGCCCGGCCGCGTCCCCGGCGATTCTACGCGCGACGTTGCCAGCCCGGCACCGCGACCGACTCCGTTCCGGCGCCCCGGCCGGCCAGTAATGGCTGACGCTGCTATCGTACAACTGTCGAGTGTTTTCTATCTTTAAAACCGTATTATCTTTCACATTTGTTCTTTAAATTCGTCATTAGAATTAAATTGTATGCTGAAAAACATACTAGTTAACAATTTTGACAAGATTTCGTGGTGATTATGAGAAAATAAGTGTTAAAATTACAAAATAAAGTGAAAACGGCGACGAAACGGCGCGTAGAACCGGATCGCAATGTCAAGGTATAGCGGTGTGTGTGCGTTCGATTATCGACCTTAGTGCGTTGTGTTAAAAATAGAACACTATTTTGATTGAGTCATTGTAAATTAGTTATTTTGTTATTAAAAACAATTGATGAACGACGATTTAGGTAAGCGTCAAATAGTACGTGACACCCAAAGTAGCCAAAAAATTCGCAACACGTCTTTGTTACAATGGAATAAGGTCTTAGATTAATAAAACAATAAGGTTGCGTTGTAGACTTTTAGGCCACTTTGGGTGTCACACACTATTTGGCGCTGACTGTACTTACTTACAAATTAGTAGTTTAAATGCATATTGTTTGTATGTAGGTTAAAAAATTAAATAACAAATGTCCTTATAATGCATAATAACAAGTGAATGTAACATTTACTTTAGTGAGTTGTGTTAAAAATAGTCATAATGTTAATTTTTTAAATATTAGCTTTCCGCCCGCGGCTTCGCCCGCGTGGATTTTTGTCTGTCACAGAAAGACTTTATCGCGAGCGTCCCTGTTTCAAAAACCGGGATAAAAACTATCCTTTGTCCTTTCCCGGGACTCAAACTATCTCTATGCCAAATTTCATCAAAATCAGTTCAGTGGTTTTGGCGTGAAGCGAGACAGACAGACAGACAGAGTTACTTTCGCATTTATAATATTAGTATAGAAGTATAGATTTGCATAAAGTACCTAAGTAGGTACTTGTACCTACTTTACATTTTATTTTTTACCCCACTGCACCAGCAGGAGGGTCATGTTTTTTCTTACAAATATTATTATTGCGTTTTCTGAATAGAATATTGTGGCAGTTATTCAGCTACCTACCTACTTTACCCCACTGCGCCAGAAGGAGGGTTATGTTTTTTTTACAAATATTGCGTTAAAGTTTGCTGAATATTGTGATGTTATTAAACACACAGTTATTTAATGCATGTAGCGTAGTGGTTCAGGTTACGAACAAACTATTGTTGCCGGTTCGAATCCTGAATGAGGTCATAGATCGATGGAGCTATTTTTAGAAAAAATAATTTGGTAATTAGATATTTGCTGTATCATTAGTTCTTATTACAGTTTTTAAGCAATTATAGTAACGTCAAGTATTTGCTATCAAAATCAATCAAGCTAAACACAGTGGAGTCTTATCTCTTAATGATACAGTCTATTTTGCGACAATTATGTAGGTATAATAGTCTAATATGCTGTATGTATGTACATAGTTTACAGACCGATAGTACAGTGGTGCGCTACAACACCCTGGCGCAAGGACTACGGATTCAAACACTGGTCGTGTCAATTCCTTATATTAAATTAGGTTTGGGTTCCATTGATGTGCTCTTCTGTAGTTGAGTTGCCAACATAAATTATTTTATCACCACTTCCTTGCGTTGTTTGGTGATTATGACGAAGCGAATTAGTTTTTTTTTTCGATTGTTATGATTCGACGTTTAACAATGTGTCAAAGGTCTTCCTGTTTTTGACATGTCTTGGGTCTTACGTCTATGGTTGCCAGATGGTCGGGATTAGGCGGAATTCACCCCAATTTTAATTCCGAATAAAAATCGCCCTAAAAAGAACTTAATAAGTCTTATTTCTTAGCGAATGCAGTCGCTTCTCAAACTTTTTAAATTAACAACTTAAAAAATTTCGAATAACAGCGAATTACACTTAAAAAATTTCGACAGGTTCATCCAGTGTCTAAGTAGCTCAGTTGGAAGAGCAGTCGCCGGCAAGCGGAAGGTCGTGGGTTCGAGTCCTGCCTTAGGCAGTTCGATTTTCTCAAGTTGTTTATTTAAAATTTAATAATAGTCTGGCTGGTTAGTTAAAATATTAATTTATTTAATTCCAGCAAACGCAAACGCGTAAGAAAGCAGGAGGTAGTGACGCGAGACCTGATCCGGTTGATCGAAGTGCGGCCGTGCCTCTGGGACCGGACAAACCCGGACTACCGGGTCCGGACAGCCAAGGAGGCGGCCTGGAACGAGGTGTACCGGCTGTTACAGCCCAACTATGACGACTGCGGCGAGGAGACGAAGGCTTTGATGAGTGAGTTGAGGTTTTACTATTTTTAACTAAGGAACCTGTAGGTGGTGAGATCTAATCCGGCTGATCGAGGAACGGAGGTGCCTCTAGAACCGGACTTTTCCGGACTACCGGATTCGGACCACCAAGTTTATTGCGGCGCTTCTTCTCAGCACTTGCCAAATGTTAGCCTCGAAGCGCTGGTAGGGTAAAAAGATTATGAGACATGTAAAGACTTCTTAAGAGCAAAATATTTGACGATTTGTAACTACTATTTAAAAAAAAAGATTATTAGTAATTTATTATTACACAAATTACTAATAGTCCCCTTAGAACTGAGCTAAATATGCTTGTGTCACGACTCACGAGTGAGCTCGCCACAATAGTCGAGCGGCTGGAAAAGAATGACCGAACCCGCGTTCCTCGGATCACGAGTCGGTCAGTCCATTTAATATATTAGTCTATACAAGTAAAGAAAATTTTGTCTTTGAAAAAAACAAAATTATGAATTTTTTGCAGTTTTCTGCTTGATATTAATAACGACAACATTCTTTAGTATTAACGACAAAATAGTTTATTGTTCCGAATAAATCAATTTATTATTATTTACTCTCACAGGATCCCATATCACCCGAAAATGGTACAACGTCCGAGATTCCTACGTGAAGTCACGAAAGCAGAATTCCCGTTATAGCCCTTACATTTACTCTCAGTACCTCACCTTTTTGGACACCATGATTTTCGACGACAACGATAACGGAGAAGGGAGCACCGAAGAGAGTCAAATGGAAAACATAGAAGAACATTGGCTGAGTGATGTAATGGTTCTAGAAGATGATGCTTCAGAACCAGAAACAAAGAACGTTAAGGAGTCAGACAAAGCACTAGAGACTGATGACACTATAGTAGCTGTACTAGCAAATTTAATACAAAAAGAAGAAGACGAAGATAGGGCATTCTTCAAGTCTATAGTGCCTATGGTGAAAAGTTTGAGTGAAGACTCGAGGCTAGAATTTAGGATACAAGTGATGAATCTGCTGAAAATATTAAAAAGTAAGGATAAAGAAGAATCGCGTGTTAAAAAGGAACAAAAAAGCAGTAAGAGGTGTGATGATGATGACGAATGACCTAGAATTATAAGAATTGTTAAAGTTTTTGTGACTTTAATTTTCTTTATGACCCCGTGTTAAGAATATCTTGAAGTAGAAGTGCCTGGTTCCTGGTTCGGGCAACAGCTAGTTATTTTATACATCAGAAATTCAGAATAACATTTGATAGCAATACTCAGTTACAAACTTACAACGACTGTTAGTTTTTCTGTGACTAACTAATTTTTCCGCGGACAAAAGCTAGTTCATTAAAATAAACAAACATTATTACGTATTTTTGCCCAAAACGGATGTCTCGTCGTCGCATTTATGCCTTTTAAATATGTAATCTGGTTTAACCTCATGTAATTAATTTAAAGCGACATAGATACAGAGATTACAGCCTCTATTCCAACTAATGTGGGTAAGGGTAACCGCAGACGTGCGATTTTGCGACTTACGATTCTGATTCACGTTCTGGCTACTCTCTCCTTCCGATCTCTGACTATAAAAGTCAGAGATCGACTGTGTCGACAGTCGAGCTTTTAAAAAGCGACTCAGTCGCCGCCGTTTGGCGTTTTTAAGTGTGTGGTATGGAATGTGTGGTGGCTGCATTCAGCTTCTCTCATTCTCACCGCTACAACTCCAGGATCTACAGCTTGACCACCAATAAAAATCCAATCAGTGAAGGTCAAGTTTGTCCGAGGGAAAGTTAAACTGTCATTAAACCCGCAACGAAATTAATCAGATGAACATTGGAGGAGTTCGAAGTTAACCCTTAAGCTGGATTCAGCTTCCAATAGCTCTCTTTCTGGCGCAGTCGGGTAAAAGCGGCTAAATCGCCAATTGCCAATATTAAGTAGCATGTCTGCGGCGGCACTAAGCGAAGGGTTCAGATTAGGGTACTACCGTCAAGGTCGATTCATTATGGTGTGTGTTTAGGCAGCGCTCGTACTGAAACTAAAATTAGAGGACGGGTTTTTGAACCCTTACGCCCGTATACAAACATTACTATGAGCTCTTATAGTGGATGCACGGGGTGACACACGAACCAATCACAGAGCTCTATTCATTTCTGTGCGTTCGGTTTGCTTCTTCGCGGACGCCGAAGAATGAAGCCTGAAGCCAGACTTGGAAATTATTGCATTGACATTTGGTAATTTGACATTAATTCATTTGACTGATTATTTTAATATGAGATTCTTTAATGATTGTGATAAAGACCTTATCATTCTTAGGTGTTAAGCAGCTTAATATCTCACACAAGATTTTTACTAACGGGACTATTCCCACCTCTCGTTCCCACCGCTGCAACTCCTGTGTATCCAGGATCTACAGCTTGACTGCCAATAAAAACCCAACCAGTGAAGGTCAAGTTTGTCCCGGGGGAAAGTTAAACTGTCATTGAAATTGAATGGACTTTGAAGAAGTCCGTTAATAATGTAAAGAGTTGCTTGAAATTAGGCACAAAATTTAAAATTAAACCCACCATTTCACAAACGAGTTTAAGTCGATCAACTTTTCGAAATTACAATGTAATACGTAATGAAACGTTGGCAAATTACAGGCGAGTTACGTGACTTCATAATAATTACGGTGCCTTTGTTCTAATCATTCGCTGACATGTAAGTAATATAATGTGGGTAGGAGCAGAAAGACTTACTTAATACCTTCAAGGATAGGAAAAGAACTAGAACTGACATTGGGGAGAGAAGATTATTAGCTTAAGCCAAATGCGTGAGACGTCCACCTGCAAGGTGGACCGACGATATCATAAAGGTAGCAGGAAGGCGCTGGATGCAGGCCACTACCAACCGGGCAACATGGAAAGCATTGGGGGAGGCCTATGTTCTGCAGTGGATGTCCTATGGCTGAAATGATGATGAAGATGATGAAATGCCGTCCACTGCTGGACAAAGGCCTCCCCCAAGGATTTCCACAAAGACCGGTCCTGCGCTGCCCGCATCCAGGCATTTCTCGCGACCTTCCCCAGATCGTCGGTCCACTTATTGGGTCTGCCCAGCCCACACTACGTCTTCTGGCCCGTGATCGCCACACGAGAACTTTTCTGCCCCAGCGGCCATCGTCTCTACGAGCTATGTGCCCCGCACACTGCCACTTGATTTTAGCAATTCAAGTGACTTGCGCCCGTATTCACAAATGATGCTTGCTTTAGTGAAGCAGCAAATCGAACATACATCGTTGAATAGAGCTCTATGATTGGTTCGTGTGTGACCCTGTGCGTCCACGCGCACTGAGAGACCTTACAGTAATGTTTGTGAATACGGGACGATCTGGTAAAGGTCGCGGGAAGAGCCTGGATGCGGGCAGGGCAGGACCGTTCATTGTGGAAAACCTTGGGGGAGGCCTTTGTCCAGCAGTGGACGTCATTATGCTGAAACGAAACGAAACGGGAGGTTATTATTCGCATTTATTTCTCACGTTGAGTAACCAAAGCTTCTGTTACAGTGTTACATTGTGACATTTCAAGGAAGAAATTTCGCTATGGATTCGTGTAGACAGTTTATGGGGTGGTTGAAAAGGTACCGGTTCTAAAGGAACGTCAAAGCGAGGTCCTGGTTTGATTATTGTAAGGATGTGGAAGTGCTTTTATAAAGGATCTAATTAATTTATTCTTAGATTCTGCCCACGGCTTCACCCACACTAAGTTTTGTTTGACAGACTTTACTTGATTTATTACAAAATGTACCAAGATCCTGTACTTATGTATAATCTGATAAATAATGTCTAGATCAAAATTAATTCAAACAGATTTTGTGGTTTACATAAGTGTCAAACGCTATCAGACATGTCAGTAAAAAGTCTTCACTTCAAATAACGTTGTATAAACAACTAATCTATCCACCTACAGGGTGAACGGACGACCCCATAAAGGTTGCATAAAGTCAAAGCAATCTAGAAATCATTGGGGGAGGCCTATGTTCAGCAGCAGACGTCCTAATAATAGCTGAAATAATAATGATGAAGCTATGAAGGTAATCTATATAAATAAAATCTGTCTATATAAATAAAAATGAATTGCTGTTCGTTAGTCTGATTAAAACTCGAGAACGGCTGGGCCGATTGAGCTGATTTTGGTTTGCGGTGGGGGCGGTCCGCCCCGGGTGCCAAGCCTCAGGGGGTGACACAAGTCGCGCAGATTAGTACTGATTAGAGGATCTGCCATGACAAGTCTGCGGTCTATCTCATGATACGGGGGGGTGCGATTGTCTTTCAATCTTCGAATCGGTAGGTAACCCCCAAATCCTGGGGGATAGGGGGTGCCATAGGACTTATGACGGGGGGGAGGGCGGTGATCGCCCCGGGTGCCAACCCATGTTACGCCGCCACTGTGGGTGAATAATCTATCAATCACTATTCCAAGGCGAGAATGAACAGGCACTTACAGGGACTCCTAGACTTAACGTTATGTGTGATTGCGGTCAAATACCTGCCTTGTTTTGCATAAAAATAGCTGTTTAATAGCTTCCTTAAAGTCCTATAACACTGCAAAGAAATCCAGCGTTACTTAGTTTCCAAGAGTCCTAAACACCGAGCGGAATACTTAGTCCATGACTTATTTATCTTACAAAGTAGAGTGACAAAGTGCTTGTTTACCAGAACAATAGTGGTGTTTCATAGTGCACCCTGTGCAACGTTAGGCTGGGAGAGCGCGGGCGATTAGTCGCAGTTGGGGTATGCAAAATAAGTCTGATACGTTTTGGAGAGGCGAAAAAGGAGAGGACTGACAATTATAATAGTAGCTTTTTCCCGTAGTCTGTTTCAATTTTCCCTGTCAAAGAAACTTTATCGCAGACTAAACTAACTTTATTCAAATAAAATTCAAAACCTGAGATAAAACTATCCTATGATTTTCCTTGGGTCTCAAACTATCTCTATTAAATATCATCCAAATGGACTCTGAACTTTATAGAAGAAAAAGATATAAGTACTACCACAGTCTACAGTACCTCATCTAATTATTACACTGGTAGTAGTTTGTAAAGCTTGATACTAGTACTGTCATGTTCATTATCATCACCATCAGGTCATTTAATTGCAGGAGCACGACCCTCTCCAATTTTCCAGACGCAAATGGAGGATTTGGCCTACACTCTCCACGCTGGCCAAACGGGTAGGGGAGGTACAATATAGGTACCTATTCGTTCCTTCGTTCGTTTCAGTCAAAATGACGTCCATTGTTGGTCAAAGGTCTCCCCCAAGGATATCTGTAACGACCACTTCTGCGCTCCCGAATCCAGGTACTTCCCGCGACCTTCACCAGATCGTCTGTCAGATATCGGGGACCTTGTTGCCTACATAAAAATGATACACACTGAATCAACAGCATAGAAATAATATAAAAAAAGAAATAAGTCGTCCCGGCTGCGTTCGGCCTAAAATCTGTTTAACAGAGGAAGTTTTATTATAACTTAGCCGCAGAGCTTAAGCTCAGCTTTGTTTGGCGTCGTTCTGAAAGCTTCCCGCGCCTTATTCCTATGGGGACAAGGTCCAAGATGGCTCAGCAAGACAATATGCAGATATGAAGTTTAGTAAATATGACTATGCATAAGAGATAACCTTTTGACCGACTGCGAAGATGGTAATGGTTTTAGTACTATGTTGTTGATAACTTTTGTATTAAAAGGATTTTGTTTTAAATCTATTTCACCGTTAAATAAAAGTCATTTAACTACTACACAAGGTGGACCGAAGACCTAATAAAGGTAGCAGGAAGGCGCTGGATGCAGGCCGCTACCAACCGTGCGATGTGGGGGTCATTGGGGGAGGCCTATGTTCAGCAATGGACGTCCTGTGACTGAAATGAGGATGATGATGATGAACTTCTAAGGTCGCGGGCAGTGCAGGACTGGTTGTGTCATGATTTTTAGAAAATATTGTTATTATTTTAGTGAATTTAAAAAAATGTTACGATTTTAGTATATATGTTACGGTTAATGTGATAAATTGAAAATTATTAATAATAACCGGTTATTATGAATAATTCCCGACAGTCGCGGTGAAAGTGATAAATTAATCACATTTAACAGTGATTATTTAATAATTCAACCTTAGTACTAACAAATTTCATAAAAGAGAACAACATCTTGTGTACGTGCTCGTGTACAGCCAAACTTTTGAACGTTTTGATATCATATATTAATATAATTTGGCATAATGAGTTTGTAATGTTTCTTGCATAATATTACTTTTCCATGATGCCTATAACATAATGTTTTGATTTAAAGTGAAAAATAGGTTAAGGTGCGGCGGGGGTGGGCCTTTGGGCACCCCCAACCCCCCCTTTAGTTTTTTACACACATAAATGACCTCATATTAATCACATTTACCAAATCATGCGGTAATTATTCATAATAACCGGCGATTATTCATAATTTTCACATTTATCACTTTGACCGTAACATATATTTTAAAGTTAAAAAGTGGCAACACTGTTAAAAACTTCAATCTTGTTTGGCAAGGAAGTGGTAATGTGGAGGGGATAGAGAGGCTTGTTGTAGGCCTAGAGCTCACTCAGATTCATTACTCTGTTAGCTTCGATAGAGCTCAGACTACTTGAGGAATCTATGTCCGATAGCTGTTAAATAATAAGTTATTGTGTATTGAATATTAATTATTGAAGTGTGTGTGTAAGTGAAAAATATACTCGGGTTTGGCTGGAATAAAGTGGTTTCTTTTTAGTGTTATGGAAATCCTTGTCCAGCAGTGGACGTCATTTAGTTGAAACGAACGAACTAATAAATCACATAGGTTAAAGGTGCAACTTTGAGCTTCGTTATAAGGCCTACACAAACGAACAAAAGTCGCTGACATAGCCCGACACATTATCAAGCTGAAGTGGCAATGGGCAGGGCACATAGTACGCAGAACTGACGGCCGATGGGGCAGCAAGGTTCGGGAGTAGAGGCCACTTATAACCGCAGCGTGGGACGTCCACTCAAAATATGGACAGATGGCCTCATAAAGGTAGCAGGAAGGCGCCGGACGCAGGCCTCTACCAACCGGGCAACATGGAAAGCATTGGGGGAGGCCTATGTTCAGCAATGGACGTCCTATGGCTGAGATGATGATGATGATATAGAAATGCTGAAGAGAACGTAAAACACTGAATTTTTCTAAGAGCGTATTTTTCAATTGCTCTCTTAGACAATTTTTAATTTATGATTTGACTAGCTTTCCGCCCACAGCTTCGCCCGCGTGGAATTTTGTCTGTCACAGGAAAACATTATCGCGCGCGTCCCTGTTTCAAAAACCAGGATAAAAACTATCTTATGTCCTTTTCCGATCCCCCTATCTTTATGCCAAATTTCATCAAAATCGATTTAGTGGTTTAGGCGTGAAAGAGAGACTGACAGACGGACAGAGTTACTTTCGCATTTATAATATTAGTATAGATTAGGTACATGACTTTACTTAATACCCATAGGTATCAAAGACGAAGATATTTGTATAGACTTTGATTTGATTTTGTAACATTTTAAACTATTATTTAGATACTCTTAGATAACCAATTCCCATGAAAACTAGGTCACCATCCAACAATACTGTCAACCTGACACGTCAGGGCTCCGAACCCGGGCCCAATCGGGTGTGACAATCGAACAAAGGGCTTCGACAAATAGTGCAAATTGTAATAATTGATGGCAACTGTTGGGATTTATCGTCCGTCTGTATGTTTGGATAGATACCCGTTTTATTGCTTTAGTTGAAATATGTATATTGAGTTGCCTAATGAAACTTCGCTCTTGCTTATTCTAATGAAATGTCTAGAGTTTAAGAGTTGAACCAGTAGTAAGGTACTAAGGTAAAGTTTTGAAAGGCGATCATTCTGGCTTCATACATTTTTGGACCTTTTTTAAAGTGCCAACAAAAAGCAATAGTATGGGGGAGTCGTTTGGCGAAATAATTATGTGGTTATCAAACTTTCAAAAATATTCAATTGAATATTTTGACGGGTTCATCCAGTTTCTAAATAGCTCAGATGGAAATGCAGTCGCCCGGCAAGCGAAAGGTCATGAGTTCGATTCCTACCTTAGGTATTTCGATTTTTTCGAGTTAATTAAAAATAAAATGGTCAAAGTTACTACTTTACTACTCGTACTCTTATGCAACACGTTCAAAGATTTGGAATTTTCGTACATTTATTGATTTCTTAAAGTGCTGAAAAGTTAAAAATAATTATAAATATTGCTAAATCTAATGATCTGAAGTCATAACGGTAATAAATAATTATACCTCTTTAATGAGACAAGACATCAGCCTATTTCTTTTCGTGAGAAAGACACAGACTCTAGCAATACTGTATGTAAGTTTAATAAAGTAAGAGTGAATAGGTACCTACTGGGAAGTACTACTTTGGACTGCATCTGTACTTTACCTACATCAGGTATGGCCGTTATCAAACACCTGCATCATCAGTCAGCAAAGATTTTTATCTCTCTCGTGCAGGCATAAGTGAAAGATACGGAGTTAATACACCGAAATGTATTCCAAAGTAGATCCTGCTATTTTAAAGAACATCCAAACATCGTTTTGTTCCGCAAATAGTTTTCGTTCACAGACAAAGCACTAAACTTGAGGTGGGAATAGTTTTAGACACTTTTCAGTTAGGGAGACCAGGTCTAAGGGAACAATTTTATTGGATTTTTGACATAATATGTAGAGCTCTGGGTTCGACTCTTCGATATGTTATGATCACCATCGTCATCAAAATCAAGTCAATTAGTTTCCACTCCAGTAGCGCTAGTGCTGTCCACGATGTCCAGCATCTTCTTGAGCTGGCAGAAGATGAGCGCGCGGTGCTGGGATACCACCGCTTCGGAGTCGTCGGGAGCAGATGTGCCGATACCGCAGTCTAGGAGCAGTTGTCTGGAATAATGTAATGGGGTTTGCTTAGAGAGATAAATGGCCAAAGTGATTTAAAAAAATGTAGAAATTTCAAGATTAAAAGATAATAATAAAATGTAATTGAATAAAGAGAATGAGAACCGTTTTTCGTAGTGATGTTAAGGTTAGGTCCCATTGCGTGGGGCCGCAGATTTAAACCTGAATGAGGGTTTTCGCGATTGTAAAATCCGCCAGATGGCAATACGTAGACGCGAGGTTCAAATGCTGCGTGATTGGTGGATTTTGACATATCTGTCAATGTCATGTCAAAAATAACCAATCATGCAGCATTTGGACCTCGCGTCTATGTATTGCCATCTGGCGGATTTTTCAATCGCGGAAACCCTCATTATGTATGTATCTCAGTTTATATTGAAAATACGTCTGGTAAAAAACATTGACAACGTGTTTGCATTAGAGCGCATCCTATGGCCTAATTCACGTATTTTGACACAGTCAAACTCTCGTTGACGTTTAGGAGTCGTCCTATTGAAAAACTGTTCTAAATCCGTATTCACAAAAGTTATTTCGATAGAACGATTACTCGATAGGATCGCAACTCAGCGATTTGTTGTCGTTGAAGTTTTGTTGTAGTGTATGTGACAAATGCGCCCGCGTTTAGCCGCGCGCATAATTTGTCGTCCCGCAGCGGAACGCTAATTGCCTGAGTAAGTTCTATTTAGTATCTGCCGTGTGTTTTGTGACGTCAGGTGTGGCGTGTGATATTTCGTGCGTAGCTTGTAAGTAAAATCAGTAGCGCTAGTGCTGTCTTAGCGAGTGCACGTTCGTTCGACCAGTTTTTTCAATAGTGTTGTCAGTACATCTTCCACTATCGATATCGAGGTTATTCGGAACCAGCTATGTGGTGGACATCAACTCGAAATGGACAAATTCCTCGTTAGGTCTTCGTCGAATCCTAACCTACACAAGCGACAAGCCGATGAGTCATCATCAGCAGCTCGAACTGCAAAAAGGCAAGCCTTCGCCCGCTCTGTGGACAAGGGACGCCCACAATCCATCTTCCACGAAAATAGCTTCGAGCCACTCCAAACTGATGTGGACACCGATACAGATTCAACTACACTGGAAAATGCCGCTCAAAAAAGTAAGAATCACATACCACCTATCATCCTGGACATACCCAAAGACTTCACACACGAAAAGATCAAAAACCTGGTATCGACATATACAAAAACTTTTCACCTCCAATACCGGGGCCAGGGAAAAATATCAGTCGTCTGTTACTCAGCTGAGGCACACAATTCACTCAAAGAAGGACTTCGAAAAGAGAATGTCAACTTCCTGACCTACTCCAGGAAGGATGAAAGGACACCTAAATTAGTTTTGCGTGGCCTACCTGTCTGCCTTCAACATGAACTACCGATTGAACTAGCAGCCTTGGGATTCAAAGACACCTCGGTAACGGTAATGAAAACCAAGAAAACTGTTGAATGCCCGCCTTTTCTAATTAAATTGGCTCCCGGTGCAGACATTAAAAAGTTTCGCCAAATCAGATATATTCTTAACTGCGTTGTTACTACTACAAGATACCGTCCGAGCCAAACACTGGGCACACAATGCTTCCGATGCCAAGCATTTGGTCACTCCTCAAAGAACTGCAACATGCCTCCCCGGTGTATAAAATGCGTAAACCAGCACCCCATAGGGCAATGCCCAAAGGTAGACCGTCACGAACCAGCTAAATGTGTAAACTGTGGCGAGAATCATCCTGCAAATTATAGAGAATGTACTGCAAGGATGGCCTACGTCAAACGAATCCGCGATCGCCAGGAAAGTCAGCGAAAGTCTAGGAAAACAGCACCTTACGTTCCTGGAAAATCTTGGGCTGACGTTACTAAAGAGTCTCAAAGCAAAAGCCTGCCAATACCATCACAGAAGTTTGACACCTACGAATACAGGGACACCTCCATGATGCACTTAACCTTAGACAGGAGAAATTATAATCACAACATAGAATCCACTACATCTACCCAGCAGGAGAAAGTACCTGAAGACAATGACGTTGTTACAAAAGAAATTCTTACAATTCTGACTGCTGTCAGAGATCTTAAAAGTAAATTTGTCACTTGCAAATCAATGCTCGACAAAGTAATGTTGGTNATACCTCACTGACCGCAGTTTTAGGGTCTTTATTGGCGATACTTCCTCCCAACCGAGACACATTCTAGCTGGTGTACCCCAGGGGTCCATTCTAGGCCCCTTTCTGTACATAATATACGCACATGACATCCCCATACAGCCACACACGAGTCTAGCATGCTTCGCCGACGACACCGCATCGCTAACTTCATCCTTGGATGAAGATCTCATAATTAGCAGACTGCAGCTGTCGTTAGATAGTCTTAAAGATTACTTCCACAAATGGAAACTAAAATTAAATGAGGCCAAAACAGAGGCAATCATGTTTTCTCGTAAACGTAGATTACCGACGAGAACCTTAAAAATAGGTGCGCATTCCATTCCCTGGAAGGACTCGGTGAAGTACCTTGGTGTTACCTTTGACCGGAAGTTAAGGTGGACCAAACACCTATGTGACCTTAAAACTAAAGGTGCATCTGCTATGATTGGCCTAAATCCCATTTTCAACCGCAATAGCCCCCTCAGCTCGACCACTAAGCTACGCATCTACACGACTCTCATAAGACCNATACCTCACTGACCGCAGTTGTAGGGTCTTTATTGGCGATACTTCCTCCCAACCGAGACACATTCTAGCTGGTGTACCCCAGGGGTCCATTCTAGGCCCCTTTCTGTACATAATATACGCACATGACATCCCCATACAACCACACACGAGTCTAGCATGCTTCGCCGACGACACCGCATCGCTAACTTCATCCTTGGATGAAGATCTCATAATTAGCAGACTGCAGCTGTCGTTAGATAGTCTTAAAGATTACTTCCAGAAATGGAAACTAAAAAGTTAGCTCAACAAAAAATTTTATTGAAATTGAGCAAACTATCCAGCCAACTAGGCGTCACTGCGCGTTGCTAACATTAACCTGTTGTTACTCTGTTACTTTTACTGTTGTAGACCTTAATTCAACATTGCTATAAAGAGGTGGGAAATTAAATCCATTTTGTTTTCAGTTTAAGTTGCCCCGTAAAGCTAAATACGGTATTGGTAAGTCNTGACACAGTATGGCACGCCGGTCTTCTTCATAAATTAATAGCCATAAATGTACCTACTCACATAGTCAAGATTATACGATCGTACCTCACTGACCGCAGTTTTAGGGTCTTTATTGGCGATACTTCCTCCCAACCGAGACACATTCTAGCCGGTAATGCACTAACAAGAGTTTTAAGTTGGTTCACTACAAATAATTTACAACTCAATGCAAAGAAAACAAAATGTATAAAATTCTCTTTGCCTAACGTAAAAACAGTTAGTACACAGTGCTCGGTTCGAGGGACCAACGAACTTTGTCGTACTTCTTTTAAAAACTACCCGACTTGCAAAATTATTCAGTTTGTTTATTGAATCATTCTTTAAAATATGAAGTTTACACTAAAAGCTTCATAATGTTCTTGCTTTATGTTAATCTTTTACAATTATTTGTGTTAGCTAATAGTTTTGTTTATAAATTCAGTGTAGTTAAGCTTTGAGAGGTGTTTTTGGCCTGGTGAAGTGTTATCGCATTTAAGATGTAAGTTATACTGTATGGTATTATTTTTATAGTGTAACTGTATAATGTGTTTTGTTTAAATAAAGAATTTTGAAAAGTAAAGTAAAGTTTCCACTGCAAGAGTTTGGATGCGTGGAGTTTGATCCGAGCAATCCGAGCGTCATTATTGTAGTGTGCGTGTGCACTCATGGATAATTTAGCGTATACCGATAACACTCAAACATTAGCAGAAGAATCTATACGACCCACTCTTTACCAAAAACAAAAAATGCAGGATTGGACTTAACACTCCTCACGCTCTGGCCAGATGGATTGGGGAAGTGTTCGTATTTTCAACCGACTTCAAAAAAGGAGGAGGTTCTCAATTCGACCCGTATGTTTTTTTTTTTCTATGTTTGTTACGCGATAACTCCGCCAATTATGAACCGATTTGAACAAATCTTTTTTCGGCGTATAGGTAATACCTCAAGGGTGGTCCCATTTAAATTTAATAATAGAAAAAACAACCCCCAAGGGTGGAAAATTGGGGATGAACTTTTTTATACGCAATATCTCCGCCGATTATAAATCAATTGGAACGATTATTTTTTTGTTGAATAGGTATTATCAAAAGGGTGGTTTCATGCGAATTTGAAGAAAATATTTCACCCCCAAGGGTGGAAAATTGGGGATGAACTTTTTTATACGCAATATTTTTAATTTTTATTTTTTTTTGTGTTCACGCATTTGAAGATTTTGAAGTCGGTTTTATTTTTTTTAAAAGTTGATTATTGTCCCTGTTATGGCATCCACGGGAAGAGTGGAGGTGATCTTATGCTGTGTATAGCTCTGCTGGAACTGGATCCACACTTAATTATTAAAGTGTATAAAGAATCTGTGTACATATTTGGTTTCCAGTTAGGTTAGGACATTGCAAGACTGAGTCAATCTGATTGTTCTACAAGCAAGTTTAATAAGTGTTTTGGTTACCTGTGTGATGTCAGTCTTAGATGAGGTCAGTTACAGATGACCTAAACTGAACTGTCCCACCAAACTCATTGACAGAGTGGCGCCACCATCGTTCAACTGTTTAGTTTCCAACATGGCAAAAATCGGAATCAGCGATCTGGTATTGACGGTGGCACCCCGCTGTCGATGTCACGGGTAGGACAGTTCAGTTTAGGGTCTATATCACAATCCACAAGATAGAAGAATATGTCGCTAAGATTGATGCAGTCCGCACATAGACACGGTAGCATTCAGAGAACGTAGAGCATAGAACGAGCAGAAAGCTTTTGAATGTCGATTAGGTAATGGCCTGAAACATCTGATAGTAGTTGGTATTGATTTTATTACCGACTTGTAACTACTTCGGATCTTAATATTCGGAGGAATCATCATCGTCAGTCAGGGCACAGGCCCCCTTGAAAAGAAGAAAAAAGAAGCCTAGATACGCCAATGCTCCCCATGATTTCCATAATGATCGGTTAGTATCGCTCTGCACCCAGCGCATTCCTGCTACCTTTGTGAAGTCGTCGGTCCACCTTCATGATGATGATGTGGAAGAATCAGCATAGGATATATTCCTTGCCAAGATAATATAAGAGACATGGCGTCATGTATTGCTAAGGGTTACTAAGTATAGTAAAATAAGTAAAGATTGGGTGTTATGAACGCTCCTAGCAAACTCCCAGAATCCAATATATCCAATCTACGCGTCCAAATTTAGTAACTAAGTTGCAAACCTAAAATCATTGCTATCAATAATCAAATTTAAACTGTCTTCCAGTTCATCAAAGTACAAGTGTACATAATAAATGCCCAGAGCCGGCGATCAAAGGCTGACCCCCAAGTGTTCGCAACTAGTAAAGGTCAATTTGCCGAATACTTAACTTTAAGGTCAGTAGCAAGAGAAGTTTAATCCAGGCGGCTGGAGGAGCCGTGGCTTGCTTGGAGCGGCGAGTTTCAGACAGGAGTTTGTTCCCATTATCCCCACCAGCCGAAGGAGCGACGAAATATTTTAATTCTTTTTAAATGGAGACAACTGGAATAAATCTCAGATAGCTATTTAATTCTTAGCTCTTGATTCTATTTCTGTGTAGACAAGATCTTTAGCGTCACCTTAATCTGAACTGTCAAGGCTAACTTAGTAGGGAAAGTTACGTTGTTATTGGACCTGCATCGAATAGAGTAGGTACTAAGCTGGGGATCGAATACCGAGTCCTTCAATTTGGACGAGTTACTTTATTGCACACCAAACAAATAACATAACAGAAAGAAAAGGAACACACAAGGTACAATTAGGCGGTCTTATCGCTATGAAGCAACATCTACTTGCATGCCAAATTTCAGCCCGATCCGTCCAGTGGTTTGGGCTGTGCGTTGATAGATCACTATGTCAATCACTCATTCAGTCTATCAGTCAGTCACCTTTGAGTTATAAATATCATAACTATTACAAAACTTTCCAGACGCTTCCGCTCCCGCTTCAGCTTATACTATACGTCCACGCTCCCATCAAGCCGCGGCCTGGGAGTGTATGACCCTTAAGGTTTTGTGCTAATAGCTGTCACGACTGTTTGGTGGTTTGTAACAGACTATTGCCAAGTTAGAGGAGTTGCCATGGAGTTATTTTGGTGAGCTTTGTACTGTCTGGGTGAATGAATGAAGGGAACTATACGTTAATACATTATTTATGTAACAAAATTATTGGATTTGATTTGAAATAGACATAGTAATGTAAGGAACAAACCATAATCAGTGTTTTTTGTATGGATTTCGGATATGGATTTTTGACATTATTGTTAAAGTTAAATAAAATGGCGCAACCTAACCTTAAATAAAAGCCTGTAAAAATATGATTTATAATTCAACATTGACTGAGTTTATTGTCTCCATTTATTATCCCGAAAAATAACATGGGACATGTAAAACTGCTTTTAAAAGCCTATTTGAAAAAAATAACAAATTTTATTCTAATCTAATTGGGTAGGACCACAGATCACAGAAACTCAAAGGGAGATGTGACAAGGGGGCGTGGCCGGTGTCGTAGCAATATGCCCAAAAACAGAACACATTGCTCGTGAAAGCAATGATGACAGCAGCGACGTCATAATGTAAACAGTTCACATTGCTTGCGTAGTGCTAAAGATTATTCGAAGGTTGAGTACTGATACCGCAGTGGATAATGAGCACATATTTTGATTACTTTGTGTGTGTGAATTTCTAATGCGACACTGAGTTTCGAACTCAGCGCATTAGTTGGCAATTGGCATCTCTCTATGTATATCTCTATGGGTAGGACTTAACCATCTTCTTCTTTTCGTGTCGACAACAAACCTACACAGTGTCAGCCCAAAACTCCGCCACTTGAGTGGCGTTGTCAGCAGCACTCATCAAATCCTCCTGAGTGCCCAAGCAACTGCTTGGGCACTCAGGGTACGACATCAGGCACTTCATCGACTGGGGAACAAAACCGCACAGCACTTCATGTTAAAGCCATCCAAGAATCCCCACCTGACCAGATTGTCCTTACTACGGCTAACCTGCGTCCGAATTCTATTTAAAGACTTCCAGGTATTCCTATTTAATTACAAGACAAGTCAAATACTTAAATAGTAAGCTACAACTAGCTTTATCTAACAGATATGTATATCTATCAGTCACTCTCCAGTTCTACCCCAGAGCCTCTCATTTGCCTCGCACCGTTCACTCCACATAATAGCTAAGTAGTCCTATAGAGTGAGGTATATACTAAAGAGGTATAAAGAGGTATAAAATTATAAGAATGAGAGGGCGAGGGCTGAGGGCGAGTTCCGGCTGCGCTTACCCTGTCGAGATCAGGGTTGCCACTAAGTATTTTGAAAAATATCGTAATAAAACCGTTTAAAATTAGGTCTTCCACTGGGTGGACCGACGATCTGGTGAAGCTCACGATTGAAGGAAATAAAAAAATAATGATTAAGTAAATATCGAGATTTAAAAAAAATACCCTAGGGAAGGGTTTACAATAACAATCGAGTACATCAGTACACGATGAAAATCTAACTAGTAACTTCACAAAATGAGTGATTCAATAAAATAAATACAATATGTTTGGCTTTAATCATTCTTGTTAAACTTTTGGTAAACGAGTCCTATTCAATGCGCAGTCATCATGACAATAAATTAAATGTTTTTAAAAAAAAAATCAATGCACAGCTGAATAAGACAAAAATATGTAACTAAATGTGTGTATATGAGTGCATTTTTGCGAGTGACTGACTGACATAGTGATCTATCAACGCACAGTCCAAACCACTGGACGGAAGGGCTGAAATTTGGCATGCAGGTAGATGTTATGACGTAGGCATCCGCTAAGAAAGGATTTTACGAAACTCCACCCCTAAGGGGGTAAAACGGGATCCACGTGTAAGAAGTCACGGGCGGCCGCTAGTTATTGATAAAATTATAAATGTTCGTTGTGCCAACCCTATTCCTTCTTAGTGCATTACCTGGCAAGCGGATAAACGCACTATAGAAAGTGACAGCGTTTTGTTGGAACCGTAAATATACGTGTGACGCGCCTTTGTGTGGTTAGCTTCCTATTGTTCTAAAAATGAAGCCATTCAAACTATTTTTGAACAAGTTTTACCGGTTTTTGATAAAATTTTATATCTTTCCAAGGCTGGGTTGCACTAATCTTCGGTTCACACGTCAAAAATCTGTCAAACTCCATACAAAAAGCAACGGTTATCGTTATAGTTACTGTCAAAATAAGGTGGTGCAACTCAGCTAAGACTAGCTTTTGTCTACGGCTTTTTCCGCGTAAATTTCAGTCTGCTATAGTCTATGTTACTAAGAAATAATGTAGCATTCTAATAGTGAATGAATTTTTGAAATTGGTTCAGTAGTTTTTGAGTTTATTCGGCTTAAACATACAAGAAACAAATTTTTCTTCTTTATAAAATTATGTAGTACGATTAATTGGGTCAGTAATTACGTTAGTTTGATATATTTTCTAGCCAAAACCAATTTCTAGTCAATATTGTTTAACTAGCGGCCGCCCGCGACTTAGTACGCGTGGATCTCGTTTTTTATTTTATTTTATTTGTACAAAAAACACATACAGAGTACAATCAACAAGGTACATTTACAACCAACAATAAATACAGTTTTAATCTAGATTGTAATCCAAAAAAGTGTTTCTGACATGTTCAACAAGGTATGTTTAATAAAATTGGATTTTAATAAAATTGCATACTTTGTACAATTGGTGCGGACAAGGCATAGATACTTACATAGTGCATCAGATTTAGAAGAGTGAAGAAAGAAAGAAGTTGAACCCCCTTGTGAAGTTTTACCCCCTTAGGGGTTGAATTTTACAAAATCCCGTCTTAGTGAGCACCTACGTTCTAAAAGGAACCCCCATGCAAAATTTGAGACTCCTAGCACTTGTAGTTTCTGAGATTTCTTGATGAGTGAGTGAGTCAATCAGTGACCTTTCGCTTTTATAGATTGTAGATTTGAAATAGCGAAAGGCTTGGTAATTTTGACGCAAAAAACATTTAGGGATGCAATAAATAATAATATTACGGAACATCGTTGGTTTTATATGGTTACAGGCATGATATATCTTATGGGGATCTATAAAATATCATAAATAAGTATGGTGGTCATTGACAAAGACTTTTTTAATTAATATAGCTAAAATCGCATTTTAAGTTTCGAGTGGGAGTAGAGAGTCGATAAAGTATGGAGTTATGTGGTATTTAAGACAATAAAATGCTAATATTTCACGAATTCGTACGAATTTTAAGGCAATCCACACACGGAAGACAGATTAGTCGTGACAGCTTGCGTAGGTGGTAAGTGTAACAAGAAAATCTAAGCAAATCATCAAGTTTTAATCTACAAAAAGTTATAAAAATCTGTAATTTTTTTGTGCATGTTTTGCATTAATGTCTTAAAAAGCTCTTTCACACTTTGGTGTGTACTTTTCAGAGTTTACATTAAGTAGGTGTGCTCGCTAGCGACTGCGTAAAAAATGTAGTCTTTTAAACAAGATAAAATTGTAAAAACATCGAAAACCGTGGATAAAATTGACAGAAAACAGATTTAAATTTGACAGTTGACGAACGGATTTGTATTGCGATTGATTGGAGCGGTAGTTAGCAAATATCGATTGATACCTTATCTAAATATTAAAAGGAGAAACTGACTGACTCACTGACATATCAACGCACAGCCTAAACGGCTAAACGTAGGAACGGGAATTAGCGGGTAATCCTTTTGTATGAAAAATCTAAACCGCTTAAATTATACGCTTGAAATTTGGCATGCAGGTACCTTAGTGAACTTAAAGCTTAGTTACAACAGGATATTGCAAAATCCCCACGGGAATGGGAGTTAGCGGTAAAAAATATTTGTATGAAAAAATCTAAACCGCGTAAGATAGATGAAGGGGGTAAAACGGGATCCACGTGTACGAAGTCGCGGGCGGCCGGTAGTTTCTTCTATATCCCCATAATCAAGTCTCACGTGATTTGCCAGCCTTATCGGCACATGTGTGGGCTGGATAGAAATATGAGGGAGTGTCACATAAAGTTGTATTTTTGGTTTTAATTTCTGCTTCTTCATTTGCATATATTATTTCGGACTGTGAATACGTAATAATGGGTAATCTTAGAAACAAAGGCCGCTAAAAAGTGGATAATAGATCTGTCACAACGTGTTTGAGTGAAATTGTATTTATACAGCAAAATATAAATTAAAATAGATGACACGATGAATAAATTGAGATGGAATTGATGACGTCATTAACATTATTATTAAACAATACTGTTTTATTACTGTTCAGATTGTAATTTAATAAAATACTATTTATTTATTCATTTCAGGAGCACGAAGCAAATATTTCTTTACAGAGCAAAAAATATAAACTAAGGCTGGGTTGCACCATCATACTTCGACCTTAAGAAACATCAAAAATCTGGCAAACTCTATTCCATTTAAAAACACTGATTATGGTTAAGTTACGATCAAAGGAAGATAATTTGGATAATCAAATCGTAATAATACATTTTTCTTCTGAGTATGTAGGTATTTATATCTAGGTCATAACAAGACACGCCCTTTTACAGAAACACACAGAGTTGACCTCATTATTTAAAGTAAAAACTAATTAGATTAAAATATTTACTATAGATAGTGATATATTTGAATTTTTGGCTTTAACCCTTATTTGTATATCCCATTACCAAGGCCGCAACCGTTGTCTTATTGTACATGCAACTGAATTAGTGGCAGGCTATTGCGGAGTTTGCCCGGGCAAACAAGGTTTGTTTCGCACTTTAGGCATTAAAGTGGTGGGACCGCGCCGGCGGGGTTTAAGTCGATTATTCCCAACTTGAAAGTAATAGACATAATCATTTCAGCCACAGGACGTCCACTGCTGAACATAGGCCTCCCCTAATGACTTCTACATCGCCCGGTTGGTAGCGGCCTGCATCCAGCGCCTTCCTACAAACTTTATATGGTCGTATGTGCACCTTGTTGGATTGATGGATTGGTCGAACCTACGCTGAGCTCTCCGGTACATGGCCTCCACTCCAGAACCTTGCTGCCCTATCAGCCGTCAGTTCTGGGTACTATGTGCCCTGCCCATTGCCACTTCAGCTTGCTAATCCGTCGGGCTATGTCAGCGACTTTAGCAGTTATAGACAACTCAAGTATTTGACCAGTGTGTGTTGCCAGTGATGACATAAGAATCTGAAACGTGGTCGCTTACTATGGGCCTCATAAGAAAGCTGGACATCACTCAAAGGGCAATGGAGCGTGCAATTCTCGGAGTTTCTCTGCGTGATATGCATATGTATAAATAGGTGTGGGTGGGGCACATAACTTGTAAACTGATGGCCACTGGGGCAGAAAAGTTCTCGAGTGGCGACCACGAGCCGGAAGACGTAGTGTGGGCAGGCCTCCCACTAGGTGGACCAACGATATAATGAAGGTTGCGGGAAGCACCTGGATGCGGGCAGCGCAGGACCGGTTGCTGTGGAAATCCTTTGTCCATCAGTGGACATCAATCATCATCATCATCATTTCAGCCATAGGACGTCCACTGCTGAACATAGGCCTCCCCCAATGCTTTCCATGTTGATCGATTGGTAGCGGCCTGCGTCCAGCGCTTCCCTGCTACCTTTATGATGTCGTCGGTCCACCTTGGACATCAATAGGCTGAAACGAATATTAAATTCTGTACTGTGCTTACTCTCTGCCCGGGACTACAACGGACAGATGCCAAAAACGGCTGGCATAAATCAACCCACTACCCCTGCGGTCTGGTACGGTCGGCAGTGAATAAAATATTCCAGCACTTGTTGACGGGTTAAGTATTTCACTGTGATTTTTCGGTTTTGAGAGGAGGGAGAAATCTAAAGTCTCTTAACACCAAGTAACAGTTTTTTTTTTTTTCAAATTTTTTATACGTTAATCTACATAATTAAGTTTTTCTTTATCGCACTAATTCAACAAACAGTCAATGTAATATTTAAAGAATTTGAGTTCATTGAAGGTAAAAAAAATTTAGATATGTATTTCGGTTCGGTCGGGGTCATATTTCAAAGAACAGGAAAGGTCTTGGCCTGATTCTCATCTGAAGGAAAGGGACGATCAGACTGAAAGTGAAAGAAAACCTCACTTGGAATTCCCAACGACAGAAAGACTGGCTATTGAACTTTAAATTCGAACTCCTCCTATGTTCTTCTGATTAATTTCGTTGCTGGTCCAATGACAGTTTAACTTTCCCCCGGGACACACTTGACTGGTTGGGTTTTTATTGGCGGTCAAGCTGTAGACCCTGGCTACACAGGAGTTGCAGCGGTGGGAACGAGAGGTGGGAATAGTCCCGTTATCTAATCTAACCTCTCACAGTCGAAACATGACTGTGCTGTTAATATTGTTGTTATGGTGATATTTAGGTACGATAATGATAACTATTTGTGTTTAGAACAAGCTCTACCTACCTACCTACTAACAAAACTAAGCAAAAATAAAGAACTCTATTAAAAATCCTCTAATTTTAAGTATAGTAATTTAATCCAAAAGTTCGTTCCCACCTCTCGTTCCCACCGCTGCAACTCCTGTGTAGCCAGGATCTACAGCTTGACCGCCAATAAAAACCCAACCAGTGAAGGTCAAGTTTGTCTCGGGGGAAAGTACGGAACCAAAGTGGATCGGATTTTTTTTTAAATCTCAAATAGATTTTTTGTTCAATTTTAATATCATTAAGTGACTATTTTTCGCTGACGGTACTCCAATAATCTTCATCCTTATAATCTCGCGGGAGCGCTATGGGCACATTGTTATGGAGTCTTAGGACACATGTTTTGTATGGATTTAATTATGTATCGCAGATAAATTTCATACATCAATGTTTTTGTATTGAGCTTAAGTGCTTGGTATGTTTTGGAAGTCAGAAAGCTGTGGATTTCAGTTTTGGAAGTTCTTTACTGGATTATTCCAGTATAAATACAATGTTGAGTGAAAATGATAGTATGTTTGTTAATTTTGATGATAATAGACCTGTTAACTAGTATTCATAAAGAATACACATTAAGGGTTAGTTAATAAGTGTGTTTAAGTGGTTATGTAATAAAACCTATTTAAATTTAATGAGATCTTGTGTCTAAAAACCACTTAAAGGGAAAAACCCATTTAAAATGTCTGAACCGAATTTAAATCGATGTGAATTAAAAACCAATAAATCCCAATTTGTTCAAATAAAACCTCTTTTTATTTCATCTAAGGACACCGAATACTATACACGCCCCAAAAAAACAAATGCCGAACGAAAATAAAGAACAAACATTCCAGAATCTGAATTCAAACAACCGAAAAAATGACGCGTCGAACGAAAAAACATAAAGGATCGGCGGTTAGGGCTCAAAAAAGGAATAGGTCACGAATTCGGTAGCCAAGGTCATTCACGTTTACACTTGTTAGCTCATCACGTGATGTTTTCATAGGAATAAGGTCGATATTCGCTTGTTTTATCGTGTGAAACGAAATGTTGGGGTAACGTAGTACAGGTGCAGAACAGGTTGGTGGTTTAATCCCGAACGTTCCCGAGTAGTTCCGAAGAGAGCCGAATAGGGATGCGCGCGCGACTGTCGCGTGGCGACTGGATGTTGATACGACACGATTTTAGATTGGTTAATACAAATTGAGCATTAAAAATGGCATAAGTTAAAAGTTAAAGAAGAAAGTAGAGAAGAGCCCAAATTTTTCATGCAAGTTATTTGAATAGGTATTGCCAATGATATTATATAAAAACAAAAGCAGATATGTTATAAGCGCTCGCGCTGTGAATACTCAAATACGTCCCAATTGGGACGTCTTGTGTTTAGTCTTCGAGTGGCCTACGTCGTGCGCAATCGCGTGCGTACCACACCGTAAGTTCCTGTTCTTACCAAAATAAATAAAAAATTCCATCGTGTGTGTTTCGAAAGTGTACCAATTATGACTCTAAAGTAAACAAAATACAAGGGATCTCTTACCACATGTGATTATGCAAAATTATTTAGTATTTATGTTTTCAATTATTTATGCAAACAATCAAGACGCCATGCGCCATGTTCAAGTTAAGAAAGAGAAAGCGATCTTGTTTTGACGTTAGAGCGATAAGGATGCGTGCGCTACGGACACAGATAAGTTAGTGCAGAATCGTTAAAACTATAGCTATCTCTTTCATTTGCGTGCTATTTCGTATCTTTTGTTTCACTTGTCAGTTACATTTGTCAATGTGTGCGATTTGGAATAGCTCGGCACGGATTCAAATCGTAATTTCTATGAACGTAACATATCTATAGTTCTTTAATATCATTGGGTATTGCATAATGTTATTTAGTTGCATCCTTCATCTCCATCTTAGGCTGAATTGCACCACCTTATTTTAACCTTAACAATAACCGGTGCTTTTTCTATAGAGTTTGACAGATTTTTGTCGTTTGTCAAAGTTAAAGTAAGATGGTGCCACTCAGCCTTACGATCTTTAAAGAAGAAGTCATATACTTTTTAAACCCTTTCTTCTTATTTACGACTACAAATCGTGTCGTGAGGTCGGATCGTCTCTACCGAATAGAACCCGATCTTTCCCGAGCGCACTCGTGAGTGGCGTGGGAGTGCGCCCACGGTTTTATTACGTTATTTAGCGCGCGATCTGTCATCGCGTTAAAATACGACGTTTTCATCGAAATACAATATGGAAGGTAACTATTGTTGTTATCGCGCTAGATGTAATAGCCTCATTCACGTAACAAAACTTCAACGACAACAAATCGCTGAATGGGATCCTATCGAGTAATCGTTCTATCGAAATGACCCTTGTGAATACGGATTTAGAACTGTTATTCAATAAGACGACTTCTGAACGTCAGCAGATCTTGACTGTCAAAATACGTGAAGCCACAGGTCGCTTTCAACTTGCCATTCTGGAAATCAATGGAGGAGGCCTATATGCAGGGCGGCTTCTAACTTGTTATTCTGGATGTCATTGAGGGAGGCCTAATTCAGCGTGAACGTCCGATGGTAGAGATAATGATTATTGGAAGTACTGTTGTTATTAGTTCTTTCCGATCTTCTCTCCATGGATACTGGAGAATCAGAAAGCTTAGAGTAGAGTTTCCAACTATTTGAGCTGATATCTGATGTGTCAGAGAAATCCTGAGTTGGTATATTCACTGTGCTGGTTGTGGAAACTCACAACTCATAGGTATATTGGCAAATTATCCAGCAAACATAGACTTATAGAAAATGTAGAACAAATCAACCTTTAAAAATTGGATTGTCATGATGCATTCGTACTTACGTAGGAAAAATAATGCAAAAATAAATTTATCTTTACACAATCAGAATGGAAGAACCATTTTGAAAACATGATCCCATTCTCTGTAGTCGAGAGAAAAATTATCCTTTTTCACTATTCATTATGAACTTAACAAATCCCAAAGTAAGATAAACAAACAAAATCGAAAGTTTATTCCAAGACACCGTGGGAATCCCGCATCCTTTTTTAGAAACAAAATCACAAATATACCAGAGCTTTAAGCTTTAACAAATAAAGCTCATTATTGAGTAGCAAGATGTATGCGCAAGAGATTGTATGGTACCAAATATGGAACTGCAAGATGTTTTGCTAAAGGAATGTACGCAGTAGTGTACTCAATGGTAATTTATAAACTGATAATAATATCAACTGGTTAGTAAGAGCTTTAATGATAGATCGCCCGGTGCTTTGTCCTGCTGGAAGCTCTTCTGGAAGGACTGGTCTTTTGTTCTAAACGTCCTGCCAGAAGAATATCGCAAGTCCTGCCCGCAGTACGCAATTTGTACGTGTTTGCTTGCTGGTCCTTCCAGCAGTACGGTGACCTTCAAATTTGAACTCATCCTCACCAGAAGTAGTAAACACTTGGTTAGTGTTTATTAAATAAAAAGTCATGTCGTAGAATCATTTTGTTTAACCAGTATTTTACTTTTCTTAATATATTATAAACTTGTTTATCTTCTTTCAACTTAACTAATAGGAACTATAATAAGGAACTTTAAATTAATTACTTTGGTACGTCACTTTGTATTAGAAATTACACCTATCACTTACAAATACACTACAAATTAAAAACAAAAACAAGAAATAAATTATAAATGTTTGATTAGGCTGGAATACTTCACATTCATTATAATATTATCGCCAAAATGTTGCCGACTCCACGCCCGGCGCGTCAAAATGTGTCGCGCGAGCGCGAACGCGCTGCCCCCGTGTATACTCGTGCGCCATCGGGCTCCGACTAACGGTTAGTCGCGTTTTTCGATCTTGGGCACTATTGGGTGAAAGAGAGAGAAACACTCTATTTTTTCGTGTAAATTTGAAATTTGTACAATGTATACTTACGAAACTGTGATCTTTTAATTTTGCGTCCTACCGGAAGTACTTTAAGTCCTGCTGGCAGGACTCCGGGCGATCTATCATTAAAGCTCTACAAAGTAGTTAATGTAGAGAACTCTACGTAGTTTCTCCCATTTATCTGGGATAGGGCTTAGGAATAGAATGGAATAGAATTTATTGGTCACAGTAAGCACAAAATTGTAAACAACTAGCTTTCCGCCAGCGGCTTCGCCCGCGTGGAAATTCGTTTGTTAAATTTTCCTGAATTTTCTTTGCTATAAACCTCACGGAGCTCGAGATCTTTCCAACGAATGCAAAACCGTGGAAATCGGTTCGTGCGTTCTGGAGTTATAGCGTCAGGAAGGAAAACCCATTTATTTTTATATGGTAGATTAAGATAACAACACAAAACGAATATAGAAAAATAGTGGGCCACTGCGTCAATAGGCCCGCTCAGTATTTATTATGACATGCTCGTAAGGGCATGTCAAGAAACTGGTCTTCCGCGAGAGCCCTTGTTGTGACATTGCGCATCCCTTCGGAGAGACATCGACTCGAGTTCGAAATCTCTCAAAAGGGGCGATAGGGGCTTAGGGACAATAATAATATAATGCGAAAATCAGGCCTCCCCAACCCGTCTGGCCAGCGTGGGGAGTGTAAAGCCTGGTCCGTGAGCACGTAGAATCCCGTCCAATGACCCCAAGCTACCCATCCCTATCGCTCGCGCGTAATTATATTGCTGTCGCGCTCGCACACTCACTGCGGACGCCCGTCGCACAGTCGCGACAGCAACATAATTACGCACGAGCGATAGGGATGGGTAGCTTATGGCACAGTATATATATGAGCTAAAGCAGTACGGAAACTTAGCCCTTTCGGCGAGTTAAATACCTACACTTCAACTGAGTGTTAGGGTTGGCACTCTTAATCTTTATAAAATTAATAAGGTTCTTACTTACTTATTTATTAAAACGTTAAATAAAATACCGGATACTTACTTTCACATAGTACCTATTGCCTCATTTTAAATACAGTTCATCATTTAGTACAAAAACGCGCGGAGCAAATTACTTTATCAAATAGAACACATAAATTGTTAAAAAGCGTAATTACGTAATTTAAAAAGAACTGTTACAAAATCAGATGTAAGCACTTTATTTAAAAAGTAATTTTTAATCATTTTTACAATTCAGAATTATTACGAAGTTTAAAAAATGAAAATTCTGGTTTTGAAGATGCTGAGTTCAAGCAGCCGTATACTACGCAATACACTCGTGGCATGTTTTTAAAAATACAGCGGACAGCGCATGCAATAAAATTATTATTAAAAAACACAACGCGCGCGACACTCGCGACGGATGGACTGCGAGGTTCGCTTAGAGCTCGTGTAAAGCGTGCGTCTGTGTGCGTGAGTCTGATTTCGAGCGTTTGTATGAAGCTTCCGTACTGTTTGATTTATCTACTGTGCTTATGGTCATTGGACGGGATTCTACGTGCTCACGGACCAGGCTTTAGGCCAAATCCTTCATCTGCCTCTGGTAAATTAGAGAGGGTCGTACTCCTGCAGTGGAGACTAAATGATTATGATGATGATTCGCAAGTCTTGGCTTCTATTGTAATATGAAACTTACCATTAGATGACTGCAGACCCCGCTTTACATGAAAAGAAATAATATTTATGTTATCAGAAAACAAACAGTGGTAGAAAACTCCATATCACAAAATAAAATAAAAATTACATTTGACGGCAGCATTTGACAGTTTTCACTTAAAAGTCCTGTATTTTTTGACAATTAAACTCTGATTTGCTATTTTATCAATGATTTTACATTTGTTTGGATGCAGGCAGAAAAAGTCTATGTAGTTCCAAAAATATAACAAGAATAATTACGATGAACATACATAGAAAAAAAAAACATACAGTCGAACATAGAACCTCCTCCTTTTTTGAAGTTGGTCAAAAATACAAAAATGTCAATCAAAAAGATCGTACCTACAACAAAATTATTTATTTACTTCCATCTGTTATTTTGGAATAACTTCCTCCGAGTATTTTATGTCTAAGTAAAATATCATATTGTTCCTATAAACATCAAGTATATCTAATTAATAAACAACAACTACAAATAGCTAATTTCCCAGAAACAAGTCTCACATCCCGACCACCCGGTTGGTTAGTGTAAACAATAATTTTTATTTGTCAGAATATAATATTGTGTCCATTTGTAAACTATAAAACTAGTAATAAAAAGTAACAACATCTGTGTTTGTTGAAATCTGTTTTGTTACGGATATTTTTGAACGTAACGGTTTTAAAACATTTGGTAGAAAATGTCATAGAAGAAATGCAAGTCTTTTTTATCAAAAACTAGCTGACCCGGCGAACTCTGTTCCGCCTCGCATCGCAATTTTTCCTTATTTGCTCACCGTTTAGACCTACCCTGGAATACGACAAACATTTTAAAACCAAAATCAGCTCAATCGGCCCAGCCGTTCTCGAGTTTTAATCAGACTAACGAACAGCAATTCATTTTTATTTATATAGATGAGGAAGCTCTTGGCCTGTATCTCACCTGATGGAAAGTGATGATCAGGCCGAAGGTGGAAGCGAGCTTCACCCGAAATCCTCAACCATGGAAGAACTGGCTATCTTACCTCTAAGTGCCGGAACACAACTATGCTGTTAACATTATTGTTATGGCGACAGACTTACGTAAGATGGTGGTAGCTAGCCAGGCGAACTTAGAATAAGCCCTAGCACCAACTACACCGAGCAGAAAATGTCCCCATTGGGAATCGGACCCGGGACCTCTGGGTCAGAAGCAGGTGTTCTAAATACCTAGACTACAGACTTCTCTATCTATCTATCTATCTGTATCAGCATTTGGGGTTCGTCTTCGAACACAGGCTTCCTTCAACCTTTCACCGACTTTTGTCCCTGGCCTCTTCGTTCGTTGTTTCAGCCAAATGACGTCCACTGCTGAACAAAGGCCTCCCCCAAGGATTTACATAACGACCGGTCTTGCGCTGCCCGCAGCCACTTGCATCCAGTTTATTGCCAGCTATCATCTGTCCATCTTTTAGGCAGTCTTCCTCCATCAAGTTGCCAAATCCAAACACAATAAATCGATATCGATCAAGTCATTCCTCATTACATAAGCCATAAATAACGAAGGCTATAAAACCATAGGATTGACGTGTATTAACAAACATCCTATAATTTCGACTGTTGCGACATCTAACGGTGCACGTTCGAAACGTGGGCGCGGTGTGGGAGGATTTGGCCCGAATGTGGGTAAAGGTGTGCAGACGCATTGTAGACGTCTGTGGTTACCTCTAGCACGAAAAACTTTAGATTTCGAAGCGTTATTCAAACCGCCATCAAAAGTTTTAGTATGAAAACTAAAACAGCGCCCATGTGAACGTGAACCGATTTTGATGAAATTTGGCATATAGATAGTTTGAGTCCCGGGAAAGGACATAGGATAGTTTTTATCCCGGTTTTTGAAACAGGGACACGCGCGATAAAGTTTTTCTGTGACAGACAAAATTCCACGCGGACGAAGCCGCGGTCGGAAAGCTAGTTTTAAATAAACTGTTGATATCTGGGGGCACGGCAGTGCCCCCACCAAGTCGAGCAAAAAAGCGGCACGGCCGTACCATCCTTTTCTCGAAGCAATTCAGGCCATTTTCGACCGCCTGTAACTTCGTTGTGGATAAAACTAGAAGGCTGAATTTTCATTAGCTATGCAGGCATTGTAAAGACACGGTATATTTAAAATTTCATTCAATTTGAACCAGTAGTTTAAGAATTATAATGGGTCAAAGTTACTTAATTTTGTCACTCACTGACTGACTCACTGACTCACTGACTCACCGATCATCAAAACTCTAAGGCACTTCTAGCAGACCTAGAAGCTTCAAAGGAGAATGCCCAAGTGACTATGGGAGTTGGTATCGCTATCAAATTCATTGTACATTAATCGAATAAAGCTTAATTTATAGTATGCATACAGGACTATTTGGCACAGTTATTTTTTTTTTTATAAAACTCCGGACTTTGACGTAATTTTGGTTTAAGTGAAATGAATGGTGTCCATTGGCATAGCTACAGGTTTTACCTTAGAATACTTGTTTTATATTTGTGGATGGTTACCCTGCCTAAAAAAAACCCTAGCTACGCCAAAGCTAGCGTTATTTGATAAGGATCAGATATAAACACAAAATAATCTTGCGTGCATACCAATGTTATTTATACCATTTTGCAAGGGGAAAGGGATTTGTGGTTAGCCCTGACTACTTAAGGACAGGAAAAAATCAAATGATATCGCGAGCTAACTACGAACAGCGCCATCTATTGACAACCGTGCGAACTACGTAGTGTCGTTGCTCGGTGATAGGTGTTGCTGATTGCAGCTCATTGTTACAATACTTTTTATTAAAATCGGATTTTATTCCGGAGGTTTTACAATTTCTTACTACTTTCGCAAATCATTACAAATGAAGAAAGGAATTTACGGTGTGGTACCCTCAATGTACAATTAGATTTCGAGCGATACCACTTTTGGGCATTCTCCTTTGGAATATAAGTAGTGTTTGGTGTATGAATCAAGGAAAAACTAAAATATTTGGGGGCACGGTAGTGCAACCGCCAAGTCGAGTAAAATTTTTCAATTTCGGTCCAGTTTTCTAGATACATAACTGCTGTCTACAAAATACAAAAAGAAATGAGATCCCATCAAAAACAATACTTGTCAAAAAAACCAAGTCTCGCAACTCAGTTGTTCTACGGTAAAAAGTTGTGAGATCCATGTAATACCAAGTCCAGGCCAGGAAATCTTTAACGTTTTACATAAATATATTGACTTGGCCATCGCATGAAAACACGTGTAAATTAAATTATTTAGTGCGATGGCCAAGTCAATAATTTATGTAAAACGTTAAAGATTTCCTGGCCTGGACTTGGTATTACATGGATCTCACAACTTTTTACCGTAGAACAACTGAGTTGCGAGACTTGGTTTTTTTGACAAGTATTGTTTTTGATGGGATGAATACTTACAAATCTGGTAAAAATCAAGTTGAAAACGCGAAGAGACGCGAAATCTCACTCTCTATGTATATTTACAATTATTTTAGAACGCCTTGATTTTCAGTTACATAACTTACAATTTATTGGTCAGATGCAGAGATAAACTTAACTTTGCTGATGAAAGATATTCTCTAACAGTAACTAAATATAAGTTTGTAATACTAGCAGAAAATATTTAATAGTTTACTAACACCATAGAACTTTTACTGCATTTGCGTTGTAAGATTTTATAGATCTTAGGACCCTATAAAAAGCAGTGAAACCACTTCCCAGTGTTAACAAATATGAATATTGGATTGTTAATACTAAGATAAATCATTTCACGAACGATTACATTTCCAATAAAAGTTAATCCTTATAAACTGCATATTTGACCTTTACAAGGTGTGTCGTTACGACTAAAGGTCGTAGCACACTTATCAACCCGGAAAAGGAAAGTAGCCGTATCAACTCGAGGCGGTCAGTATTGTTTGTATGAAACTCCATACTGCAAGTACTGCAACGCACACTTATCCGCACAGTAAGGTAAACGCCTCGCCTCGCGGTTGATAGCGAGCGGAAGACGATGACAGCTCGCGAAAGGCGATACGGTGTTGGTCCCTTTCCGAGTTGATAAGTGTGCTATGACTTTTAATCTGCTATAAAACCACCCATCACCTCGTGCCTACGACCACGAATTAAAAATACATTCAAATTCAACATAAAACATATCAATTGGCACATTAATCAATTTTTATCTATTTCCACAGTATCAGCTTTTACAAAACATTGTTTTTATGGCTGTCTGGTAAACTTTTACATTATAATATAAGATAGTTGCAGTAGGCCCCTTCTTTACCTAACCAAATGTAGGTATATTTTGTCGTTTTAAAATTCTTAGTATTCTGCCGTGTGGGTTGACTCTATTGTAAAATCAATTGCACCTTATTTACTTCACTACCTTATGTACTTCAGCCGTTTGACATGGCCTAATCAAGCTTATTGTGCCTTCCGAAGCACAGATTTATTAATAAAAGGCAATAAAGCCTTGCTTCGTGTCCTGAATTGGGAATAATTACACAAATTGATTAACATTTTTTATCTTTCACCTGAGAATTCCTCCATCCAATTTCTGTTTTAGAATTTATTGTTTTACTAACCAGAAAATTAAATAGAAATATAGTTCCGTGAAAAATTCAACTGTTTCGGTATAACAGAGTTCATGCGATATAGCCTGTTGATAGACACACTATAATCCGGGCCTTTTCAAGGCGAGAGTGAATAGGCACTTACAGGGCAGATAAGATGTACCATCCTAGACTGCATCTCACTTAACACCAGGTGCGATTGCGGTCAAATACCTGTCTTGTCTTGCATTAAAAAAAGATGGCGGAGGCATATTAATAGAATCTTCTTGGTTAAGAAACAACAAGGTTTTTGGGTAAGGAACCTAAAAAAAGTAAAAGAATTAATTTGTAAAATGTAGAATCAGGATGAAAGAAAGAAAGAAAGAAAAAATTTTATTTGGTCCAAAACAATTTATACAATTTTACAGTTCAAAGTATTTGTACATGCTAATGATAATAAGGATGCTAAACTATGTTTTATTTGATGCTACAATAATTGTATGTTTATTAAAAGAAAACCCACTGACCCTAACCCCACTGTGTTTTAAGGCTTCATTGTTAAAATTAGTAAGCATTAGCATAATTTTAATGAATATCCATGGTTGTAAACTTGAAAACATATTTCCATTATACCCTGGAATTGTAAGATGCTACACATTTTACTGGTGTGAATTATACAGCTCTATATTTTATGTCCAAGTAGTAAAGTTTGAATATTCAATGAAGTTTCTTGGGAATGACTAATAATTATTTTATTATGTAATAATTTTGCATCGCTAAGAAAGAAGTTAGTTATCATGAATATTAAGTTTTGTAATTACAGGCTTTAGTCTGACTTCACCTGCCGTCGGTCTATTTGTGATTACAAAATCTGATGTTTCATTTGACCGACACACTATACATACTTAAGTAATAACATCTATGTATATCTATAAAAGCAAAAGGTGACTGACTGACTCAGTCACTCATCGCGAAATCTCAGAAACTGATTGACTGATGACGATTTATTCTAAGATCAATGAAATTGTATAACTCCAAATACTGTCACTTAGATATTTTCAGCCTAAAACCAAACAAATTTAGGTCGTTGTTAAAACAGTAATTACCTATTTACTGTTTTAACAACGATGCGATATTTCGAGTTTTAATTAATTGCCAAGTTAGAATACTGTATTTAACATAGCATCTAAAAAAATATTTTCTTTTTCTGTTTCTGTTTACTCAATTTTTATAATAGGTACCTATGTATAAACTATTTGTGAAAACTATTTTGGCAAATGTGAAGTTTAATTGGTAACTGTTTACTCAATTTTTATAAACGATACCTATGTATAAACTATTTTGGCAAATGTGAAATTTAATTGGTAACTCTATTATGTGTTATAGAATGCTGTGAAAAAAAAAAAACAACAAGTGCTAGGAGTCTCAAATAATGCATGGGGGTTTCTTTTACAGGGGTAGTGAAACAGTAAGGCTGGGTTGCACCATCTTACTTTAACTTTAACAAACGTCAAAAATCTGTCAAACTCTATACCAAAACTCAGCCAAGTAGTAAGTAGTTATAATATTGGAATTTGACATAGCTTCGTCAATCAATCACGAAATCGCATCTGCCAGTAAAGTAATTTTGTCTAACAGACGTTTTATTTGACATTCAAGGCCTACCATTGCAATCAAAATGAAACCTACGCCATAATTATAAAAATAAGTATGTAACATAACCCATACTAACGCCACAAATTACGTGGCGTTGACCACTGACCTCCCTCCTACGTCTTCCGTTCCACAAAATAATTAGAAAGAATGAAAACACCTTCTTATTTGCAAAACACTTGATAAGTTAGTATTTTGGATATTTTCATGAGAACGGGAAATAAATATTTTTGGAATACATTAGGTAATGAAAATAAACGACATACATAATCATCATTATTTCAGTCTTCAACAATCTACTGTATGGATCTAAAGGGCTGTAATAAACCTACTGGAGGCCCTGAGATGTACATATATTTATTTACTTTAAATGCAAAAGATCTTACAGCTTTTCTAAAAAAAAAAATCCTTATTACGCGATTACGTAAGTCGTCGTCGTTTCAGCCGAAAGACGTCCACTGCTGGACAAAGGCCTCCCCCAAGGATTTCCACAAAGACCGGTCCTGCGCCGCTTGCATCCAGGTACTTCCCGCGACCTTCACCAGGATTACGTAAGTACAAACTTTAATTTCTTTAGAACTATTAATAACAGCCATTTCCATTTATAGCTTTGTGTTTAGCTAGTGCTTAGTGGGAAAGATGGCCTGAGATAATATAGAATACTTGTCTTTTTAAATATCCGTGCTTAGTAGGTTTTCTTACTAATAGCCAAGCAATTAAAGGAAACATAAAATACTAATAACAAAAGGTTTAAGTGATGCCTATAAGGGTCTTCTCATTATTTCTTTCTCTACAAACATTTGGTATGTGCTGAAAAGAAGCGGAACAAACTCAGTGAAACTTCCCATCGGTTTGCGTTTTAGTAGCTTTTACCTGTAGTAATTGCATGCCCATGCTTTAATTATGCATAATAATTATTCTCATCCAAACTAATACCCAATAAACAGCAATGTCCAGCAATTTATCAAACAACGAATTTATAAGCGTTTCGGCGTCGCGCCCAATAAATGCGGCAATTACAAACAAAATGGCCGCCGACACTAACGCCGGCTGACCGCAGCAGCCTGTATGCTGGACTGGCCCGACCTTGGCGAAGATATAGATAGTCAAGAAGGAACAATAATTATCTAAATATAATAATTATAACTCAAAGGTGATTGACTGACATAGTGATCTATCATATATCAACGTACAGCCCAAACCACTGGGCGGATCGGGCTGAAATTTGGCATGCAGGTAGATGTTATGATGTAGGCATCCGCTAAGAAAGGATTTTACGAAACTCCACCCCTAAGGGGGTAAAACGGGATCCACGCGTACGAAGTCGCGGGCGGCCGCTAGTATTTATTTAAATTGGCAGACTGTGGTGACTGACGCCCGTATTCACAAATGATGCTTGCTTAAGTGAAGCAGCAAATCAAACTCACAGCGTTGAATAGCTCTGTGGTTGGTTCGTGTGTTACCCTGTGCGTCCACGCGCACTATGAGACCTCATGGCAATGTTTGTGAATACGAGCGTGAGTTTGTTCCGGCGCTTCTTCTCAGCACTTACGAAATGTTGGTCTTGAAGCGCTGGCAGGGCAATAGGATTATGATGCCCATCACCATCAATTCCTAATTTTTAAGTGACCCCTATCAAAATCAAAATTGTGTTACCATAGGGGTTACTTAAAAATTAGGGATTGATGGTGAAAACGGGCATGAGACATGTAAAAGCTCCTAAGAGCAGCTTTTTTCGACTTGTACTTTCTATGACTTTTGACAACATGTCAAAAGTCGACGACTCATGGTGTTGGAGAGTAGGCGGGTCAGTTAAAATTACATAAATACAAAATTCAGTCAGTAACATGAACCTTTGACTCCAGGCTTCGATACTAAATCATGTGCCAGACGGCTGTCTACACAAAAACCTTTTATAAATAATTATATTAACGAGCTATCGACCGGGACAGCGCTAATTACCCATCTAATTAAGTTATTGGAGAAATTCCCTCCGGCAGTGTTCCTGGAAAAACAGTGATAAAAAACTAATATTTTACTTGGGACAACACCAGTCTTGATCGACTGGAATGGGGAGATTATGGAAAACAATCGATTTATGGGTGAAAGAAACCGATTTTTAGTCGTTTTGAAACAATGAATCGGTTTTCGAGTGATTCGCGTTCGAAAATCAACGTTTGGTTTCTTTTCTCCTAGAAAATCCTATCCTACTAATATTTCGCATCTGGATGTCTGGATGTTTGTTACTCTTTCACGCAAAAACTACAGAATGGATTTAGATGAAACTTTACAGTATTATTGTTTATAACCCAGAATAACATTTATGGGCTATAATTTATGACGATCTGTGACAAACTAAATTTCACGCGGGTGAAGCCGCGGGCAAAAGCTAGTAACCTATAAATTCCTTAACGTTCATAAAATAATAAAGTCGAGTGCTTTATTTAGGCACCTAATAAGATTTTAAAATACTAACAAAATACCTAGTTAAATAAACGACTGATTGATTCAATTTTAATCCACAAGTCTGGAGTTTTGTACTCAATTATTAAGTCTTCAATTCGAATCGATAAAAATCAATCGATAGTTTATGAAAGCTCCCCATCACTAGTCTGTAAGTTAACGTAACAAGTAAAACGCATCCAAGCGTATCATATATGTTATTCACTTCTCATCTAAGAACTAATCCTTTCGTATGTGAACAGCATGATTATCTCAAAATATAATAGAAGATAATAAAATGTTTTACATAGTTTTTTTATCCACAACGATGAAGCTCTTGGCCTGCATCTCACCTGACGGGAAGTGACGATCAGGCCGAAGGTGGAAGCGAGCTTCACCCGGAATCCTCAACCACAGAGGAACTGGCTATCTTACCCCAACTGCCTTAGTAGTATTATAATCACATCTTTGCAAAACTATCCACGGGACTATTCCCACCTCTCGTTCCCACCGCTGCAACTCCTGTGTAGCCAGGATCTACAGCTTGACCGCCAATAAAAACCCAACCAGTGAAGGTCAAGTTTGTCCCGGGGAAAGTTAAACTGTCATTCGACCCGCAACGAAATTAATCGGAAGAATATAGGAAGAGAGTCCAAAAACTGTCTGCCTGATAATTTTCCAAGTCACATCCAGAAAATTAAATCCATTTTATCTTCTAAAATACAATGGCGGCCAATTTAGGTCGGATTCGGTTTAGTTTCGCCTAAATTAAATTTTGGTTTTCTGCTAACCTTTTATAAGCTCATATTGGGGTGGCCTTGTAATAATGGCCTGGAATTTCAGTCGATTTAAAGTGGCTTTTGCATTTATAATGGCTCTGAAGTGGTTTGTTTTTTAGTTCAGCATGCACTAAATGATAACGTTGACCTTTTTAACTGACTTTAAAGAGGAGTTAGAGGGATTCATTACTCTAAAAATAATTTAACTTATAGTCTACTAGCTTTCCGCCCGCGGCTTCACGCCCGCGTGGAATTTTGTCTGTCACAGAAACCACCGATTTTTAGTTGGCCGATAGTTGTGCCCAATTTTAAATTGTATGAAGAATCGGCCAAATCAAATCGGTGTAAGTGCGCACTTCCATACATGCCCATACTGATCAACTGCCCGACTAAACTATCGGCCGACGAAAAATCGATGGTCTGCGCCTAGGCTTATTAAAAGTTATGCGTTCTTGCAAAAGCACGACAGATGTTCTGCTCCAAACGTGTAATTTCAAAAGCCCTAAGCCCATTTTATTGCAAATCGCAATCTCGAACAATCGATCTATAAAACCAATTATTGATTCGCACAAAGCAATTACTGAACTACGTAACTATAATGTAACATACTATAATACTCAATTTTGTGGCCTAAACACACATCGGGGGCCGATGTCGCTGACTATAATGTATGCTCAGAGTTCGTGAAACTTAATCACCTAGGACAGGTTTTGGTAAGGCTGGCCATTCACGGCGAGACAAAGTCGCCGGGTAATGTTTTAGCGAATTAGTATACGATGCTATAATTACTGAAGATTGTTTAACACTGCAGTACACGCGCCCCTTTTTTTACACGAATACACGCGCGGCCTACTCTGGTAAGCCAATTTAAAATCACTGTTAATCAGTTTATAAGCAATTTATGAATACAATTACTATGTAAATGATAAAAGTGTTTATATAGTTATTTTATAATAAAAGTTTCTTTATATAACTATTTGCGATCAAAAATTATAAACAGATTTAAAAGTTGTAAATTTTTTGGACCAAAATTGCACTCTGAGACCAATGTTAACAGAAAAAAATTTACTGAAAAAATAAGATTAGTTTTTTATCTGTTATAGTATTCATGACTTTCTACTGCCTGGTACACGGTGTAAATCCATTTGTTGCAAGTCTTTCATAATTTTTTTGTCGAGTGATTTCGGGCTTTTGAGTAGACCTGCAGTTTTGACGGCCAATTTTAGAAAAGTGCGTAGACTCTAGCGACCCAAGCTTTACTGGCTTACTGATAAATTTAGTAAACGAGGCTTTCCTGGAATGCCAGCTCTCTGGCGCAAGTTTTCAAAAAGTTATAGTGTAAAATGTTACCCTGGTCTACTATAGTAGTCCGCGCGTGTACTCTAGTGTTAAATTAAAATTAAGAAAAGCAGACGCGATGAACTAAATTATCATTTGATATTTTTATTTTTTATAGAGTAACTAGACTAACTAACTAACGTAGAGTAGTCTACTAGAGATCATAACACATACGTGTATTCAAAAAGGTAAACCAATAACGTTTCCATAATTGGAGATATTAAAAAAAACTACATACACGAATCACATTGCCACAGATGACAAACCATCCAAACGAATATAATAAAAAGTTCTAAAACACAAGCGTTTGTCTATGTTTTGGATTAAAAAGCCACGATTAGTTTAGAAAATGCGCCAAGCGACTAAGTCTGACCATCCATGTCCAGCCTTAAACGATACGCCATACATAAACTTATGAATGAGCTTCGGTGAATGGACAGGCTGACGTAACAGATGGACAGACTTTCGTCCGTATATATAGATAATATACATGTTGTTGACCTCCTTCGGCCCACGAGGTCAAGATTAAAACAAAGATTGGTGTGTGGTGTAAAATAAATTGATTGATAAATATACAGGGTGGAATTTTGTAATGCCACCTGGAGGGAAAGTACTCTTAATACTGTAGATAGAAAATTTTACTCAAAGAAACTCAAAGGCATTAGCAAAAACAAAACAAAACTATGTGTAAAATGGGATTGAAAAAAAACTGGTCCAAATTACCGGACTCTCCCTTAATAGAAAGTTTCTATTTATTCCTAGTAACTAAAATAATAAAATGCCAATATTTTGCTCGAAAATAACAGGAATACTGTCATAAAATATCTATTTGATTATTTTGCTTTTCACAGGAACTAAGAATCGAATAATGTTAACAAAAGAACATTTCATAGGAAAATTCCTTTAATTATTTTCCTGTTCCTGTTATTTACAATCAATCGTTTATAATACAAATAAGTAGTTTTTCCCGCGGTTTCGCCTGCGTGAAATTTTATTTGTCACAGAAAAACTTTATTGCGCACATGCCTGTTCCAAAAACCGGGATAAAAACTAATCTATCTTCTTTTCCGGGACTCAAACTATTTCCATACCAAATTTCATCAAAGGTTTAGTAGATTAGGCATGAAAGTATATAACAGACAGAGTTAAAATGGCATTTGTAAGATATTATGGCAAATGAGTTTCAGAATCCCATTGGCTGATAAAAAATCACCCCCTTTTACAATTAGCAACACCAGAAGTATTGCTTACAATACCTTGCCTTTTATAAGAATTTCATCATCATCATCATTTCAGCCATAGGACGTCCACTGCTGAACATAGGCCTCCCCCAATGCTTTCCATGTTACCCGGTTGGTAGCGGCCTGCATCCAGCGCCTTCCAGCTACCTTAATAAAGTCATCGGAATTAGAAAGAATTTTATAAGAATGTACTGCTTATAAATCCCATACATTTTAACCCATGCTCCCATAAAACCTTACACTGCGAGCCACAAAATCCGCCCCAAACTATCTCGTAATTGTCCTTAAACTTCCGCACGGCCATTCCAAACCCCAAGAAATCTGCCAACGCTTATAATGAGTGACCCACGTATTAACTGCGGACATAGCTCAGACAACTGACTAAAATGGCGGACATTAGTGTTGTTGTCCTAGCTTCAAATAAAAATTAAAGAAAAATCCAGCTTTGGAAGCTAATAAATTGAAAGATTAAAGATGAAAGGTTATTATGTTGTATCAAAATTAATGTATCACATTAATATTATAAAGGCGAAATTTTGCGAGTCTGTATATCTGTTACTTCTTCACGTCTAAACGGCTGGAGCGATTTTAATAAAATTTGGTATAGAGTTAGCTGACACTCTGGCTTAACACATAGGCTACGTTTTAACCGCGAGTAATACCGCAGGGCACAGCTAGTACTTCATATTTTTTCATTTTTATCGACAGGGACATTTCGCGAACATCAGGCCTCCCCAAGTTACCTTTAAATCTGTAATATTATTTAAGCTGAAGAGATTGTTCGGCTGATTGAAATGTAACTAAATGTTCGCAGTGTAAAATGTCCAAGGAATTTTATTTATTTTAAGTTGAATATTCCATTAAGCTTTAAGTTTTATACCATCACGCTACGACTAATAAAGGTACAAGGTAATAATTAAGGCAGAGTGCGGAAACGGGAAAAAAATATTCAAACTTTTTTCATGCATACCAGGTACCTACAGCGGGTGTGTAATGTATGATATAACTACATATCATATAATACTTAGAGGATATAACATCAAATTATATAAAATCGTTTAATATAATAATTATTTACTATAATAAACGAATAATATAATTTTAAAACGAATAATTTTAAGACAAATAACTATTAACTGATATAAAATGGTTTGATATAATGAATATTTTCTATAAAACTTACAATGTATACTATTTAAAACAAATAACATTCAAATCATATAAAAATAAAATGTCGAACAATCAAATGAGATAAAATTCTTTTCCTATAAAACTTAAATCATATACTAATCGTCGCAGATGGCTTTCGCTCGACACCGCGTCTTCGGCTTGCTGGCCGGCTTCGCCGGCCAGCCTCAGCCGCGGCGCCTCGCTTCCAGCCACCTGCTCCTCAGCCCGCGGGCCGCCTCGCCCCTCCGTGCCTACGCGCTTCTAAATTACACTCTAGGGGTAGGGCAGACAAGACTACGTGGAGTCGGTTTTACGGCGATTCGTTTTTGTCACTAAAGTCATTTATAAGTCAAGCTAAAGAAGAACATACTTAAAGTTATATCTATCAGAAATTATATCAATTAAAGAGTATAACAAATAATATTTATTACAAGTAATGGTTATGTGAAATAATATTTATATTAAACAAAATTACATCAAATGAGTCTTAGATTAAGTAAGGTTTATATCAAATGTCTTTATGCGTTGTGATTGGTATCTGAAATGATATTATTAGAAATGATTTATTATATGAAGTAAACATTATATGTTAAAAAATTATATCAAGTGTTATTATAACATACGTTTATTATACAATATGAACGTTATTGAAATGAATTTATATCATATAAACTTATATAAACTGTCACGCACCCACCTACAGCATATTACAGCAAGTAATAGATGACTGATTTTAAAGATGATTACTGTTTTTTTTGTGTTTTCTGTATGATGTATCTTTGTGAAAGTCTTTTTTATATTTGACATTATTTTGTCTATTCGCCTAATTTGTCTACATAGCATAATTACAGCTTCACCCGTCCCAAAGTGGGATAAAGGGATATAATATACAGACGTATACATACCGTATATACTTGTAAAAACAATTAAACACCGCCCAAGTATGTGAAGACAATACCCGACAAGTCTAACATCGAAATTGGTTATATTGTACACTGAGGTGCAAGGGAATAGGGCACAGGAAAACTGAGGAGAAAAGACAAAAAAGGTAATAATATGAACTATGGCAAAGTACCTACGCTACGTTGTAATGTAATGAAAAAAGTATTTATTTTATTTTGATTTACGTAAAATGAGCAACGATTTTAATGGTTAGAATTCTTTTGTCTCCAAATCATTTAGTTTCATATGCAAGAGCACGACACGACCCTCTCTAATTTACCAGATGTCCCTTGGTCACCTTTCATAACATCTACATCTACTAGAAGAATACTCAATCCTATTCTTCTGTGACAGAACCAAACGGCACTTTTAACATCTACAACTACTTGTTAATCCTATCCTTCTCTGCTAGAACCAAACGGCACTTCCTATTAATTAAAACTGATTTTTATAATTTAATTATACTTTAATACCACGTAAATTGGTACATACGACGAACTTATGCCATAAGGCATCCTCTCAAGCAACCTTCGTCAGAAAACCTAACCAGAAATAATCCGTATTCCCCTGCCCCCTTTCATTGTCCCGCAGTGTATAGCGAAAGTAATTAATTAAACTTGGATAAGTTCCGAGACTGTTTGTACTCTGTAGCGGGCAAGTTCGGCCGCCAATTAGCCTGATGCGACAGCGTACACCCTGTATTATACAGGGTGAGATACAGGGTGAGAGCGAAAGTTTGGGATGAATGATTTAAGGTCGTAGCAGACTTATCAACTCGGAAAGGGATCAACCGTATCGCCTTTCGCTGTCAACCGCGAGGTGTTTCAATGTGTAAGTTGCAGTATGGAGTTTCACACAAAGAAAGAATACTGACCGCCTCAGGTTGATACGGTTACGATCCCTTTCCGAGCTGATAAGTGTGCTAAGTCCTTTAGGGCTCATTCCACGGAAACCCAGTTTTGCGGGATCCTGCATTACGGATTTTGATGCGGTTTTTTTAATAGATAGTTTTTTTTTATGTGACATGAGGCGAAGCAGACCTCCCACTAAGTGAACCGACGATCTGGTGAAGGTCACGGGAGGTTGCCTGGATGCGAGCGGCGCAGGATCGGTCTTTGTGGAAATCCTTGGGGGAGGCCTTTGTCCAGCAGTGGACGTCTTTCGGCTGAAACGACAGGAAGCAAACGAGCAGACAGATCACCTTATGGTAAGTGATTACCGTCGCGCATATAGACATCCGTAGTCCCGGGGCGTTACAGGTGCGTTGCCGGCCTTTAAGGTGAAGATACGCTCTCTTCTTAAAAGCTTGCAGGTCGTATCGGTCCGGAAACACCACAGACGACAGTCCATTCCACAGTTTGAGAGATTCAAGAGGAAGTTTTATTTTGTATGCTTAGCACCCATGCGAAGTCGGGGCGGGCCGCTGGTTAAGTACAAAATAAATAGTGTTTTAATAAATCCTAAATAAAAAATATCTTGACTAATCCAAAAGGCTTGTATCAATGTGGAAAAATCACTTGTAATCAATCGATCAGCTGACAACGCAACAATTAGTAGGGGCAAGCATTACTATCAATTCCCAATAGCAACGCGAAAAAAGCAATAAGTCTCAAACCCAAATCAACGTCCGCTCGATTTACTTCTCACATCAAGAATATCGGGCATTTCGCGAGATGCCCGATCGTTGCTAATGAGCCTTGCAGGAACAATTAAAATAGTCCGTTTCTCCTCCATTCGCTGCAACATCGCTAATGAGCCATGAATTTTGCTTAGATGATAGGTTAGGGTGGATGGGATTTGGGAAAATATTCGTTTAATAAGTATACCTATACGAGGGCGGCACTGAAAATTTCGGGAATCAAGAAAGTGAAACAACATTGCTATTTAAAAATGTATTTATTGCTTTTTAAAGTATTCTCCGCGAAATTTGACTCATTTTTCCATACACGAAACCAATCATTGAAGCAACCATTGCATTCGGAAGTTTGGGTCTCCAAAATGGCCGTTTTGTAGGCTTCCACAGCTTCTTCAGGTGATGAAAATCTCTGACCACGCAATTTATTCTTTATTTTAGGGAAAGTATAGAAATCATTAGGGCTTAGGTCGGGGCTGTACGGCGGATGGACTAATAATTCTATGTTTTCTTGCTCTAAAAACTCTTTTGTTCAGTGCGCGGTGTGAGAACTCGCATTGTCGTGATGGAGGATGATGCGGCGGTTGCAGTTCTCTTTACGGAGTTCAGAAACGACCTGTGGCAAACAAATGCTAGCATACTAATCTGCATTAACCGTTCTTTGTCCCCCAAGAGGAATAGTCGCAACATGGCCGGTTTTGGAGACAAACGTGGCCACCATTTTTTTTGCAACACTCCGTGAACGAACAATTTTTGTTGGCTTTAATTCATTTTCGAACACCCAAACTCGTGACTGGTTTTTTGTTTCGGGTTCGTACGCGTATATCCATGATTCGTCACCTGATACGATGTTGTATACAGCATTTGAGGATCCTGCATGTAATCTCCCGAGAGTTCTGACGCACCAAGTAACGCGAGCCGCTTTTTGCTCTTCACAGAGCGAATGCGGTATCCATCGGGAAAACAACTTTTTTACACCTAATTGTTCATGCAAGATTATTTGTATTTGACTCATGCCAATGTCTAAAGTTGCCTGAATTTCGCGGTATATCACATGTCGATCTTCTTCAATCAGCTTACGCACAGCATCAACGTTTTCTTAGGTGACTGCAGTTTTTGGACGACCTTGACGGGGATCATCACTGAGCTTGACACGTCCACGTTGAAATTCAGGAAACCAGCGATAAATTGTGGCTTTGGATGGGGCTTCATTACCAAATGCAGAAATCATCCGGTCAACACACTGTTTTTGTGTTAAACCACTTCAAAAGTCATAATAAATCATCGCTCTTGAATTTTCTCGAGTCAATTCCATTTTCTCAACGACTAAACAAGTTTGACAAGACCTTGTGATACGACCGAGAATCTTTTTTTAAATAAATAAATGGTATACGATTTTTAAAACCCTGGAGTTTGCAATTAAATAGATTTTAATATGACTGGAACAGTGGAAATATTCCATTCCCGATACTTTTAGTGCAGCCCTCGTATTAGATGACCTGAAAAGGGCCTAGAGAATAGAGAGACAGAGAATTTGAATTTAGACCATACACAGATATTGGGAAGCTGGAAGACGTAGCGTGGGCAGGCCCCCCACTAGGTGGACCAACGATCTGGTGAAGGTCGCGGGAGGTACCAGGATGCAAGCGGCGCAGGACCGGTCTTTGTGAAAATCCTTGGGGGAGGCCTTCCAGCAGTGGACGTCTTTCGGCTGAAACGAACGAACGAACGAACAGATATTGGGCAGGGCACATAGTACGCAGAACTGACTGCCGATGGGGCAGCAAGGTTCTGGAGTGGAGGCCACGTACCGGAAAGCGCAGCGTAGGACGTCCAACCAGGTGGACCGACGACTTCATAAAGGTAGCAGGAAGACGTTGGATGCAGGCCGCTAACAACTGGTCATCATGAAAGTCATTGGTGGAGGCCTATGTTCAGCAGTGGACGTCCTATGGCTGAAAAGATGATTATGAAACGTTGGACTGCTTAACTTGACTTGTAGACGCTTATATCTGTCGCTGTACTGGTTACATAGCACCACTGGGTGCCCACGACACAGGTTATTCCTAGTGTGGGACCCGCAGACAAAGCAATATAATGTTTACCGATTTCATTGTTACCAATTGTATTTGAAGGTGTATGCGTAAACGGTGTGTTTGCATAAATAAAATATTTGTTTGTAAAGTTTGTAAAAATATTGTTCTTCTACATTTAGTTCTTCATACGCAATTACTGAGGTTTTTAGCTACTTCTTCAATAGTATGATCGAATCAGAAATGAGAAGATCCGTAAAAGAATCAAAGGGATCGGTACAGCATTGAGCCCGCAGCGAAATTAATCAGAAGAACATAGGAGGACTAAAGTAGTAAGAAACGGGTCTTAACGCGACGTTTACTAATGAGTTACATTATGTACTCACGGCTTGACGTTCCGGCTGCGATGCTGCAGCCGTGGTCACAAGCAGACTGGCGGCTCGCGGCTTTCGTTGAAATGGAACGCGAAAGTTTAAAATCTAACATAGGAGGAATTCGATTTCTATCAAATAGTTATTATCCAGACTGAAGAAAGATGAGTAATGTTTGCAAGTCTTCCTTTATAAGCCATATCCACATAAATCTCACTAATGGCCGCAGCAATAAGTGTTGGTAATCGATGGCCCCCGTGATGAACGGTGCATCATGTCTCAGATGTCCGCGGAGAATAAGACCCCCTGGTGAATCTCTGTCCAATTTCTGCACACCTCATAGTTGTAATCGATTAGGTATGATGACAGGCTATCATAATATAGGGAAGGTTCTGGGGTGGAAGCCGGAATGCACAGCGTAGGATGTCCACAAGATGGACCGACGACCTCATAAAGGTAGCAGGAAAGCAGGCCGTTGCCAACCGGTCATCATGGAAATCATTGGGGAGGCCTATGTTCAGCAGTGATGTGGACGTCCTATGGCTGAAATTATAATGATGGATGAATGTGGATTAGATTGTAATATACAGGGAGACCCATTGGTGGGTGATCAAACAAAAGGGATTGATTCTACTCTACAAAAAATATTCCCATAACAAGTGCCTGATTAAGTACTGATGATTTGCATGAGAAAGATTTTTTTAGAATCCAAGAGACTAGAAATTTTATAAGCCTCCTCCATATCCAACCAGCGCTATTTTACCCAGTCTTCAATTGGTCACGGGTTCGATCCCCGTACAATATTAATATTTTTGATATGATTGGTAAAAGTATACATCTAGTGTCATAGACAAGTTTTGCTTATTTTGGAACTAGTTAGCGCAATGTATAATGCCAAGGACTTCCTTCCTTCATTTCTTCATCTGTCAGCTACAGTTTAAAAAGGAGCAGCCCAAAGACTGTCAAAAACGTCGCACCCCATCCCCGTAATCAGCTGTCAAACGTCAAATCACGTTAACCCCCCAACGCTCGCGGTGCGGATTGGACCGAACGCAATTAACTGTAGAGTGTAGATCAACACGACAAACAATGCAGTCGACGTGTGACGTGCGACGAAATTAGATTATTGTAGTGACAGCTGTGATGGTTAGTTGGTGATTGTTGTTACTAGACGCTTGCCAAAAAGCTCTATTTTAATGAAAACGAAGTCGAACTTTAACTTCGAACTCCTCCTATGTTCTTCTGATTAATTTCGTTGGAAGTCCAATTACAGTTTAACTTTCCCCGGGACAAACTTGGCCTTCATTGGTTGGATTTTTATTGGTGGTCAAGCTGTAGATCCTGGCTACACAGGAGTTGCAGCGGTGGGAACGAGAGGTGGGAATAGTCCTGTATTATAAAGAAGAAAAAAATGAAGGAATTACAGACTCGGAGTCAATAAAATTAGATAACATCGAAGGAATGCAAGTAGGTACACTCCCAATACAAGTATTATTTTTAAGATAATATTAATGTTATTAAATGCTACATAGATTTAATGGAGTTAATATTCTTGTGTGACTGTAAAAGTTCTTTTTGGGAGCCAGGCATAAATAAACGATTTGATTTGATTTGATTTGAATAGCTTCTACTCATTTTAAATTATTACAATTAGGCATAATACTTAACACTTCTATTAACAAATGATTTCCAAACTAAAATCCTTCATTATTAGTGAATTAATACAAATTCATTAACCATTCCAATTCCAATCAATTTAATCAAGTGTGCACAGATAATGTATAAGCTCCATGGCTTAATGTCTATAGTCTATGGTCTATAAATTCACCACGCGACAGTTGACAGGGTTGGATGTATTGCCGGGTGCAATGGACCCCGTCCCGCACTCGGAGGGTTAGGTTAAGACCTCAGATCANCTAATTTTTTATTATGTATTTGTTTCAGTGTGCTCTTCTAAAGAGTGAAGACGATTGTATGTATAGCCTGACCAGGAACATAAAAACCCTGGCATAGAGGCGCGTCAATTGCATTTGATAGTGCAACACTGGGTACAGTCGTACCTGTATTAAATTAATAGGCAAACTTTATGTATCAGGATTCAGGATTATGGGCTAATTTAATATTTTCATAAATTAACAAAAAATATTATAAAACAGGTAAACTGGTTTAAATAAATTAAATGAAACCATCAATCGAGCAAGTAGGATTTTATTATTATTTATCAATAATCAAATTCTAAACTTGAATATTCAACTACAATGTCTGCTCATGAACGCTTCAAACTCGGTACTTCTTTCCCAATTCCATAAAATTCAACACTTACAAAGTGACAAAAAACTTTAGAATAGGTAGTTGAAACAAACCACAGCTAATTTTCATAGTTGACTGTACTATACGATAAACATGTCAGTCAATTTGACAACCTTTGTCGGAAACATTATTCAATGAAAATATTGTCCGAACCCTTAGTATTTCTCTTCGACAAATACTTTAACACATTGTAAACCACTTTTCTTTCACGACTATAAAAATATTTTAGCAATTTAATTCACAAAATCAATTGCGCACATTTAAAATAAAGTTTGTTTACACTTTGACAACAATAGACTGACATGTAAGGTGACATGTCAATGAAGTTTTCAGTTACTGTTGCCATTAAAAGAAATTAGTACCATTAATTTTCCGCAACATGGCGAGGGTTTTTATGTTCCTGGTCAGGCTATAGGTACTATTAAAATGTAATTTTAACTCATTGGTTTTGTCTCATATTTGAGGAATGTATCATGAGTAGAGTCTTAGTTTAAAAGGATGCCAACGATTTAAATTTCAATAGGTAGACAAAATTCAGAATTCTTAATTATCAAAAATTTTAGCTTTCTCCAGTAACACTGGTATTATTATACTGTGACTCATCAAAGTCATCATTGTCAAAAATATTGACATATCGAGAACTGTCACGGCCAAAAAACTGGCACGCGTCCGTCCTCCGTAAGCGCCACCGCGCGACTGATTGAGATTGTCCAAGCCGTCATGGGCGATTTTTTCCACATTTTTTAACATAGTAACTAAATAAGACGCAATATAAAAATTTCATCCGTTAAAAGCCCTCAAGTTATTTCTGAACTTTAGTTTAGTAAAAGATTCAGAATCTCAAATCGCTTATTTTAAAAACCCTGCACTATGTTACGACCGGCACATGCGGCCGTACTGTGTATTTTCACGCGTCAGTGGATATCGGAAGAAATAAAATACATTGCGCAGTAGTTACGCATGACATAAAGTGGTTGCTAACTAAATCGTCAATGTACAACGTGTTTGAATTTTTATCACCACTAATTTCGATATCGCAGTAAATGTCACGGCACTGAATTCGTTCGTAAAAATGTTTAGTTTTTTTTATTTATAAGCAAAATACCAATGGATTTGCAATACTTACATGTGGTAAATGACTTCATTGTTCCTGTAGTTCTTCGTTTCACTTATGTTATTGCACGTTACGACGCATTATCCAACAATATCGGAGAACATTTCCTCAGTACGACTGAATCGCGACTAAACTGGCGTCGCGGGCGATGTTCGTTTCTGGGCATATCGCGGAGACACGCGCCACGCCCCCGTTTCACATCTATTCCCTTCTATGATCTGAGGTTAAGACACATTACAAGCTATGCGTAGGCTTAGATTCAAAGATATTTAACTGAAGTTTCTGAACGGTATCATCTGTTCACAAATAGGTACATAATAATATACATAAGTATATCTGTAATAACATATGTACAATCCCGCGAATATTACGTCTTACCAACCCGCCTGCCAAGTGTGAGGATTACCTATGACAAAACCCTCAGAGAGGCTCATACATAGTCCAGCAGTGGACTGTAAACTGTAAAGGGCTGTTGATGATGATGATGATGAATAATACGGTAAACAAACATTAAATAAAGACTTCAGAAAGACTGGAGCGGCACAACTCAGTGGTCAAGCAATAGATGGATGCGACAAGCTGAAGACAGTGTAAAAGAATATAAATAAATAAATATCCTTGGACATTTTACACTGCGCCTCTAGTCCCAAACTAAGCTAAGCTTTTACTATGAGTAGGTACTAGACACTCTATCGTAAATGACGAGTCTTATAGACTACTCGTACATAGGACCAATTTTTCAGCATCAGATGATGCTTAAAAAAGTCATAAAACTCATTTATTTATGCAAGCAGGCTTTAAAAAAGCACTTTTACACGTCCCAGTATTAACCCTACCACTGCTTCAGGACAATAAATGGGCCAGTGATGAGAAGAAGTGTGTAGATATAAAGAGTGCTGCATCATTTAGCCAGCGTATGGGGAGCAGTAAAACCTCCATTTGCCTCCGGTAAATTAGAGAGGGACGTGCTCCTGGAGTGGAGACTGAATGACCTGATGAAGAGGTTACGCCCGTATTCACAAACGATGCTTGCTTAAGTGACAGCACAGCGTTGAATAGAGCTCTGTGATTGGTTCGTGTGTCACCCTGTGCATTCATGCGCACTCTGAGACCTCATAGTCATCATCATCATCATCTCAGCCATAGGACGTCCACTGCTGAACATTGGACCGACGACATCATAAAGGTAACAGGAAAGCGCTGGACGCTGGCCGCTACCAACCGGGTAACATGGAAAGCATTGGGGGACCTCATAGTAATGTTTGTGAATACCGGCGTAAGTTAGCGTAGCTTGTGGTATGTCAGTGCTTTATTCAGTCAAATTAGCATGTATTGTACTGACAAATTGAAGGATTGGAAATGAGGTCTAGTTGGACTTTATCAGATATTAAAAAACATCAAGAATAAACCACCATTTAGGGTTGATTTTTTACATCAAACTTTTATCAGTAGATTATGATAATTATAACGAAATTATTTGGTAATTTTTTATTTGTTATTGAAAATACACATATTTTCGAAACAAATTGTCCTAATGTTGTTAAGTTTGTCCGCAATTACCTCGCGTTTGGCTAAACCAATTTTGATGCGGTTTCTCTTTTAATTGGGTTTAAGCTAGGTAAAGTTCAAGTGAGATACAGGTAAAGTGCTTCCTCGTTGTGGATTGAAAAAAGATTAATGGAGATTTCTTCATCTTTCTTTCTTTCTTCCTTAATTTCTTTCATTTCATGTAAACTTGCTAAAAACGAATCCTGTTATTTTGCTAATGTATGTTTTACTTCCAAGAATATCTTGGCAACATTAAATCCCTCTTGAAATTATTTATTATGTCGATATTAAGTCCTCATCAATAAAGTGCCTTGTTTTATTTATTTACCCGTTTTTTCTGCAGTTTCAAAATAGTTTTTTTATTCACAACCTTGATTGTGGACACATGCTGCGGAGGAAACATTACGTTGGTGAATTGAATCTTGTATCACGGAGTTTGTGAATGAATCTTGCGGTGGACGCATTTACACCGATGTGATTTTGCAAGATGGCCGATTTTATTTATATTTCAAAATTAATTCAAGAAACCACTCAATAAGTAATTAGCACCAATTGAAACTAAATATACCTATTCAAACATGTTCATGATACGACATTTTATTAAATAACCAACTTGAAAAAATCGAACAGCCTAAGGCGAGACTCGAACCGAAGACTCCAATAGAAATTTTAACAATCATGATACGACAGTTTATCACAATAATTTCATTTTTCTTTTCTTCTAAATACCATAAATTCGTATTAGTTAACCCTTCCAGGCTTAGCCATATAAATACAGCTTTACTATGATTGTGAATAAGTTTTTTGTGCTGTTTCTTCTCAGCTCTAGCTTTTTTTACTGTCCCGATTGCAGTGAAATGGTATCAGTAATACTAGAACATGCAAAAGCGTTCTTTAAATCCTATTTGCAGAAAATAAAATCACTCTTTTGACTTACAATTATTACAATAGGTAAGTTTGATCACCACAATCAATAGTCCAGTGAATTCTTAACAAATTATTAATTAACTGTTTGTAATTTTATTTGATAAATGAATGAAAAAAAAACAGGCAATCCGATGCCTTAAGCATTGGGCTATTATTTTTTCATTGCAAGCTGTCACTTCGGTGTGAGTGTTGTCCAATTTTTATAACTGGCCGGTGTGCCACTCCATTCATAATTTTGTTCTTGTATCGATGCAAACCAGTTTTGATTGGGTGTGGCCCAAGAGATAAACTTTTTTATAGTATTTCGTACATCAATGTACAAAATGTTTTTTGAAACTTTTACTTTACTTAGGCTGAGTTTCACCACCTACTTTGACCGTAACTATAACGTTAACCGGTGGTTTTTGTATGGAGTTTGACAGATTTTTGACGTTTGTTAAATTTAAGTAAGATGGTGCAAATCAGCCTTATTTTATTTTATTAAACAAAGAAGGTCATATTTTTGGGGCGTCGTACGACCTGTAGTTTTAATCGTAATAACTTTTGGTTTCTAGTAAGTATCTACTAATGTTAATTAGACAGAAAATTGTAGAATACTAGGTAATTCATAATTATCTATCATTCTATAAAGGGCTTCTTTAAACTGTTTTTAAAATAATGCGTACTTTGATGGGGGCTCATTCCGGCTCAATCCATCTAGCCAGCTTGAGGAGTACAGAATCCTGCATTTACCTCTGGTAACCTTATGATGATGAACTAACAACAGATTTAAGATTTTAAACTTTCACGTTCTTTCACTACATATTATAAAACAAAGTCGCTTCGCTGTCTGTCTGCCCTATGTATGCTATCTTTAAAACTACGCAACGGATTTTAATGCGGTTTTTTTAATAAATAGAGTGATTCGAGAGGAAGGTTTTTAAGCGTTGTACCTGTGCGTAGCAGGGGCGGGTCGCCAGTTTAAATTAAAATAGAGAAACACAGATATCAGCAGATTTGTTCTTATGCTTGAGTAGTATTTTTAACTGCATCCGTCCATCTTGTCCAAACTCTCCCAACTTAACCCACGCCCAGACCAGTTGCGTCTTGCGTGCAATAAGACCACGACCACTTCCGTCGAGTGTGTGAACCGAAGCCTACGAGAGCTTTTACTCTTCTTTTACTATACTCATGCAGTGATAATGAACTACCTAAAGCCTTTACTATACTCAGTAATAATGACCTAACTAAAGATAACCATCGGCGAAATTAAACGAATTGTGTTGTTTGGTTGCCTGCTGTTATGTGCGAAAATAAGTTAGGCTGAGTTAAAAAACCACCTAACTTTGACCGTAACTTTGACGATAACCAGTTTTTTGTATGGACTTTGACAGATTTTTGACGTTAGTTGAAGTTAGAGTAAGATTTTCAATAAACAACTCGAAAAAATCGAACTGCATGGCGGGATTTATTTATTTAGTTTGAGAAGCTGTATTTGCTAAAAATTTTTGAAGTAAAATGGTTCAATAGAGCCGTAATCCACTCGCAATAAGCGTTACGATGACTCTTTTATAATGCGAATAGCTAGGGACTGGAATTCGCTGCCTGTTGCTGTCTTTCCCGAAGACTATAATCCGGGCCTTTTCAAGGCGAGAGTGAATAGGCACTTGCAGGGTAGATATGTACCATCCTAGACTAAATCCCACTTAACATCAGGTGCGATTGTGGTCAAATAACTGCCTTGTTATGCATAAAAAATAGTATGACTGATAAGGGTGACTACAATACAAAGTAAGTCTAGATAAGTCCCACTGCGTTACCTACAGATATCATTCCAAGTTTGGGGTAGTTTCAGAGTCTATCACGCTCTTTTATACTTAATTTTTGTACAGAAATACATTTTGAAGAGTGTTATTTGTGTTTTACCTTTGAATAAGATTTGAAAACTTTATGTTTTATTCGAAATCCAAGTAAATAATGCTCAATTCTTGGTTTCTTAATACAATAAAATAAATTCTAATTAAAAAAAATTAATACCTTACTACTCTAAGATCGTTATCTAAGTATGTTTTATATAATTAATTTTTATAGTTTTGTTTTTAGTTTTTGAACTACAACTTGCAGGGAGTACCACTAACGCCATCTATAGACATTAAAGTAACCCACAAGTCACAACAGATATCGATCCACCAGCTGCTTGAATAAGCAAAGCATAAAGCTTTAAATAGTTTTAACATCTTGTCCCCACAGATGGCGCTTTTAGACATTATTGCAATTAAAATACAAGTCATATTATTATTATCAGACATACAAAAAAAATTCCATAGATTTTTTTTTTATTTTTTTTTTAGATTTTTTTTGCGCAAGAAACTCAGTTACTTTTGTCAGCCTCTTTTTCAAGGGTTTACAGTCTTTAAAATATACATAGTCATAAGTATTGATACGAGTTAGGCAGTTTCATTAACATGAATATTGATCGGGTGATTTCTGCCAGTCTTTCAAAACCAATAATTTGACTTTAACGTTTGTCAGAACAATAAAGACAATACAGAATACGATTCAATTGAATAAATACCAAGAATTGTTACTATTTTGGACACATTATTATAAGCTACTAGCTTTTGCCCGCGGTTTCACCCGCGTGAAATTCAGTTTGTCACAGATCGTCATAAATTATAGCCTATGTTATTCTGGGTTATAAACAATAATACTGTAAAGTTCATCAAAATCTGTTCAGTAGTTTTTGCGTGAAAGAGTAACAAACATCCAGACATCCAGACATCAAATCAAATCAAATCAAATCCAAACTTTCCCATTTATAATATTAGTAGAATTAGGTATTTTCAGAAACAATTATTTTGTTTAGCTAAGGATCACAGGAATTTCGTTGTTATCGCACGATAAAAATCGGGAAAATGACTCTTTATTTAGGACGTGTATTGAAAAAGGCCTACATACTCATAAAGAATAGAAGTTGAATAATGACTATTGATAATAATGTGCAAATAAGCAACTAGCGTTGTTTTTTTTTTGTTTTTCAAATACAAATACGTTTTGAGCCGTCGTACGTTGCAGGACCGCACATGGAAAATTGTGTGACAGCTACATTGGAATAATAATGACAATTACTAGTAGGTAGTTAACGTTATTTTTTCTTTCCGGTGTTTCTTTATGAGATCGAATCAGAAATCAGAGAGCAGATCCGTAAATGACCTAAAGTCGCTGACATAGCCCAACGGATTAGGAAGCTGAAGTGGCAATGGGCAGGGCACATAATAGTACGCAGAACTGACGCCCGATGGGGCAGCAAGGTTCTAGAGTGGAGGTCACGTACCGGAAAGCGCAGCGTAGCGTAGGACGTCCACCCACAAGATGGACAGACGACCTCATAAAGGTAGCGGGAAGGCGCTGGATGCAGGGCGCCACCAACCGGCGATTGTGAAAATCATTGGGGGAGGCCTATGTTCAGCAATGGACGTCCTGTGGCTGAAATAATGAACGTTTAATTTTAATTCAAATTCTTTATAGTATGTACTATGTCGGCACTTTTCGACATAATTATAGGTAGTAATAGCTTACTCTACCATTACTTCGAGACAACATACTCGATCGTTTAAAGATCCCTTAATTGGATGACAACCAGTACAAAAATAAAGCACCAACTGCCTAACTCTAAACAAAACGGCCCGCCATTGGCCCTCCCAAAAAACTCTACACAATATTAACAAGGAAAGAACACGTACTAGCAAAGATTACATTTTCAACAAAATTTGATGGCTTTAATAAATCCATTTAGAAAAATTGCCAAATCAAACGGGGCTTGATCCGGTAATGGGGAAACTTGAAAAAAAATTACGGCACTAAAATAAGCTATAAATAAAATGAAAAAGCGACCCCAAGACAAAATGGCGGATGGTTGTGAAGTTCGGCCGTTAAGGCGTTGTTTTAAAATTTATTATTAACTCTCGTAGTGGATGTGGGGAGGGAAACGGTTGGACTTTTATTGGGGCTTAGGGGTATCATTATGTGGACACTTTGCATCATTATTGGGCAAGTAAGTTTTTATACAGTCACTAGCGGCAGCCCGCGACTTCGTACGCGTGGATCCCGTTTTAACCCCTTCATCTATCTTACGCGGTTTAGATTTTTTCATACAAATGTTATTTCCCGCTAACTCCCGTTCACTTGGGAATTTTGCAATATCCTGTTGTAACTAAGCTTAAAGTTTACGAAGGTACCTGCATGCCAAATTTCAAGCGTCTAACTTAAGCGGTTTAGATTTTTCATACAAAAGGATTTTCCCGGTAATTCCCGTTCCCGTGGGAATTTCGGGAATTCCTTTCTTAGTGCATCTCTACGGTACCTAAGCTACGTCCCTACCAAATTTCAAGTGCCTACGTTTAGCCGTTTAGGCTGTGCGTTGATATGTCAGTCACTCAGTTTCTCCTTTTAATTTAGATAGATATAATTTTTCTTATCATTATAATGAAACTTTAAAGAATGTAATTAAAATGCAATGGTCACAAACGCATCATCAACATCATCATCAGCTCATTCAGTCTCTCTAATGTTCCCAGAAGAGGTATATGGAAAATTACTTAATCCAAACTATACCTCTTTGGGCTTTATTATAATAGCATAATATTAAAAGATTCTTACAAACTATGAAGTTTCGTGCTTGAGTACCATGTTCAGTGGATCCTATAGTAATAGTATTTATTTATTATTATTCTGTGACCCTATGCCTGAAATTATGATGTCGCACTGTCTGTTTTTCAGAATTTCAGCGGATTATAATATAATATCGTAGACCGTAACAAATACTTAAGACAACATGTTTCTTTTGGCCCATCCATACAACAAAAAAAATGACATTGTTTTGTTTCCAGCCCAGATTGGGCTTTTAGAGTAGGCGCACACCGTTGATTTTTCGTCGGCCGATAGTTTAGTCGGGCAGTTGATCAGTATGGGCATGTATGGGAGTGCGCACACTACGCCGATTCGATTTGGCCGATTCTTCATACAAATTAAAATCGGGCACAACTATCGGCCAACTAAAAATCAACGGTGTGCGCCTACTCTTAAACAAAACGTAAATGAAATTTTTCTTGTACGATTAGTGCGAAACCATTTAATTCCAAGCTCAACACTCGCTTAACCCTATTTTGTTTAGTGCGATTTACAGTAGCGTAGATTATCTAAATATCTACTCGTATAATATTTACTTAACAAAATGTTTCTCATCACATTTGCTAGATCTCGTCACAAAACACGATTATGTGATACACTAACAGTAACACGTCCAGACTGGGACGTGAGTCTTTGTAGCAACTTAATTTAAATTGGCCCGCTCTACTAAGAGTTTTCGCAACTAACACAGTATTCACAAACGATGCTTGCTTAAGTGAAGCTGCGAAACGAACGCACAGCGTTGAATAGAGCTGAACCGATTTTGATGAAATTTGGCATAGAGATAGTTTTTATCTCGGTTTTTGAAAGAGGGACGCGCGCGATAAGGTTTTTCTGTGACAGACAAAATTCCACGCGGGCGAAGCCGCGGGCGGAAAGCTACCTAGTAATTTAAATATTCAACCCAGTTACTTGGCCCGTAAACCCTAAAGTGGGCCAAGTCGCTGGAAGTATCTAATGTGAGAAGTGGTAGGGGCTACGAAATATGTAGATATGAAAGAGATTTCAGATGTCCCGCATTTGTGAATAGGATTTATTTCGTCCTCTGACGCCATTATTTTAGGGACTAAAGCGAAAATTTTACTATTCCTCGATTTCACACGATCCTGGAACAGAGTCCTTTCTAATTTATTATGAATTTCAATTCTTAGAAATACTAAGTATTAATCTGGGGGCACGGCAGTGCCCCCACCAAGTCGAACAAAAAAGCGGCACGGCCGTACCATCCTTTTCTCGAAGCAATTCAGGCCATTTTCGACTGCCTGTAACTTCGTTGTGGATAAAACTAGAAGGCTGAATTTTCATTAGCTATGCAGGCATTGTAAAGACACGGTATATTTAAAATTTCATCCAATTTGAACCAGTAGTTTAGGAATTATAACGGGTCAAAGTTACTTAATTTTGTCACTCACTGACTCACTGACTCACCGATCATCAAAACTCTAAGGCACTTCTAGTAGACCTAGAAGCTTCAAATTTGGAATATAAGTAGTGTTTGGTGTATGAATCAAGGAAAAACTAAAATATTTGGGGGCACGGTAGTGCAACCGCCAAGTCGAGTAAAAATTTTCAATTTCGGTCCAGTTTTAACTGCTGTCTACAAAATACAAAAAGAAATGAGATCCCATCAAAAACAATACTTGTCAAAAAAACCAAGTCTCGCAACTCAGTTGTTCTACGGTAAAAAGTTGTGAGATCCATGTAATACCAAGTCCAGGCCACGAAATCTTTAACGTTTTACATAAATATATTGACTTGGCCATCGCATGAAAACACGTGTAAATTAAATTATTTAGTGCGATGGCCAAGTCAATAATTTATGTAAAACGTTAAAGATTTCCTGGCCTGGACTTGGTATTACATGGATCTCACAACTTTTTACCGTAGAACAACTGAGTTGCGAGACTTGGTTTTTTTGACAAGTATTGTTTTTGATGGGATAGAGTATTCCTGAAACATTTTTGATGACTGTAGAACGCTGTTGGCATAAAAACTTTAGTAATTGTATCTTTTGGTGAAATAATCTTTATTATCATCATCATCATCATCATCTCAGCCATAGGACGTCCACTTTCGTCCACTACTGCTGAACATAGGCTTTCCATGTTGCCCGGTTGGTCGCAGTCTGCGTCTATAAAACCAATGTGTATTACCAGTGATGACGTATAGTTTGGAAACGTGGCCTCTCACTATAGGCCTTATACAGAAGCTTAAAGTTGCACAGCGTGCTATGGTGAGGGCTATGCTCGGTGTTTCTTTACGAGATCGAATCAGAAATGAGGAGACCCGTAAACGAACTAAAGTCTTTATTATACTGACCTGCAACTCCATTAAACTGCTTTAGGTACTGCTTATTTTACACATAAGTATTATGAATGTATTTTTTTACAGAATTTTGTAATTCTTTGTGTTGAAAAGTGTATATTTCGATGGCTGAAATCCGAATGGAGAAACCATAGAGCTACAAACCACAGAGGAGCCACAAATCAGCTTATTAATCCGATATTCTGCCTACAAACGAATGCAATAATTAATTGCGCCATAATTAAATAAACGAACGCAGTAATGGACGGCTTTGTACAAAATTCCCTTTCTACGGAGAGTCAATTTAAACAGGTGAGGTTAAACCAATAAACTGGTTACATCCGGTTTCAGGGAATATAGGGTGTGGTGCAAGTGTGAGCGTTTTGATATATTTATTCTTTCGTTTCAGCCGAATGACGTCCACTGCTGGACAATAGTCTCCCCTAAGGATTTCCACAAAGACCGTATCCAGGCACCTCCTGTGACCTTCACCAGATCGTCGGTCCAGCCAATGGGAGTTCTGCCCACACTACGTCTTCCGGCTCGTGGTCGCCACTCAAGAACTTTTCTGCCCCAGCAGCCATCACCTTTGTGAGCTATGTGCCCCACCCTCCATCCACTTGATTTTAGCGACTGAGGCAGCGCAGCACTGGTATTTATGGAAATCCTCGCCGGAGGTATCTGTCCAGCAGTGGACGTCATTTGGCTGAAAAGAACGTACCTTTCGTGGTAAGCTAAGTACCTATGTACGTGTTACGAGTAGGTTCTCCTCATTAGTCCAGCGGCAGCGGGATTCGAATCAGCGTTCCTCGGACCTTGAATCAGCCGGTTCGGCTATTGTCGCTTCTAATTTGAACTTGATATACTTTACTTCCACAAGGTGGACCGACGACCTCATAAAGGTAGCAGGAAGGCGCTGGATGCAGGCCGCCACCAATTGGCCATTGTGAAAATCATTGGGGGAGGCCTATATTCAGCAGTGGACGTTCTATGGCTGAAATGATGATGATACTTATTTATTTACTTTTTAGTACTTATAAAATGAGTTTAATTTGAACCAGCTACATCATTGGTTCGATTTGCAACAAATACGCTTCAGCTTATGACCTACCCCACCCCACAAACCACAGGGGGAGTGATTGGAAATTAAAATTTAATGCCTTTGTAGTGAGGGCCAATCACTTAGAGGACTCTCTCTCTCTCTCTGTGTCTGCTGACGAATTTATGAAGAGAGCGATACAACGGGGTAATGCACCTCTCTAGTTAATTGGGGGCTTAGTTTTTTAAAAACTTATAAAACTCATTTATTTTTGCAAATGGGCTTTTAAAAAGCACTTTTACACGTCCCAATATTAACCCTACCACAGCTTCGGGACAATAAATGGGCCAGTGCTGAGAAGAAGCAGCGCAAGAAACTCAGTCACTATTGCCAGCCTCGACAGAGCTGTCACTTTGACAAACATAATGACACATAGATTTGCCTGTGGGTTATTTAAAAACTATCTGACCGGGCGAGCTTCGTACCGCTTATGTTCATTAGAAAAAATGTAAGATTCTAATAGTGAAAGAATTTTTCAATTCGGAGCCTTTTAAATACAAACAATGAAATCTTTCCTCTTTATAATATTAGCATGTAAAATTGTGGAAAATAAGAATAATTGCAAGATACAAAAGTAGGAATAAAACCTTTCAAGACGGTTTACAGTTATGTTTATGCGAGCTAGACAGTTACGCATCCCAAACATTTTTATCTTTTAAATAATCATCGACTTTATAGTAGCCCTTTTTCATGAATTTCAATATCAAAACTCATTAATATTATAATAATAGTACACTAGCTGTGCCCGCGACTTCGTACGCGTGAAAATAGTTGGAATATTTCCCGTTTTTGTAACATTTTTCTTTACTGATCCACCCCTATTAGTGTAGGGTAATTTTGTATAGCCTAAAGCCTTCCTCAATAAAGGGGCTATCTAACACTAAAAAAAATTATATTGGATCAGTAGTTCCTGAGATTAGCGCGTTCAATCAAACAAACTCGTCAGCTTTATAATATTAGTAGCTTAGTAGACTAGCTGAATCTAGAAGAAAAAAAAACTATTTGAGTTATCAAACTTGCACATCCTTAAAGTACAAAATGGAATCTTTCTTTTATTATCGTTCTCTCTTTTACATCTTTCTGAAAATATACGAGTCTCATTAACAAATCGAAGACGTCCGCGTCCGGACATAACGCCGGATTACCCGGACAGCGCGATTGCTGTAATCCGGACGGTTGAAAAAACGGAGTCGAATACCGGATTTGAATTTCATGAACCGACGAAGGTAACGGCGTAGGCCAAGGGATAGGGTTTAAAATATTGCAGAGTTTAATCTCTTAGCACGAAATTAGTTCATGTAAGTCTATGGGCGACGGTAATCACTTACCATCAGGTGATCCGTCTGCTCGTTTGCTTCCTGTAACATAAAAAAAGCACTATGACTTTTTATGTAGTGGTAATAGGTATTATTTTGCATCTAATATCTATTATAGAGTCTTACGATATTGACTGTACCATTTGTTTTTTTTTTATGTTGAACAAGGCAGGTATTTAACCGTAATCGCACCTGATGTTAAGTGAGATGCAGTCGAGGATAGAGTACATGTCTGCCCTGTAAGTTTCTATTTAGACTAATTGCACAGGACGATGTGATAACTATGTTTTTTTTTCTTTGGAAGTCTTTTAAATGTGTTTTTAAAAAAATTGCTCAGTATTACTAACTAACGCTAAATAGTTTAATATTGTCGTCTTAGTTGTGATTGATACTTTAAGTTAGCAATTTAGCTGTAGAAATTGAATGGGAACCAAAATATCTAAACATCTCATCTAATCTTGCAAGACCTTCACTTCTATAGTTTTACTACAAAAATACAGTGCCAAAACGACCCAGAACCCCAAAGGTAGGTAAGTATAACACTCGTAACTTGGAGCCTATCCCCTGGACAATACAGAGATCTTTGAAATTAGAGCCTGGCTTTAGCGGCATATTTCAGATGCGTTCAGGCGCCAATTTATTTAATTGCTGACTTTTTACGTTTGCTGGAAGTACTCGTAAAACGTATAACCTTTAATTTGTTGGACTGCATGTAAGTGAACTCTTCAATGGAATCAAATATATTAAATCAAGTGGAAGTGGGCGAGGCACATAGATCATAGAGATCATAGAGATCATGGCCGTTGGGGCAGAAAGTTCTCGAGTTGCGACCACGAGCCGGAACACGTAGTGTGAGCAGGCCTTCCACTAGGTGGACCGACGATCTGGTGAAGGTCGTGGGAGGTGCCTGGATGCGGGCAGCACAGTACCGGTTGTTGTGGAAATTCTTGGGGGCGACCTTTGTCCAGCAGTGGACGTCATTTGGCTGAAATGATGATGATGATGATTCAGGCTTAAGTTATTCAATGATCTGTCTTTTAGATATTCGTGTTAAGTCAGTAGTTAGGTGATTATAAGTTAATTATGTTCATGTAAAAAAGTTTTTGAGTTAAGAAGGAGTCCAAAATGGCACCAAGGGTACACGTATAAATGGAACCAAAATAGTGGTCACTTAGCACCTTAGCGTAGGGTAAACCTTGCCATAAGGCTGATTTTCAGTGGAAACCATTTTATCAATACCTAGTTTTCATTCGGTTGCTTTTAATTCAATTCAAAATTGGATTCCTCTTACTAATTTGACCTTTAACAATCCCAAACAAGATTCTTTACTAACTCCAAACTACTTCAAACCCAGCAATACGAGTAGGTATATGTCAAAGCAATAATTACTACGTCCAAACCATCTCAGGTTAACAAACTCCATTATTACCTGTCCAGCGAAGCCTTCGTAACGAGGGTAAACAGGATGCGGAAGCGGCCGCTGACTTCCGGCGGATATTGTCGGGGCGCGGATATAAAGCGGACTGACGTGTCATTTAGATTAATGGTTCGGGATAATTTGACGCTTGGCGGTGCAATTGGCTTTGCAGGTCTAGGTTCGATTCTCAGAATGGACAAGGTGATATGACGGCAGGGATGTTTCCTGGGTAAAGTAAGAGTTTAGTGTAGTAGAGTTAGTCCTTCAGCTAACTTATAAAAAAATACTCGACACGTATTTTTCGCTTTATCAAACTAAAAGAGATAAAGCGCGTCAAAGTTCAAAAGAAGAGGCCCTTGACGTCAATGAGTGCTTAAAAGTGCAGCACTTTATGACGTCGCACAGAACCGCAACGCACCATAACTTTGTAATTATTTGTTTGATTGACAATTAAAAATATACGTTTCCAATATTTTTGATATTGAAATTGACGGACTTAAAACTTTTTTTAGGAAACTATCCTAATGTCAGCAATCACACCTTTTGCAGCTTAGTAGAGCCATGCCGCTAGAGTAAGTTCATAAAAAAGTAATCCTAGACTTTCAAAACCCTACCATCATCAAGTCATTTACTCTCCACTGAAGGAGCACGACTCTCGCTCATTTAACAGAGGCAATTCTCTACGCTGGTCAGACGGGTTGGACAAGCCTAAGTACGCATGTTTCTTCTCTCCCCCCCCCCCCCTCCACCTCCCCCCTCTAATTAACTAGAGACAAATGAACGATTTGGCTTACACTCCCCACGCTGGGCAGACGAGTTGTGCAAGCCTGAAGTTTCCATATCTCCCTTAAACGCGTCTCACAAAATCTTTCGATAGTCCAAAATCTCATTTGAAGCAAAGGATTAATAAATACATAGCATGTAAGCTTCATATTCTAATTTCACGTTCGGTAGCAGACTGTATTCTCTAGCAGACTGAAACCAAACGCCCTTTGAGCTCAGAACTTTTCCAACTAAGTTCATCAAACTGCGAGCACATATTATTCAAATTCAATAGATTATTCAGTACATAGGCCCTTTCGAGGGCACTTATACACGTCTCAAATATAGCTTGCTATTATTAGGTAATATAAAACCAAATTCGTAACAGTGATAAAGACAAAAAATAACATACCTATTAGGAGACATTTCCGTATTAATTTATGTCTATGTAAAAAACTTCCATTTGAACTGAGCGATCGGAGACATTGTTCAGGGAAATTTCAGAAATAGATTGTATCAGCTACAATATTTCTTGGCAATACTCTTTCTACTTTCTTTAGATTTATTATTTTCTTATAGAACTAGAGTATATTGCTACACTAAATGGCAAGTAGACTACGTTTCTATGACACAGACAAGACTGACGTTAAATTTTTTTTTTTGACTTTGTAACTATTCAGAAATTCACTCATTGATCGTGAAAGAGGCCCCTTAAAGTTTTGCTTGGTGTCTTCAATAGCAAGGAACTCAAAAATAAACCAAAAACAATTCCAATAATACTTATGGTGTTATTAATTAAGACAAATTCGTCATTTGAAGATAACTATTACAATGGTCTAACGGTTTCGGTTTCGGCCGAATCGAGATCCAAAGAACGCGGATTTGAACCCCACCGTTAGATTACTGTGGTGAATCCACTTATACCATAAACATTTACCACGAAGGGTTAAAGGTTTTTTTTAAATCACTATCAGCATCATTCCAGTCTCCTTCAGGTCACATCAAAAAGCACAAACCCAGCGTTTTTCATCCATCCATTACTACGTATTCTACGGTAGACACAGTAAGAAAATTATAGCTATTGTCCAAAAAGAAAGATCACTTCAGAGACACGCTAAACCGCGGGTGATAAATAAAACTTACTGTCTCGAAGCAGTGGCAGGGTTAAGTTATACTGGGACGTGTAAAAGCTCTGTATAAAGGCCTTTACAGGTTCTTTCAAAGGGTTGTCTATTTATAAAATTACTAGCTTTCCGCCCGCGGCTTCGCCCGCTTGGAATTTTGTCTGTCACAGAAAAACTTTATCGCGCGCGTCCCTGTATCAAAAACCGGGATAAAAACTATCCTATGTCCTTTTCCGGGACTCAAACTATATCTATGCCAAATTTCATCAAAATCGGTTGTCGTTTAGGCGTGAAAGCAAGACAGACAGACAGAGTTACTTTCGCATTTATAATATTAGTATAGATTAAATAGAGATAAAAATAAATTGCCTAGAACATCAATAACATAGTTTTATAAACAATGGACAATTTATATGATGAAATATAAATGAATACACTTTTCATATAACAGAACAACGGAACAACCCCACAAGGGGGACCGACGATCTGGTGAAGATCGCGAGAGGTGCCTGAATGTGGGGTTTTTTGGAAATCCTTAGGGTGCAGGCCTTTGTCCAGCAGTGGACGTATTTTTTCTGAAACGAACGATAACACAACATATCAATTTAAAACAAAAGATGCAAAGTTAATTCATAGAATCATCTCAAAAATCGATAATTCCAGCGAAAGAAGAAGGCAGGTATAAGTTTTGCCACGTATGTAGACGTAAGAGTAATTTTCCAAACAAATAAGTGCTTTCCATTATACTTAAATCTATTCAATTTAACTTTATCTCAGATGTTCACGAACATACAGCAATCTTTACAATTTCCTGTGATGCCAAATACCGAGTATTTTGTTTGGATGGTATAGACTTATAGAGGACTAATGATTTCTTGGCAAAAGTTTTATTTTCAGGTACAAAATGGCAAAATAGCTCGAACAATGACAACGTAGATCTTATTTTACTACTTCTGTCGTTAGGGATTGATGTCAGATATTTCAATGTAAGAGCTTCGTAGAATCTACTTGAAAGTTGGATAAACTTGCTTATATTTCCTATGAATGATTAGCTGAATGTTCTTCTTACTTCATAAGAGATAAGAGATAAAAGAGGCTGACAATAGTGACTGAGTTTCTTGCGCTGCTTCTTCTCAGCACTGTCCCATTTATTGTCCTGAAGCAGTGGTAGGGTTAAGAGCGTTGTAGCAAAAAGTTGGCGTTCGAATTTTAGGTTTTTATTGCTTGACGTCGCGTAGTGAGTGCGCAAACTGCATTTATCTGTACAATTTCAACGCTGCGTCGACTAAACGATCTTAATCCGTAGTTGTATCGTACCTAAGACAGTACATCATACATAATAATAAAGAAATAATGTATAATTTACCTATTTGATTTTTTCTCAGATCAGACTTTTAGCAAAATCAAGTTACGTAATTAATGTATTTTTTACACTGGTAAATCCCGCGACAAGTTTTTAATCTTTAAATTGAGTAAAGTAATAAGTTGATGGGTTTGAAAGAATATATGTTTTATTTTATTCTTTTTACAGCATCAAAAGCTTGTTTATGAAAAATATTTACTATTTAAATTTTACTTTTAAATTTTCTCAATACACTTTCTTCTTCAGGGTATGCTTATTCTAATGAATACATTCTATTTTCTTACTAAGAAATAAATTTGTTGTAATATTAGTTCAAAGTTGTGCCTTCGCGAGTTACCTGGAAATCGGGCTTTCGAAATTCGCTGTTTTCGTAGGCAAAAATCCAATTTGAACGAGATTTTGTCAATAGACATTCCGTAAAAACGTATGATAATTACGATGATATAAGTCAAAAGAAGCTATAACAATAAATTATATGACTAAAATCATTTCGAAATCTGCCAAATTCTCGATTTCTGCATGAAAAATGTGACAACGCTCTTAATACTGGGACGTGTAAAAGTGCTTTTTTTAAGCCTATTTACAGAAATAAATGAGTTTTATGAGTTTTTTTGAGTTTTAGTTTTTATAAGAAATTAACCCCTAAAATGTATTTTATTTAGTAAAAGTTACACGCGTGGGCGGGGCACATAGCTCGTAGAGACGATGGCCGTTGGGGCAGAAAAGTTCTCGAGTGGCGACCACGGGCTGGAAGACGTAGCGTGGGCAGGCCTCCTACTAGGTGGACCGACGATCTGGTAAAGGTCGCGGGAAGAGCCTGGATGCGGGCAGCGCAGGACCGTGCATTGTGGAAAACCTTGGAGGAGGCCTTTGTCCAGCAGTGGACGTCATTTGGCTGAAACGAACGAACGAACGAACGAACACGCGCGAAACCTTTTTAGGTCTAGCGCTTAACTGAATTATTGCCTGAGGTATGGGAGGCAAGGGGGGTGTTTTGTGACGTCAAACTTCAGCGAGACTTCATATGTGCGGCACGTCATTACGTATGTTCAACGCGAAAGGTCGTGGATTCAATTCGTAGTTGATGCAGTCGATATTTTTATATTTTAAACTAGCTGACCCGGCGAACTCTGTTCCGCCTTAAAGGCAACAAATAAGCAAATCTTTCCTTATTTGCTCACCGTTTAGACCTACCCTGGGCTACGACAAAAATTTTAACACCAAAATCAGCTCAATCGGCCCAGCCGTTCTCGAGTTTTAATCAGACTAACGAACATCAATTAATTTTTCAACCGACTTCAAAAAAGGAGGAGGTTCTCAATTCGACCCGTATGTTTTTTTTTTCTATGTTTGTTACGCGATAACTCCGCCAATTATGAACCGATTTGAACAAATCTTTTTTCGGCGTATAGGTTATACCTCAAGGGTGGTCCCATTTAAATTTAATAATAGAAAAAACAATCCCCAAGGGTGGAAAATTGGGGATGAACTTTTTTATACGCAATATCTCCGCCGATTAGAAATCAATTTGAACGATTATTTTTTTGTTGAATAGGTATTATCAAAAGGGTGGTTTCATGCGAATTTGAAGAAAATATTTCACCCCCAAGGATGGAAAATTGGGGATGAACTTTTTTATACGCAATATTTTCAATTTTTAGTTTTTTTTTGTGTTCACGCATTTGAAGTCGGTTTTATTTTTTTTAAAAGTTAATTATGTGACGTCAGACGTCCGACGTCAGCGAGACTTCAGACGTGCTTCAGTGGGCCTAGACAAAGTGCAAATTATAATCGCAAACCAGTCGAAAAGTGGTCGAAAAGCCCCTTTTTCAACCGACTTCAAAAAAGGAGGAGGTTCTCAATTCGACCCGTATGTTTTTTTTTTCTATGTTTGTTACGCGATAACTCCGCCAATTATGAACCGATTTGAACAAATCTTTTTTCGGCGTATAGGTAATACCTCAAGGGTGGTCCCATTTAAATTTAATTATAGAAAAAACAACCCCCAAGGGTGGAAAATTGGGGATGAACTTTTTTATACGCAATATCTCCGCCGATTATAAATCAATTTGAACGATTATTTTTTTGTTGAATAGGTATTATCAAAAGGGTGGTTTCATGCGAATTTGAAGAAAATATTTCACCCCCAAGGGTGGAAAATTGGGGATGAACTTTTTTATACGCAATATTTTTAATTTTTAGTTTTTTTTTGTGTTCACGCATTTGAAGTCGGTTTTATTTTTTGAAAAAGTTAATTATTGTATGGAGTTTTGACGGATTCGATTTTCGATTCGATCAAAAATTGCGTTTTGTCTAGGGGGGCAGATTGGTATGCTCTGTCACGTCATAATACGTATGTTCAACGCGAAAGCACAAGCGAAAGGTCTTGGATTCAATTCCTAGTTGATGCAGTCGATATTTTTAAATTTTAAATTTAATTTCTCGCCATAGCATTCTGATCTTTATCCCATCCCGCTCAAAAAATGTATTCAATTCTAATAATGATACTGAAAAAACTGAAACCCTGGATTTCATTTCAAGTTGAATCAAATCACCACACCACTATAACCACTAATAATAATATCATCATTAAAGCCATTTTTACTTATCTACCGCTTAACAAACACATTTATCTACAAGATACTCAAGCACCTTTATATCCCCATCAGTGTCAAGGTACAGCAAAACGCTGAAAATTTCAGCGAAAACTTGGAAAATTTTGGAAAATTCATCCTAAAGCCGGCACTTACAGCAAACAACTGTTCTAGGCTGAGTCAAAAATACATTTCTCTCGAGGATAATGTTTTAATAATACCGTCTTGTGGTCGCAGTGAGAATACAGGCTAACGGACTATGGAGATGGACTTTGTTTTTTGCGAATTTATACAAAGAATGAGGTGTTTTGGCAGCGATTACCTACCGAAGTTAATAGTGGCAACATGGTATATATTTAGCTATATTTATTTTCTGACGTACTTTTGGTAAAGGGAAAGTTGTGTTATTGATTTTTAGGTCTACATTTCCTCTTCATACTGGTAAAATAAAGATAAATACCGAGGCGAAAATAGCTCATCAACCGAGGTATCAATCTCGGACTGCCGATTCGAAGATAAGCAATGAGAACCCCGTCGACTATTGTGGAAGTAACCTGTACTCGTAACATAAGCATTTAAATAAGTTTAGCCGGAGGGATTAACGGGACTTTTGAGAACATACTTTCACTTAAGACAAGTTCCACCTTTTAACCATACCACATTAATCAAACAACGTTTTTTTACAAGTGTTACGCCCGTATTCACAAACGATGATTGCTTAAATGAAGCAGCAAATCGAACGCACGGCGTTGAATAAGAGCTCTGTGATTGGTTCGTGTGTGACCTGTGCGTCCACGCGCACCACAGTGCGCCAGTTGTGTCTCATAAGACATCATAGTAATGTTTGTGAATACGGGCGCGTAAGTGTTCTGTAAAAGCTCTAAAATACAAAAGTCCTTCTCCACACTCACCAGCCGGGCAACCTTGCCCAGACACATGAAAGTCTCGTTTAGAGGTTTGTCTCAGATATTGCGGAGTCTTTTTAGTTTTTGTATTATAGCAATGACGGTTTTATCCCACTGTATACTGATTTATGCTGGACCTAGGTCGTACAGTTTATGAAAAAAGTTTCCAGCGCTCAAAATGAGTTTCGGAGAGCTCGATAAAAAGGTTCGAAGGGTATGTGATTTGGGCGCGTGCTTGGAATGAAATTTTTGGAAGATAATTTTCAGGGCTGAGTTGATAATAATTTCATTCATGTTGAAAATTCTTTCATTTACAGTGGTGACTTATAAAAAGTTTTTTTTACGTATTCCAACATAACTTACCTATTTTACTAGTACTATTTCTAGAGATAGCGTAAGGATGAAAAAATGTAGACCAGTGCTCTATATGTAGCGTCATTGTCATCATCATCAGTTATAGTGGAAACTCTTGGATAAGGCTTTAATATAACAGTGAACGACTTTTCTTTAGTTTAAACGAGTTAATAGTCCGTCCGTTTTTTTTCAGCCAAATGATTTGGGATTTCCACAATGACCGATCCTGTGCTACCCGTATTCAAGTGTTACCCTCGACCGTCATGAAGTCGTCAGTCCACCGAGTGGGAGGCCTGCCTACGTCTTCCAGTCCATAGTTGCCACTCGAGAACCTTTCTGCCCCAACAGCCATCAGTTCTAAGGCCTGGTCCGTGAGCACGTAGAATTTTGTCCAATGACCCCAAGCTACCGATCAACGATAGTGTGACGGGCGCCCGCAGTGAGTGTGCGAGCGCGACAGCAACACAATTACGCGCGAGCGATAAGGATGGGTAGCTTGGGGTCATTGGTCAAAATTCTACGTGCTCACGGACCAGGCTTAACCAGCGATGTAGAAAGTCGGTACAAATATTTTTGTATCAAGTCGAACTATTATGACTCCAGTCTCCAAGATCGCAGACTTTCGATCCCATCTTCGTAAAAGGGTTCCCGATCCCGCCATCAGGGGATCAATCCCGATACTCCAGTAAATCCCGACACCGAGTGCATCACTAAGTGATATTCCAAACGATTAAGCCGCGCTGGCTCGTTTTTCGAACGGTTTAACTTTATTGGCCCTTAAATTGAGCCCTACACTGTCGCACGGTACCAGAATTGGGGACTTAGTTAAAAATACGTAAAAATAAAAATATTAAAAATGTTTTTAAGCAAACATTTTAGGAATCTGTCCGAGGATTCAATTGAGGAACCGAATTCGTAATGGTTAAGATTTTCACATTTCTGAAAAAAAAAACTGTTCTATGTCCACTGGGCAGCTACCATCTTTCCTAAGTATGTCATCATAACAACAATCTTAACAACGGCCTCTGTGATTGAGAATTCCTGGGAAAAGTCGCTTCCACCTTCGGCCTGATCATCACTTTGTATCAGAAGAGATGCAGGCCAAGAATTTCCTCGTTAACGCAAAAAAAATCTACCTTTTATCTTTGTCATCCTCTTACAGTGGAAATTAGTATTAATAAGTGGAAATAGCAAGCTGAAGTGGCAATGGGCAGGGCACATAGTACGCAGAACTGACAGCCGATGGGGCAGCAAGGTTCTGGAGTGGAGGACACGTCCCGGAAAGCGCAGCGTAAAACGTCCACCCACAACGTGGACCGACGACCTCATAAAGGTAGCAGGAAGGTGCTGGATGCAGGCCACCACCAACCGGCCATTGTGGAAATCATTGGAGGCCTATGTTCAGCAGTGGACGTCCTATGGCTGAAATGATGATGATAATAATGATCAAGTGGAAATATCTATTGTCACCTGCTTAAGTATTCCTCAATTCGCGTACCCCATCACCAAGTATACATCTCCCAGGCGATATTATTGGAACAACAGTTCTTTGCCTGGAGCAGTCTCTTTAAAGGTCCCTATAAAACGTTACTGGTTCACATTAATCTAGCTAACTGCTGTTGTTTACATTTTTGGGACGAACTACCAGGCGTAATAGGTTTAAATGAAAAGATTTACTATTTATACCCCTTTTTATGTTTGACTGTGACACTGTGTAGGCCCTGAAAAAGGTCTACATACGAGATCTAATAAAGAATTTGAATATGTACCTACATGACGTGATATTCTTCTTCTTCCTCGGTCCCTCACTGATGAGGATCGCGACCACAGACAGTATTCCTCCACAGACTGCGGTCATAAGCTGCCGCCGCATCGCACGATGCAAACTTCCACCACCGTCTTCCTCATCGCGTCCGACCATCTCGTCGGTGCCCTGCCCCGAGCGCGTCTGCCTTCCATTTTTTCCAAGATAATTGATGTGATATGCCTGGCTATGGATGTGACTGATGGCCCTGTGTGCCAAAATAACTGAACACAGGAAGATTTAATGAAGACTACTGACAACGTCACTCTTGTGGCGGAGTTTTGGCCTGACACTGTGTAGGTTTGTTGTCGACACGACAAGAAGTGATATGGTTATTTTTTTCAAGATTGTAATTTTCGTTTTTAACAAAATTGGTCCCGACCAATACTTATTTTGCCCACTAACTTGAAAAAATTATAATTAAAAACAAGATGCTTTTTTGGTAGGTACTTATATTCAAGCAAAACCAAGCAAAATGTTGTACGCTTTGGAGCTCATTATTATTCTTGTTTTATTTTATTTTATTATTATTATATTTTTTTTCTCGTCGTATTGATTATTTTTATAACACAGCATGCCCATAAGCCCAAGGCGTCCACTGAAAATCAGTGTCCAGCCATGCATTTAGCTGGCTGGATATACTGAGTGGGCGTCCTTTTTGTCACATCGCCTTTATAGACATTTAAGTATTATTATTATTGTTATTTTTTTTATTTCCATATTAATGTTTCTTTTTTTGTGTGCCAAATAAATCATTCTTTCTTTCTTTCAAAACATGAAGATTATTTTTCTCCAATAGGTACAATCTACTATTTCCTACAAGACCCATGTCTCAATTCTCAAAAAACTTATTGACGTCCTTCTTTATGTTAGAACTTCAGTCCCTTGGCTAAAATTGATGCATTTGAGACCACATAGAGACATTCTGTAAATAGATGACGTTGAAGAAAAATCTTTCGAAATAATCCAGCTCAAGCTTTTTCAATTCATAGATAAACCACCAAACATCAATATCTCTCAGCCAAGACAAGTGATCAGCTCTAGAACATTCTAAAAAAACTACATTTCACGGGAACACCAAAAGAACTATTTTCCAGCAATGTACTTTATTTCCCAGGCGGGTTCGGGCCCTTAAAACAAAGCCCTGTAAATACGTAGGTCGTTGGCTGTCTGAAGCTGTTTTGGAAACATACGGATGGGTATTTCGAACGAGGACGACGAAAAATAGTTTACATTACAAGTGTGACAACTGTCATGTCGTAGTTTTTGCAAAGCTTAATAATTTTAAAGAATGTAGGTATTTACAAGCAACTTTTGTTTAATGCTGAAAAGAGTTTTTTCCTAAGTTATATTATTAGAACTTTGATTTAGGTTTAAAGACTTTTATTTCTCATAAGAACATAAAATACAATAGTTCTTTTAAAATGATATTTTCTAAAAAGCAGCTGTTTTACAAACAATCTATTCAAACAAACTAAATATTTTTTCCTACCTTTCCTAGATTTCATTTGAATAATGACGAAGGATGTTATTACTATACTAGTTTTTTGAATATCGGTCTGTGACAGAAAGACGTCATCGCACTCGTTCCCCTTTCAAAAACCGGGATAAAAACTATCCTATAAGTTCCTCTTTGACAAAATCTCTTTGGTGAAATCCGCATGAAAATTCATTGATCACTTTTTGAGAGTTCATCTTCTTCTTATTTCCACGTTTGCCAATATCACGTGAGCATAGCCATTACTTTGAGTTCATTGTGAAAAGACATACAAACATGACAGATGTTTTTTTTATAAATAAGGGGTAATGATGTAGAGACGGTTTATTAATATTTTTTATCATGTTAGCTACTAAATACTAGGGTGTTCGCTCAAATTTTAGTCCCGTACGTTTCCAATAACCTTCTAGCGAGAGCAAAAAGTGCAGAATGTCCGAAATAATAAAATTGATAGTTTTCGCTTATAATTTTCTTTATCGAGTGCAATTATTATTAATAATGCGATAATAGAATAGTATAGTAGTATTTATTTTTATTTTCTCATCACAAACATTACAATGACACAAGTTTTTAAGCACATTAATTACAATTCAAAACAAAGTTGTTTGTGTGAGACTGATGCCTGTGATAGGTATTTGCATACCTGTAGTACAGGTCATCAGGCTCCCACCACCCCAGATATTGGCACAATTTATAATTAATTAGAGAACCGATATTATATTATATTATTGACTCAGACATAGTAGTGATGTATGGCAAGGATTACAAGGGCAGCGTTTTAACTATTAATTAGACTAATTAACCTAATTAAAAAAGGAAAAGGAACACTAGGATTTGTTATTGTAGTGTGTGTGTGTGTGTGTATGTGTGTGTGTGTGTGTGTGTGTGTGTGTGTGTGTGTGNGTGTGTGTGTGTGTGTGTGTGTGTGTGTGTGTGTATGTGTGTGAGTGGTGAGAGAGAGTTGTGTGTAGAGTAGTCGTGTTTGTACATTTTATGAGCATCGTTAAGTGAGCGTGTGAAAGTACTTTTCAGTTTGATCATAACTTTTAGTTAAAAGGAGGCATCGTAAGCTTTTTTTACATTCAAAAAATGTAAGTTGGTATAACGGAAGTTCGGCGTTAATTTTATTGTATAAAGAGGGTCCTAGATAGAAAAAGAATCTCTTGGTGAAAGAGTAGGCAGTTGAGGGAACAGTATAAATTTTGTCCTTACGTCGTTTATCTATCTGTACATGAGGAGTTACTTTGTGTTGAAGACGAATAACATCAAGTATAAATAATTGGCGCACAGTCAAAACTTTGCATATCTGGTAAAGTTCTTGTGTCGGAAAGAGCATATGGCGAAAAGTGGCTACTTTAAGAATCGCCCGTTGAGCCACTTCAAGCGGCTTCAGAGTAGACTTCGGGACACCTCCCCAACAGGAAATACAGTACGTAAGTATCGAGCGACACAGTGCATAGTAAACGTTCTGTAGGATTGTGGGGTTCGCTACATGCCTAAGGTGTGTGAGTGGTGAGAGAGAGTTGTGTGTAGAGTAGTCGTGTTTGTACATTTTATGAGCATCGTTAAGTGAGCGTGTGAAAGTACTTTTCAGTTTGATCATAACTTTTAGTTAAAAGGAGGCATCGTAAGCTTTTTTTACATTCAAAAAATGTAAGTTGGTATAACGGAAGTTCGGCGTTAATTTTATTGTATAAAGAGGGTCCTAGATAGAAAAAGAATCTCTTGGTGAAAGAGTAGGCAGTTGAGGGAACAGTATAAATTTTGTCCTTACGTCGTTTATCTATCTGTACATGAGGAGTTACTTTGTGTTGAAGACGAATAACATCAAGTATAAATAATTGGCGCACAGTCAAAACTTTGCATATCTGGTAAAGTTCTTGTGTCGGAAAGAGCATATGGCGAAAAGTGGCTACTTTAAGAATCGCCCGTTGAGCCACTTCAAGCGGCTTCAGAGTAGACTTCGGGACACCTCCCCAACAGGAAATACAGTACGTAAGTATCGAGCGACACAGTGCATAGTAAACGTTCTGTAGGATTGTGGGGTTCGCTACATGCCTAAGGGTTTTAAAGNAATAGCATCAGTTTTCTTTTGTTTTTGATGGAAAAATAATAAGATTAATTTTGTTGCGAATCCCTATATTAAGTGGTTGGATTGAACATTTTGTTTAAAAAAACTAGTATAATATAAGTAAATGTAATATTTTGCCACTTATTATTTGATTATATCAATATTCTCTTTGGAAGAAAACTAGTTTTTGCTTTTGCGCGACTTTACCATGTGTTTCCGTTTGAAAACCCGAATAAAAACTATCCTACGTCAAGCACTGATGATCAAACTGTCCCTTTTTTCATCTAAATCGGTTCAGTGGTTTACATGTGACAAAGTACCAGACAGACGTAAAAAGTTACTTTCGCATTATTAGTACCAACGGCTCTCAGCTGTTTTTTTAGAACAAGACTGGTATTTGACTGCAATGGCACCTGATGTTATGTGAGAAGCAATCTAAGATGGTACATACCGCCCAGTATATGCCTATTCACTCCCGCCTTGAAGAGGCCCGGATTATAGTAATCATCATTTTCCGTCATAGGACGTCCACTGCTGAACATAGGCCTCCCCCAATGATTTCCACAAAGGCCGGTTGGTGGCGGCCTGCGTCCAGCGCCTTCCCGCTACCTTTATGAGGTCGTCGGTCCACCTACGCTGCGGATTATAGTGCGATGAGAAAAATACCAAGAGAGGCACAGGAAACTACTATCAGTATTTCGCAAAGTAAATAAATAATTGAATTGAATTATAATTAATACAAATTAAACTTATCAAAACCAGTTTAAGGGGCCGGCCATGCTCGAGGGGGCCCACACCTCCCCTTTAATGATATTTCCGCAGGCAGATGAGCTTTCAAAAGGACGGCGTTATGCAAGAGGTGAAATGAGATTAATACTAATATTTTCAAAAAAAAATACCTATTTTTTACACAGCTCCCTCTAGTCCTAAACTAAGGATGGGTTGCACCATCTTACTTTTACTTTGACAAACGTCAAAAATCTGTCAAAATCCATACAAAAAGCAATCGTCAAAGTTACGGTCAAAGTTGGGTGGTGCAACCCAGCCTAAGAAAATCTTTGGTACAAACGTTTTTTGGAAATATTACTTACTTTCACTTGACATAATACTTGTGTCTTTAATAATAATTATGAACATACAAACAGCTAGGGACTAGAATTCACTGCCTGCTGCTGTCTTTCAGTAGTTCAATTTGTATTTGTATTAAAAAGATTAAAATACGTTTCAAACAATGAAGCAATGATGTCGGCATATTACGGTTATGTCTCCTCTATACTAAATTATGGAATTATTCTCTGGGGGAACTCTGTTGATTCCGAAAAAGTATTTAAAATACAAAAAAAATGCATGCGTGCGATGTGTGGGGCAGGCTATAGAGATAGTTGTAAGCCACTCTTCAAAAAATTAAAAATATTGCCATTGCCATGTTTATATATCAAGGAATTATGCCTATTTGTAAAAAAACATCCTGATAATTTTAAGACGCATGAACAGGTATTAGAAAAGACTACTCGCCACAAGAACAGATTGTATTTGCCCAAAATTAATTTAACGTTATATAAAAGAAATGTATTTTGTATGGCTATAAGAGTTTTCAATAAACTGCCAGCTTATATACAGGGAGCTTCTATGCCTGAATTTAGAAATGTATTGCACAAGTGGCTGCTCGATAAATGTTTCTACTCTGTAAATGAGTTTTTTTAGAATTAAATAATTGTGAAATTTTATGTATTAATATTGGTTGTGTGTTATTTTATGTAATTGACATTTAACTGTAATGATTAGTATAATTGGATTGTTGACATTGTTATGATTTTATCAAATGACTTTTCATAAGATTATTAATATTTTGACATGTTCTCCTAATTAACTTTCACATGCCAGTCATGGCAAGGTACACTGTAACGAAATTGATTATTTACAAACATCTAATGGACGTGTATTTCTGTGAATAAATGAATTTGAATTTGAATTTGAATTTCTTTGCCAACCGTCCATTGTGGAAATCATGAGGGAGGCCTATGTTCAACAGTGAACGTCTATTGGCTGAAATGATGATGATGATGAGGCTGTCTTTCCCGAGCATTATAATCCAGGTATCTTCAAGGCGAGAGTGAATAGACACTTACAGGGCAGGTATGTTCCATCCTATACTGCATCTCACTTAACATCAGGTGTACCTAACCTACCTACTTTGTGAAAAAAAAAACAAGACAATAAAAGTAAGTCCGCATGAGGGCATAATCATCTACCCGAAGTAAAGTGGACAGCAACACACCCATACATTTGTAACATAAGGAGGTATGTCAATGCGCCACCTACCCTTGAGGTTTAATCTACCATCCATCCATCACATCAAGCGTATCATATTGAACTCAGTACCGCCCTTACATGCAGGAAATAAGAGCTATTTTCGCAATGCATCTGTTATACTTGACCTGTCCTCGAGTACACTCTAGAGCACTTGACTTTATAAGGACTTTATTATTATATCGCGCAGGATACAAGAGAGTTTCGTGATCAGCAAAAATACAGCATTTTATTGATTCATTAAAATTCACAAGTTATGTAAAATAATTATGAATTTATTAAAAACTAGCGGCCGCCCGCGACTTCGCCCGTGTGAAATTTCGTTTGTTACAGATCGTCATAAATTATAGCCTATAAGGGAGAGTCCGCTAATTTGGACCAGTTTTTTTCAATCCCATTTTACACNTTGTAACAAAATATTGCGCTATTTTTTTATTGCGCTGATTCTGCTGCATACTGATGTCTGGCTGGAGCCTTTAATGGATGGTATTGTTTGTTTACACATACAATGTCATTATTTTGTTACAATTTCTTACAAAACTTGCGCGCAAACAGCAAATCTAGTATGAAAATCATCAAACTTCTGATGCTCGTAACTCAGTTCAGCAGACTGAGTTTAGAGGTATACATGTCATAGTAAGTTAGGTTTATTACACTATTTTGTAATCAAAAAACTAGGTTTGTACGAAGGCCGCGCGAAAAAAAAAGACGCCAATTTCCGGCATTGTCTTTTCAGCTTAATGGGAAAACGGGAAGTAAGTAAATTTTAAGTTGCAAGACTTTTACAACTCCAGATGTCAAAGAAAATAAAAGCTTGTAGATAGCTTTACAAAGAAAAGAAAGATTTATGAAGTAAATAAAAAGTACTGTCTACGATACATTTGTTAGGCCGTGTTGCACCATCTTACTTTAACATTGACATCAAATTTTTGGATGTCAAAAATCTGTCTAACATAAAACACCGGTTATTGTCAGTTAGGGTCAAAGTTAGGTGGTGCATCTCAGCCTTAGTGTATTTTAATTAAATTTAATACAAATTAGGATGACNAATATACCGAACTCTCCCCTATGTTAATCTGGGTAATAAACAATAATATTGTAAAGTTTCAAAAAAATCCGTTTAGTAGTTTTTGCGTGAAAGAGTAACAAACATCCAGACATCCAGACATCATGACATCCAAACAACCAAACTTTCGCCTTTGTAATATTAGTAGGATGAAAATTAATTATTAAAGTGGAGAACGGATTGAGCAATTTTTTTTAAACAGATAGGCACTAAATGGTATTTTGTAAAATTACCCAATTCCAAAATTACTTCTAAGTTCTACGATTTTGTTGATTTTAGGATTTTTTTACCACAACAGACTGGCGGCGGCGGAGGTCAAACCCGCATTCTTCGGATCGCGTGTCGGTCAGTCCGACACCTTTACGTGTTTATTTTATTTTATTTTATTTATTTAGGACAACGAACAAGACAGACACAAGAGTACAAGCAGAGGGGTTTACATACATATTTTTTCTTAGGACTAGGTGCTATCTTAATTACAGGCTGCCACGGCATGCAAAAGTGAACTTTTGACATAATTTTAACGTAACGTTTTGGCTTTAAAATTAAATTTCATTTAAATTTCATGGCATGTTATGTCTTGTATAATGTATTTAGTACCTACTCTGTTGCAATACCTCCTAGGTCACTAAATCTTAAGCCCATGTGTATGTAATTTCCACCATTACAAATTGTCACTTAGTACGCAATAAAGATTTGAATTTGAATTTGAAATATTTTCGAGATTTTATTATAAAATTGGCACATCTTGCATAACGCCGTCCTGGACTCGGAGTCTGTATCTTGAGCATATTAATTCCTTTACTTCCCTGAGAAGCGCAACCTTTCTCTCATTGTCTCGGGTTATTACGCGTTTTTAGGGTTCACACGTAAAATAAATAGGGCACAAAAATTATACGTGTTAATGAATAAGCCCAAAACCTGAAATTAGTTTGTTCGGAATCGAGAGTAGAATCGATTCCACCAATAAAAAATTAGGGTCAAATTTTAACAAACAAAATATTTTAATTACGCCGTGTTACTTAACTCTATTATCAGAGGTGAATGAACTATCTACGTTAACTACTAACCTAGGTTCTATATTGGCTCACATAAAATTCTAAATCCTATTCTTTGTCTTACTACCGATTTGTGTTCATAATAATCTCTCTTCATAATTTTATTTTTCATACTTTTTTTATTCATACATTTTTATTACTACCATCGGAGCTCATAACAGTTAGTAATCATAATTATTTTATCAATACTGTTACGACCAAGAACCATTAAAATACATAATTTTTAGTTTCAGATCTTTTTTCTTCATAACATTCATTGATCATATTGTTTTAATTAATAATGTCGTTACTAAGAACATACTTCAACTCATAATGTTGTTGTTCAGAATAATTTACTTTATAACAGACATACTCGTATCTTTAAAAAAATCATATATAATTTAATAGAGTAGATAAGCATGCAGAGCATGCAGCATGAAAGCAAGCATGCAGCATGCATTGGTATCTCCTCGTCTCCGGCGCTGCGGGATGTGCAGCCCTTCCGCCCTTGCGTAACGAGGCTCAGGCACCCACGCTTGCTTCCGCAGCTTCGGCTTTTTGGATCGCCATCGGCGCCTTCGGCGCCTCGGCGACCAGCCTCAGCCGCTCCAGCTCACCCGGGCGCCTGAGCCTCGTTACAGCGGGCGAGGGCTGCCCTCCCTCCGCGCCTCCGGCTTTTAAATTACACTCTAGGGGTAGGGCAGACAAGACTACGTGGAGTCTGTTTTGCAGCGATTCGTTTCTGTCACGTTAGTTTTGTGGCACAAAATATTGCCTGTTTTGGACCATTTCAAATTAATTTAATGTTAAAATACGATTTAATACGAATATAGACATCATGATTTTCAATAATATGGATAAATACACTTATGAGTAATAAATTTATGAAAACAAATATTAGGATACATCACATTTATGAATATTATAGTTATTTATTCGAATGATTATGAGTTTCGATCATTAGTATAGAAAAATATATGAAAACAAATATTAGTAAAAACTAAGTGTATGATTAGTGATATTATGAATATCAATGATTATGTTTTTAAATATGTAGGTTTTAATTTTTTTATGAAGAATGATCATTATGGTATCAAATTGTATGAGAAATATTTTCGGACCTCCAATGATAGGAATTGAAAAATTATGTAAGAAAATGCGCTACCACTAACCTACTATAGGTAGGCATACATGCCTTGCAATAAATTAGCGTGTGAAAGGTCAATACGTTTCCAGAAATGCGTAAAAAAGAGATAACAAGTGCGCGGAGCGAAAACAAAAACAGTGAATATCTTCGTAAATAATCCGCGAAAATTAATTTTAATAATTTACAATTTACATAATTCTTTTATAATAAAAATAAGTTGGGGTCTCTGAGGTTTTACGCTTTTTAATTAACACGTCGTATTATTATTCCGTCATCGAATAAACCGGGGAAATTATACGAGTTCCTTTTTTATGAGAACATAATAATAAAGTCAAAGTCAAAGTCAAAATTTCTTTATTTGTTTAGACTAATAAATAGTAATTCTTACAAATCGTCATTTTGCTCTTAAGGAGCCTCTACATGTCTCATTATATTTTTACCCTACCAGCGCTTCGAGACCAACATTTGGCAAGTGCTGAAAAGAAGCGCCGCAACAAACTCAGTCACCACTGTCTGCCGGTTAATATAAATAAATAGAAATAGCAGTAGTAGGTACATTCGATTCAGGAGCAGTTCACTGAATTTACCATGCATTCTTGTATAGTGTATCTTATAAGAATGGGTATACAAAATTGCGTGGTATATTAAACAAGGTAGTGACGTGCTAATATCTAGACTTACTGATTACACACTTAAATACTAGTAGAAATGACTCGCATACATAAATTGGAATAACTTGGATTGACCAGTCCCCGAAAGCAGCGCCTGTTCACAGACATGACGAGTGAACCAGCCATCGCTTCACTCGACCATATTAGAGGGAATGTAACGACCCGCCTCACTACGCCACCATCCCAGAGACATTTTAGTGAGAATGACAATACCAAGTTATCTCTTAGAGAAAAAAAAACTAATAATAAAGCTAAGTAACAGTCCAGATTGACAAGCATGACACTATAGAAAACATATACATTACTTTTCATGGTACACCTACATTAATTGAAAAAATCGATTGTCCTACGTAGAGGACATGAAACTTTTACAGTAAGCCTGTCCTATGACTAGTAGGTACTTAGTATTTTTAAAACAATATGTCATTTGTGTATGAGTCAGTACTTATTGTCATCATGAAATTTCATGATTTCAAATCAATATAATTAATTGGAAGAATAATAAATTACAATACAAATTAAATCAAACCTTCAACCCGTTTAGCAGTTTCCGTATAATACACAGAACTACAGATATTTTTGTTTTGCTTCTGAAACAATGTCATTTAACTTTACAGCTCGTTTTTTGGTGTTTAAAGGACGTTAACAACCAAAGGCTGAGTTGCTCGATGCACCATCTTACTTTGACTGTAACAAACGTCAAAAATCTCTCAAACTCCATGCAAAAATCACCGGTTATCTTTATAGTTACGGTCAAGGTTCGGTGGTGCAACTTGCCCACATGTGGTCTGTGAAGTTGCCGCTTCAACAACGAGGTAAATAAGTATGCTTGAAAATTTTAAACTAATATGGCGGCGTCTACATATAATTGCTTAAAGATATCTGCGGAACCCACTCCCTCGCCTCGACACACTCTTGCTGCTCCCTTATAGGATATTTTAATTTAATTATTTCGCCGGTTACACAGCTATAATGAGTTTCATTTTTTAATGGCAGCCATTTTCGTTTATTTGTGAGTTTTAGGCTATTTTAGTTGGTAAAACACCTAATTAGTAGAATAGTTAGTTATTTAAACTAGAGGTATAGTCCATTATTCATGTTTTCTGCTTATAAATAAGTTAAATAGATACTATCCTAGGAACAACACACAACACATCGGATTCTTCTTAATCATTTCAAAATAGAATACAATATTTCTCATATTTATAGCTATTGGGTGGATGTAACAGTTTTTATGTCGAAAGATGGTCAAAAAGCCTTTTTTGTATGGAGTTTCAACGGATCCGATTTTCCGAAAAGTGACACTTTTCTAGACTCACAGATAACATTTTAAAATAAAGCGATTGAAAGCTTTCACCTACACTTCTATGTATTTTGATAATTTTGTTACATGCATCAAGACTCTTTTTTCCTTCAGACTTTTTTTAACTTTAAAGTTTATGTTTTTTTACTTATTATATTTAATTTAACTATGATAATCCACAGTCTGCTTGTGACCACGGCTGCAGCATCGCAGCCAAAACGTCAAGCCGTGAGTACATAATGTAACTCATATTTAAACGTCGCGTTAAGGCCCGTGTCTTACTATTTTAGTTGAAATGGAATGCGAAAATTTAAAATCTTATATGATAATATAATCCATTGTTTTTAAAATACAAGCTCTTAGTTCAGCTAGGTAATTAAAGTACATGCATCCACAAATCTTCAAAGATAAACTGAACAAAAGATGACAAACCTTCAGCCAAACAAAGTCTGGCTTAAAAACTCATTATGGCTCAGATAAACAGAGGGAACATTAGGGTTCCTTGGGGAGAGGTTTTTTGAGGACCCAAAAGTGAAAAGATAGGGCGTTGTTAGTAAAATACAGCATTTTCAGGGAGGTATTGTTTAAAGCTATTTTCTTTTTGTAAAACGAATTCGTTGTACCTGAATGATTTGTATTTATTTATTTATTTTATTTATTGGGACAACCAACAAGACAAACACGCATACATGGAATTACTATAACTAAAAGTGCTTAAAAATAAAGGGTTGTCTTAATTAAAGGCTGCCACGGCAAGAAAATTGAAAAAAGAATTTGTATTGCTTGCTGCTGTCTTTCCCGAACACTATAATCCTGGCCTTTTCAAGGCGAGAGCGAATAGGCACTTACAGGGCAGATATGTACCATCCTAGACAGCATCTCACTTAACATCAGGTGCGATTGCGGTCAAAATCTGCCTTGTACGACGACATCGTAAAGGTAGCAGGAAGGCGCTGGACGCTGGCCGCTACCAACTGGGCAACATGGAAAGCATTGGGGGAGGCCTATGTTCAGCAGTGAACGTCTTATGGCTGAGATGATGATGACCTGTCTTGTTATGCATAAAAAACACCATATTTAAGCAGATCGCATGTTGTAAATTTCTTAATTTATTCAATTTTTTTTTGTATCCATAAGGTTAGTCATGGTATACTGAGTCCTTTAACCACGCTGTATGGCCGTAGCCTAAGCCCACTCATTGGGCCACGCATTAGCACTCTCGTATACAGCACTCGTTGACGTATCATTCTGCCCTGTGTTGGTGCGAGCACTTATTACGCGTAATAACAGCACAGGGGATGCATGGAGTCAACACTCAGAATAGTAATTTGAACCTATGTTAAGGTACCTGAATAAAACCAGCAAGTCTTCTCAGATAAATGATCTTTCTTTTTGCCATACACTACCAGCACATAGAGATTTCTTCAAAATTTAGAACTGAATTTATTCTAATCGTGACTGTATTGAATCAGTTAGTCATTCCTTCAAGATGCGTATACGAATATTATAAACTAACTGACCTGGCGAACTTCGTTCCGCCTATGTTCATAAGAAATATATAGAATTCGTTTGAGAAATATTTTAGAAGCTGCTTCACGCCACTTCTGTTCTACGCAAAACAGAACAAATGCTACGCATTGTTCTGGATGTCGGTATAATATTAGCGGTTCGCTGGAATTGCCCCACATTGGTACTTGCGTGGGGCTACTTTTATGGGGGCATGTGGGAAACACCCTGTAAGCACACTTAAGGTGTGATCGCCTTGGTTTAGCTGAACCTTTATAAGATATTTCAATGGAAAACAAAATACAGAGTTTAACTAGGAAGTAAAACAGACTTTATTTACTTTATCTACGGGGTGTTTGGGGGGGCTATTTTTAAAACACTCGTCTAATTTTCAGGAATCATGATCATTCAGTATAGGAACAATGAAAAAAAATTAATTCGAACCGACAAAACGGGACTATTCCCACCTCTCGTTCCCACCACTGCAACTCCTGTGTAGCCAGGATTTACAGCTTGACCGCCACAAAAACCCAACCAATGAAGGTCAAGTTTGTTCCGGCGGAAAGTTAAACTGTCATTGGACCCGCAACGAAATTAATCAGAAGAACATAGGAGGAGTTCGAAATTAAGGTTCGGTTTATGACTATGACAATGAAAAATTGGCAGTTTAACCTCGAAACCGATAGGCCATTGTCGATTCTATAATAAGAGTTTAGCATTTCTTGATGTACAGACGACCTCACATCAAGGTAAATAAGTACTGTAGCATCTTATACAGTTGCAGTAGGGTCGAATTTGGAACGAAAATTTATAGTCTGATGTCCTACCTATCCATTTTCCATTTTTCGCCGCATAAAAAAAAGGTGGTATTTTAAAGTATTCTAACTCAAAACGTTTCCTGAAACCTGGAAAGTGGCCAAAGATGTACGTCTAAAATTCGACCATCTTCACAAAGGGCGGTGTCACAGTTTTGATTTATATCTTTTTGATAACAATGGCTGACAAATAGACTATGCTCCGTTTGATAATTCGTTTCAATTTTAAGTACTTACTTCTGATTAAGATTTTGTTGTAACTTAGGTACAATCTGTCATTAGTTCTTTCAAAGTGAATGGTAAACATGTTTTAGCTTTAAATACTTTTTCTTTCTTTCAACCTTATATTCTAGCCTACTCTCTCCTACTCTCTAAGTCCAAAAACTATTTCTAACTGGACCAAGCAAGGAGCCTGAAATACACCAATTTTATTGTTTCTCATTTTAAATCTTATCTGAAGGATAAAAGCTTCTAATCATAATTGCAAGCTTTTACCAACATTATGAATTTAACATTTAACATTACCACTAAACAAAGTTAACAACAATCTGCCAAATAAACTGCTAAATTGTAAAACTTCTTCGCAAAACGCTCCACACAAATCCGAGCTTTCACGGCAAGTTTGGAAACTTACAGGTCTGCGAAAGTAGCGCATACTCGAATATTCGCCGAATATTCGCAGTTGCCGGCGACATGTTGCGTGACGTGGCGCGCGTCAACAACGCGGAACCAGGGTTGCCACATAGAAAATAGCTGACCTGGCGAACTTCGTACCGTCTATGTTCATCAGAGATAATGTAGGATTCTAATGGTAAAAGAGTTTTTCAAATCAGTCCAGTAGTTTCGTAGCATATTCAACACAAATGAAGAATCAAGTCTTTCTTCTTTAAATTATTAGTGTGGATATTGTACGCGTAATTTGGTTGTTGGTTCCAACAGACTCAAACGAGACCAAAAGCCGAAGTTTAAGAACCGTTCAAGTGGCTAGCCTCATAGATGTCGGGGGCAATCGACTCCTAACACCGAGGCCTTTTAGGAACCATTGTGTGAGGCTGCTGCCATAGCATAGGGGTACGCACTACTACTTATTATTAATTTACAAACCCTACTACAGCCCCACTATCTACTAGCAAATTCCACCACCACCCATGGCCATACCAACCTCGCGGTTATTGTGGCCGAATCTTGAGAGATGCGCGCGGAATTGCGACTGCCTACGGCAGATTGCACTCCACCGCGCGCAATTCTTGACTCTCTACAAGTTCTTTATTCTTTGTCCATTTGTCCCTTGCCACTCTCCCCCTTCTGGGGCATGGACTCTACTGGCACGTTGGCACCATCCGGTGCCTGGCCGCTAGGCGTCTGTCCGTTCCGCCTCCTATGCCACGCGTGCGCGAAACCTCGCAGCCGCGCGAAGTTCGCCTCCGAGCTGACAAGATCGGGGTACCACGCAGGACCGTAACCCTCCGAGAGCGCTATCCTACTCAGCATCTACTAGCAGTAGACAGGACCCCGCTAGATGGACCAACGATCTGGTGAGGGTCACGGGAAGTACCTGGATGCGGGCAGCAAAGGACGTCTTTTGGCTGTATCGAACGAAACTAAATTACCAAGCCTCTAGGTAAATTAAAGAGGTTCTTGCACCTGGAGGAGACTGCTGACGATAATATTTATTTAATAAAAATAAATGCACAACCCTACGTAACCGATACGTGTATTGCAAGTTAAAATATTCCCGAGGTGGGGCAACACTGGCGTTTTGTATTTTACCCCGAGACGAGTCTGCGGGCGACGTGTTGTGACAGTTGTCACTACATCTTACTTGTTTTGGACTTTGCGGTTAGATTAGGTAATATTGGTGCGTGAAATTTCAGGTGGAAGCTAATATAACAAAACATAGGTATAACTTTTATTAAGCTACTTAAGAGATCTTCCAGCCTTACCCAAATGCTATTTAGCAGTTTAGAAAAAGAACATTAATTTCTGGATTGATATTTGCAAAGTAAAATGTTTGCGAAATCACTATTTTGTTAAATTTTATCGTGTACTTGCGGAGTTGTTTATCAAATGATTACTTTTTATGAAGTCTTTTTATCTAACAGTATACTATCAAACATTTAATTTTGTGAACCACTCTCGCCACATCTTTTGTAGAAAGTAAAGTTGATGCATCATTCAAGCATTCAGCAGTAAAATCCCCATCTTTTATGTACTTCAAGACCTTTCAATGTATTCTGTGTAATATTTTCAAGAACATTTCAAACCACAAAGGGTATACCAAAACAAACCAGCAAAGTATCGTAGCGATGCATGTCTCACTTGTGTTGTATCCGAGCGATATCAATTTAAAATCGCGCGTGACGAGTGACAGCCGTGCTTGCGCTGACACTAGCGGGGTTCGAGTCCGTTGTCAGGCGATAATATTAATAAAAACTCAATACTATAAAAAAAGTTAAAGTAAGATGGCTAAACCCAGCCTTACTGTGTTTGGATAAGCTTAATGTAGAATAAGAAAGAAAAATTTTCAAAAGAAGCTGTTTTGATTTAGGGCTCTCGCCCACGGCGACTTTTTGTTGCGCGTTTCGTAAACGCCAGAGGCGGCGTAAGGCGTAGGCGACGTGGGCCACCGCCTACGGCCTCGCGGAACAAGGGGCCTCTCGCATCAAAAATTTTGAAAAAATGTATACAAGGTGGAGATGACAATATCACAATACGACAATAAATGCAAACATTGACTATTAAATAAAAATTCTTGATAGCTAAACAATGTAGTTAAAAAAATATATTTTTTTCCAAACAAATTCAGCCATAATCAGACACACAATTAAGCAACAACACGGTTTTAAGTGACGAACATTATTCTTTGGCGCAATATTCCTTTAAAAATAATCACTGAATCAAGAAATCAGAAACTAGTCAATGAATAGACCGTTGACCCGTTTTTTTTTTATATAAAATCCGTCTTCAGGTCTCCACAGAAAAAGGCCTCGCGAAATCTGTCTTGCCCACATCAAATTTAGGTCTTGCCCCGCCACTGGTAAACGCAACTACTCATTTGCAACGCACTTCAGAAGTGATGCTAACGCGGTACTAACGCGCTACAGCAGCGCGACTGCATCGCAACAACAATCGCCGTGGGCGAGGGCCCTAAATCAAAACAGCTTCGTGTGAATATTTTTCTTTCTGATTCTACAATAAGCATATCCAAAGATGGGTTTAGCCATCTTACTTTAGCTTTAACAAACGTCAAAAATATATCAAACTTCATACAAAAACACCGGTTATCATAGTTATATGACATGTCGGCCGTTTGGTGTAGTGGTTCAGAACGGACTACTATGCCGAGAGGTCCCGGGTTCGATTCCCGGCCGGGCAGAAATTGAAATAATGAATTTTAATTTCTGTGACGGGTCTGGGTGTGACTATGTATAATATTTATGTATTTAAAAAAAAAGTATATAAGTAGTATATCCGTTAAGCTAGCACCCATAACACAAGCATTAAGTTGCTTGCTTTGGGGCTAGCTGGCGCTGTGTGAAATTGTCCAAAGATTTATTTATTTATTTATTTATTTTATATGGTTAAAGTTACGTGGTGCAACTCGGCCTAATTGGACTTACAAATACTTCATTTGCCTCAGGTAAATTAGGAATGGTTACTCCTGCAGTGGAAACTAAATGACCTGATGATTGAACCTTTACCATAATTTTAATTTATTTCGCTGTCAAATGAAATAAAATAAAAATAAAATAAAATAAAAACCTTCCGTGCAATGGAAACGCGCTCGCTGTATGACACTGACGTCACGATAACGACGCGACGTGTAGAGCCAATTGTGATAGTTGCCGATAGTTCCTCGCTCGATAGTTGATAGTCCGCTCGATAGTTGATAGTCCGTGCGTTGATAGTTTCGAACTGACTGTGAGTTCTGTATGTACCCACCCTTAGGTGAAGTTCGACGTTTGATGGGATATGGGCCTCAAGTGGTATTGTAAATTGATTAGGTTTTTCCAAAATTATTTAAGAGTACCGGCCGCCCACTGCCACTAGGTGGACCGACGATCTGGTGAAGGTCGTGGGAGGTGCCTGGATGCGGGCGGCGCAGGACCGGTCTTTGTGGAAATCCTTGGGAGAGGCCTTTGTCCAGCAACGAACGTCTTTCGGCTGAATCGAACGAACGAACCGGCCGCCCGCGACTTCGTAAGCGTGGATCCCGTTTTACCTCTTGGGGTGGAGTTTGGTAAAATCTGTTCTTAGTGAGCACCTACGTTCTAAAAGAAACCCCCATGCAAAATTTCAGACTCCTAGCACTTGTAGACCTTGTAGTTGAGATTTCGTGATAAGTCAGTGAGTCAGTCAGTCAATCAGTCAGTAACCTTTCGCTTTTATAAATAAAGATAAATAGATAGATTTGGTTTGGATAAGCCAAAGACATATTTAGTGAAATCATAGTAATGTGAGGAGAGATAATATATGGGAAGGTGTGTAAGACAGTTTAAAATGGCGCCTCTTTCGGGAGGCTTATGTCCAACAGTGGACTACTAATGTGTATAAAAGACACAAGACTACCATTGCTTATTTTGATAACTATTACCTAATTTATTTTCTTATTGTCTTTACTAAAAAAAACAGAGCTTCCCAAACTTTTTTATTCTATAACACCCTTGGGAATTTCCCATTAATTTGCTATGTGACAAACCGGGATAAAACTATCCTATATCCTTTTCCGGGACTCAAACTATCTTTATGCCAAGTTTCATCTAATTTGATTTAGTGACAAAAGAAATACTTAAGCATTTTTATAATATTAGGAGGAAAATTAATTCTGAAGTGGAATGCCACTAAGCTACGCTTTAAGTTTACTCAAAGCTCCGTGTTCTAAGCTTACAAAGTTCACGGCTCATCTATCAGCTGACCGCGTCAAAAGCGAAACAACATTGCCAGCGCTGTCAGGTAAATTTACCCCATTTTCCTCGTTGCGGGGTAAATCAGATAGTTTTTGCTTTCGAGTCAAGAGGCCGTTAGCTCCGCTGACTTTAGCAGAACTTGCAAGTTATTTTTTGTATAGGGTAGATGTTATTTAGGACAGTTTATGGGATTTTATGGAATGTTTGTTTTTCTAATTATATGACTCGTTTTCCTTGGCTGGATTAAACCATAGTCCACCTACGTATTAGCTGTTTGAACTCTCTAGAGTCAAAATTGATTTATTTAAGTTAAGTTAAGCTAGCACCCATCTGGGGTGGAGCCGCGAAAGAATGTCTAGGCCGTCTAGCTTGGACAATAACCCGCAGTTCTCCCCCAAAGACTTCGAGAGGACACCGTCAGGTTTTAGTGCGCATCTGGCAGGGAGAGCCTCACATAACCCGCTGGTTCCCCCGGGCCAGTGGGTTTGCAATTTTATGCTTTTCCTGACGAAAAAAAAAGCCATAACACAAGCATATTAATTGCTTACTTAGGGGCTAGATAGCGCTGTGTGAAATTGTCCAAAAATATTTGTTTATTTATATAATTTATTTCATTTAAAAATTGTCATAAATAATAGTGTATGATAGGCGGACTTAATGACAGTAATTTGTTTTTAGTTTGCCTGAAGACTGCCTTAGAACAAGATCATCTAAAAAAAAATATTCGATGACTAGTTGAAGCCTTTAAGCTGAAGGGTACACCTATCATTGTTTGATTCACTTACCTATGGTAAGATCAAAAAAGCCTGTGAAATTATATAAAACTTGTCCTGAAATTACTACCTAAATCTTGGACATCCTAGCACTTCTCAGTTTGGCGGCAACATCAATCAATTCGGTAATGACGTCACCGGTCCAACTATTTTTTGTTGTACTTGTTTTGAAAAGAGCTCCCGAGTGTTGTTGCTTGCGGAAAAATATTATTATGTTTGGGTACCTTGATGATCCAAGAGGATTATAAAAGTTGAAGCATGACGCATTAGCAAGCTGAACTGGTAATGGCTGGCTTTACCGCTGAAAAAAAAGGGGCACATAGTACGCAGAACTGACGGCCGATGTGGCAGCAAGGTTCTGGAGTAGAGGCCGCGTACCGGAAAACGCAGCGTGGGAGGTCCGTCCACCCACAGGGTGGACCGACGACATCATAAAGTAAGCAGGAAGGCGCTGGACGCAGGCCGCTATCAACCGGGCAACATGGAACGCATTGGGGGAGGTCTATGTTCAGCAGTGGACGTCCTATGGCTGAGATGATGATGATCATGATGATGATCTTATTATTTGATGACTCGTCATCATAAAGTCATTAAAATTTAGTCTCCACTGCAGGGGCGACCCTCTCCAATTTATCAGAGGTAAATGGAGGATTTGGTCTACACTCCCCACTCCCCATCCTGGCCAGACGTGTTAGGGAGGTCTTTTTATCCCTAAGTCGCCTCTTACGACATCTCTGAGAAGAGTAGGAGAGTATTCTACGCTTCTGAAACTACATGGTTAAGTAAATGAGCTACCTTTCACCATAAATATTTGCCTAAGAAGGTGCTAGTTATGACAAAATACATTTTATTTTGATTACGTACTAATTTTCCGCCCGCGGTTTCGTCAGCTTGAAATTTTGTATGTCACAGAAAAACTTTATCGGGTGGACTCCCTGTTTCAAAAACCGGGATAAAAACTATCCTATGCCAATCTTCATCAAAATTTGTTCAGCGGTTTAGGCGTGAAAGCGACACAAAACAGTTACTTTCGCATTTAAAATATTAGTAGAGATTATTTAGAAACAGCAAGTGAGTAAGAATGTAGGTAGATGAGTATTTTATGGTTTAAAACTTACACAATTTTAATCGTGTATACAGGGTGTCCCAGAATGGGTGAATCAAACTGCTAGGGGAGGTAGCTCTACTAATGTACCATCCCAAAATATGAAAAAAAAAATAAAGCGCATAAGGACACAAAAAGAAAAATCGAAAAAGTGAAAATAAATCAGCTTTGCCTAAGTATCTGGCTATAATTGCTGCGTTTGGAGTTTATTTGTACTTTTTTCTTACTAATATTAATTGTACATGATCGCTTCGTTTATTTGTAAACAAATTTTTGAAAATAATGACTGGATTTCGAGTTTAGAGCACTTTGTTTTTGAAAAAATTCGAACTAAATTTTTTTTTCATATTTTTTAAGGATAGTACAGTCGCGGAATGAAAAGGTTCGTCACCTTAGTGTCGGTTTTCGCTTGCACCAAAGAGTCAAACCTGCCAACATAACAGTGCAAGAAACAGTGCTGCTAACATTTAAATAAATATGACGTTTGCTGACGAATAAGGTGATGACGGTCTCCTTTTAATAGAGGCTGACACTAGATCAAAGCTTGAAAATCTAGCGGATACATGCTTGAATTTAATATCTCAATGGGGAGACAGAAATCGTTTGCAGTTTGCCCCTCACAAAACTTATCAGCTTCTATTAAAGGGTAATCTTAAAGTTTTGCCTCGCATTAAATTCAATGAAATAACTGTTAAAAAACGGGAATCTGTTTGCTATCTCGGACTAATTTTAGAGAAAAACTTTAGTTTTGTCGAGCACATTAAACAGATCGGTGAAAAAGCTAAAAAGAACTTTTATGCCTTAAGTCACATTTCAACCTCGACGTGGGGTCTAACGTTTAAAATCCTCCGAGTAATATATTCGGCCACTTATTTAAGCTCCATTTGCTATGGTGCACCAGTTTGGGCTGACAGAGCTACTATAGGAGCCGCTCGACGGAAACTACTCCAAAGTCAACGCCTTGCATTGATTTTTCTTTGCAAAGCTTACAGAACTATGAGCACGGAGGCTCTGCCAGTCCTGGCTGGTGTACTGCCGGTCGACTTAGAGGTACAAAAGCGTGCGGCTATGTACTTCGCATCAAGGGAAAATATAACCTCCGATTTCTTAAATAGCCGCGATCGTTCTAAAATAAGTCGATTATTTGATTCCCGAGAAGTCGTTGAAGAAGATTTACTTAATGAATGGCAAAAAAGATGGGATACGTCAGTCAAAGGACGTCACTTATATAAATTCTTCCCGAATGTACGCGAACGTCTAACTAGGCGATGGTTAGAAATCGACCATTGCTCGTCGCAGTTCCTCACGGGACATGGCAACTTTAAACATAAACTTCACGAATTCAAACTAGTTCCGTCTCCTTTTTGCGAGTGTTCCACTGATGATGTCAGTCATGAGCAGTCTGCCCATCATATCTTGTGGGAGTGTGATCTTTGGAAACATGAACGTGATATAATGCTTAATTCAATACAACATACATCTGTTTCCGCAATTTATTACACCGATCTTGTCGCGACAAGGAAAAATTTCCGTGCTTTTAAGCGATTTTGTGAAAAATATTATTGGCAGGTAGTTGCTAATTGCTCATAAGATAGGCCTCCTTAATTTAATTTATTGTCCGTGGTGCATAATCTTTTCTTGAAGGTTTTAAACCTTTGTTTGTCACCTGTCATCCGCTTTGCAATGGAGGGAAGTCGAACCTTAATTTCGAACTCCTCCTATGTTCTTCTGATTAATTTCGTTGCGGGTCCAATGACAGTTTAACTTTCCCCGGGACAAACTTGACCTTCATTGGTTGGGTTTTTGTGGCGGTCAAGCTGTAGATCCTGGCTACACAGGAGTTGCAGTGGTGGGAACGAGAGGTGGGAATAGTCCCGTGACGAATAAGGTTTTGCTTGTTTATTTTTCTATCACATCAGTGCAATGCAATGATGACATTGACCAATTGACAACAGTTTTTTTTATTTAATAGACATAATAATGGCAGGTTGAACCTACAAGAAGGTTTTAGTTTATCAATCATAATAATCTTCTTGACAAGATATTAAATCGTCAAACAACTTTGATCTGAATAATTTTGAACTTTACTGACGAACACTTAAAGATTATTTTCTCTAATTTGAGATTATTCTGTAACATAGTTTCAAAAGGTAATATGTGCTCGCGATTCGTTGAAGGAATCAATTTGAAAACTGACGAACCTTTTCATTCCGTGACTGTACATTAGTAGAGCTACCTCCCCTAGCAGTTTGATTCACCCATTCTGGGACACTCTGTATGTAGAAGTACTGAATCCCTAAACACAAACATGGAACCCTTCCACCCACACGGACCCAACTGGGTCTCTATCACTCTCTACTATTGATATACTCGTAAATACGGTAAAACGTGCGGCCCATACAAAATTATTGTACAATTATAAAATAATGTATGCTCCCGAAATTATAGAAACACAGCCCGGGGCCTGCAAAGACCCAAAAATTGTAATTAATTTTCTAATCAACGAACGAGTTTTATACCTTAATTATTTCTGTAATTACGAAAAGGTAGGTACTGTTGAATTTCAGCAGAATAATAAAAGAAGTGGGTAATTTGTTTTTAATTTTAATGGACCCAGATGTTTTGATGAAAGTATTATTACTAAAATCCTAGAAAAATACTTAGAAATTTTATTTAATTATTTGTTTAGATTGAATGGGCTCCAAAACGATTGGAACAAAAGTCCTCCGGGTCAGTTTTTGATATAAAAGTTTTTTAAACAACTACCTAACTTATCCCCATGGATATATGTATAACAGTATGGACTGTCTGGTAGAGATTGCTTCCTAGCGACAATACCGCCTGATTATGATACTCATCATCATCATCATTTCAGCCACAGAACGTCCACTGCCGATTATAGGCCTCCCCCAATGATTTTCACATCGCCCGGTTGGTAACGGCCTGCATCCAGCGCCTTCCTTCATCGGTCCACCTTGTTGGTTGACTTATGAAATTCAGAGATGATAAATCAAATTTAAAAAATAATATTTCTTTTCTTACCAAATGAACGCAAACGATCAAAAGAGCTTAAAAATATTTCACGATACATAAATGTTTACATTTCTAGGAGTATTGAATTATGTCACAGCTTTAAGCTCCTTAATATGTCTGACGGAGGCTGCTTTTGTAAAAGCTTTACACAATAACTTACAAAGCTTATTACTTTCTAGATTTATAATAAGACTTAAAGTGGAAAGTCTGTACCAGAGGCTAAGTTTAACGAAAATAATAAACATTTTTTTTTTCGGTAGAATAAACTAATGCCTCGGGTGAGATTTGAACTCATGTCTTTTTAACTACCTTGCTGGATGTACTTTGACCACTGAACTATGAAGACGTTAGTAAAACTAAAGATTAAGTAACGGTAATTAACTAAAGGTTTTTTCTTTGCGACTTAAAAGAGATGAATTTGAGTCATCATCATCACCACAGGACGGCCACTGCTGAACATAGGCCTCCCCCAATGATTTCCACATCGCCCGGTTGGTAGGTAGAATTTAGTGTCTCACTGAAATATTTAACTTGTTTTATCTTTACATCATAATTATCCCAAAATTATCAAGTGGTTAAGGTTCAAATAGGAGAAGTTACCCGATCACAGATTCAATACTTAGGTTGGAAACTGTTCAGTTACCAGTTTGATTTGACGAATAAATACGATTACAAAACCATATTTTGAAGGTCACGTTTTCAGCTGTTTTGTTCCATTTCAGATACTGGAACTTGGCAGCTCATGAAGTAGGTACACCAAAGTTGTATAAAACACTAGCTGTGCCCGCGGTTTCACCCGCGTGAAATCTAGTTTGTCACAGATCGTCATAAGTTATAGCCTATATGTTATTCTGGGTTGTAAACAATAATACTGTAAAGTTTCATCAAAATCCGTTCAATAGTTTTTGCGTGAAAGAGTAAGAAACATCCACACAAACTTTCGCATTTATAATATTAGTAAGATTGTAAAAGTATACCTACTGTTTACATTTTTCATTGTAATTTGTATCTGAATAGGTATTACAAGTAACATACTTTTGACTCGCAAAAATATGAAAATAATTTTCTTTCATAAAAGAAAGAAAGAATACATTAATATTATCTCAGACAAGACTAATCGAGGCTCCCAGTGGAACCCTAAAAATTGACAATTTCGCTCTCTAAAACTTTCCAAAAGGCATTGAGCAAGTTTTTTAATCTTCAAAGTGGATAATCGTGGAGTCGCCATCAATCTGGCGCTGTCCCTTGGATTAAGCTGATGAATTAGCCGGTCCGAGGAGATTGTCAGTCTGTGTTGAGAGCACAACCATTATAAGGGTTTGTAAATAAACATTACAAAGTGCATGTTTTTAATTAAACGCGGATATACAAGGCAAAAGGCAGCGCCAAATAGTTCGTCAACACCCAAAAATTTGCAACACGTCTGTTACAATGAGGGCTATCGTTTTTATACTTAACAGTTGGCACCCCTGGCGATTGACAGGACCTTACTCTACAGTGGCGCCATCTTGATGAGTGCAAATGCGATAGTCCTCGTACCACTTTAGCGCTCACCAGTTGGTGCCACTGTCTTCGCTACTAGCAAGTGACAGGACCTTACTCTACAGTGGCGCCATCTTGATGAGTGCAAATGCGATAGTCCTCCTACCACTTTAGCGGTCACCAGTTGGTGCCACTGTCTTCGCTACTAGCAAGTGACAGGACCTTACTCTACAGTGGCGCTAACTGGTGAGCGCTAAAACGATAGCCCTCATTGGAATAAGGCTGTGTTGTCAACTTTTTGGCCACTTTAGGTGTCACGAACTATTTGAGGCTGACTGTACCAAATAAGCACGTCACACTAACAGAAAGAACCGAAAGTAGATGAGCCTAAGCGACATCATCATCATCATCATCATTTCAGCCATAGGACGTCCACTGCTGAACATAGACCTCCCCCAATGCTTTCCACAATGGCCGGTTGGTTGCGGCCTGCATCCAGCATCTTCCTGATGCCTCTATAAAGTCGTAATGATTTCCACAAAGGCAGTAGTGGCCTGCATCCAACGCCTTCCTGCTACCTTTATGAGATCGTCGGTCCACCTTGTGAGTGGACGTCCTACGCTGCGCTTTCCGGTACGTAAACGCTAAACGGCATAGAACAAGCTTATGTCCAAAGAAATGTTCAATTAGTTTTAAGATGTGACCAATCTTAGTAGAAAAATAACAACATCCTATAAAAACTCATAAAAAAAACTAAACTCATAAAACTCATTTATTTCTGTAAGTAGGCTTTAAAAAAGCCCTTTTACATATAAAACAAGAATTCAATAATTTATAGGCTTGCTTAGAATCTAGTACCAAGCAACAAGTGGTATGGTAAGCAGCATCAAATGACAGCATTTATTATTAATTCATTAAACTAGCGGCCGCCCGCGACTTCGAACGCGTGGATTCCGTTTTACCCCCTTATGGGTGGAGTTTCGTAAAATCCTTTCTTAGCGTATGCCTACGTCATAACATCTACCTGCATCCCAAATTTCAGCCCGACCCGTCCAGTGGTTTGGGCTGTGCGTTGATAGATCTAAGATAGAATCTAGTGCATTGTCACAAACATTGGCCAATCTAAAGCCAAGTTTGGACCTTGGACCAAAACTGTTTTATTCTAGTGCATAGAAACAATATCATTTTAAATCGTGGTCTGCTCCAACATTTGTATTCCAAGCCGTCCACCAAAATCGCCCTGAGCCGTTAAACCGTCCTTAGTTCGTTCCACTTAAACAATTACTGGAATTGTATCATTTCGGATCCAGCCTGATTATGCTGTGTTTTTTTTCTTTTCACGACGCCCATTAAGCCAGATACAATAGAATCTCCCCTGATGAGCGGCCAGGAGGTGCGAGCTAATGCCGAGAGTGGATGTGGTAGTTTGGTGTTCGTTCGTTTCAGCAGAAAGACGCCCACTGCTGGACAAAGGCCAAGGATTTCCACAAAGACCGGTCCTGCGCCGCTCGCATCCAGGCGACCTTCACCAGACCGTCGGTCCACCTAGTGGGAGGCCTGCCCACGCTACGTCTTCCGGCTCGTGGTCGCCACTTGAGAACTTTCCTGCCCCAGCGGCCATCAGCTCTACGTTACTAGTCTACGGTCTCTAGTTTGGAGTAACCCATATTTTTTACAACGAATGTGGCTATTTCCACATTAGTTCTTTAGCCAGGATCTACAGCTTGCCAATAAATCCTAAGTATTATTTTTGCGCTAATCTGACGTTGACTCATGAATGTTATAAATTGTATCCTAAACTTACACTTGACATCGGTTCACAGGCATTTGTTCGTTCGTTTCAGCCAAATGACGTCCACTGCTGAAAAAAGGCCTCAACAAGGATTTCCTCAACGTCTGGTCATATCATGCGCTGCCCGCATCTAGATAGTATGTCTTCCTATAAATTATTATTTTTGTACTTACATGACACATACAACTAAGATTCTACAGTTTAATTAATGTCTATTAAATCATGGTGGACCGACGACCTGGTAAAGGTCGCGGAAAGAGCCTGGATGCGGGCAGCGCAGGACCGTTCGTTGTAGAAAACCTTGCGGGAGGCCTTTGTCCAGCTGTAGACGTCATTTGGCTGAAACGAACTAACGAACGAAAAATCATGATGTTTGTAATGAATTGCTTTGACCACTTATATATCAGCAAATTAGATCAGTTGACGTGCACGATGACTGAGTGAAGATAAGAGAATTAAAGTATAAATGAATTAGTAAGAAAGGAGTGAAAACTACGTTTGCTGCCAAAACAATGATGCGACTAATGACTCTATTTTTTAAAATATCTGTCAACGATTGGATGCTAAGTGCTGGGGTGGTAAACACTAGAGCAGAAAGTGCATATTTACTAGGGAATTCCAGTTCACGTCTGTTTTTTAGAAAATAAGGTCGTTAATTACCGCATCCACAACTTTTTCTCGCTTCAACGTTTCAAGTCATTCATTAACTTGGAACGGTTTAATTCCCTTCCGACCTAATGAGACGTCCCGCCAGTTTTTAATTTTATGCCTCCATTTGCCGAACCTCCCCTAACCTACGTTTTATTGGGTAATCTTTACGGTTTGCTTTTGTCAGGCATCCCCTAAGAAGTGAAATGGGATTAGCCAGGCCCGACTTTTGGGGTGGACATCGGAATTACAGATGATAAATGAAGATGTCGGGAACAGATCTTGGAATTGGTCATTTCATGATGTGGTTCTGGTGTCGTTTATTACAGCCAAAGGACGTCCACTGCTGGACAAAGGCCTCCCCCAAGGATTTCTACAACGACCGGACCTGCGCTGCCTGCATCCAGGTGCTTCCCATGATGTAAAAGACCATCCACGAAATAGTTAAGAGAGCTCGCCTCTAGATTTTAAGAGTCGATTCGATTTGGACGAACAACACCTTTATTATAAAGGTTTGTAATTATCCAATTTATTATCGTCGTCGTCGTCGTCGTCGTTTCAGCCGAAAGACGTCCACTGCTGGACAAAGGCCTCCCCCAAGGATTTCCACAAAGACCGGTCCTGCGCCGCTTGCATCCAGGTACTTCCCGCGACCTATTATCGTATTATTATCGTATCCTACTAATATTATAAATGCAAAAGTAACTCTGTCTGTCTGTCCCGCTTTCACGCCTAAACCACTGAACCGATTTTGATGAAATTTGACATAGAGATAGTTTGAGTCCCGGGAAAGGACATAGGATAGTTTTTATCCCGGTTTTTGAAACAGAGACGCGCGCGATAAAGTTTTTGTGTGACAGACAAAATTCCACGCGGGTGAAGCCGCGGGCGGAAAGTTAGTTCTAAATAAACAAAACCTTGATTTTCGTTCAGAAGACTAAGATATTAAAAAAATTCCTAGTTCGGTTGCAATCAACCTCACAGTCTGAAAATGAATATGATATCGTCTTCTGTGGCACATTGAGCCAATGAAGAAAAATCGGAAGAACGGCATAGTGACCCTTTCGAAGTCCCTTCTATAGGTTTTAGTTCATGGTTGAAACGTCGTACATAATGTTTTACACTATACTGAGGTACAGAAATGAGGAGATCCGTAAACGAACTAGTGACACAGCCCGACGGATTAGCAAGCTGAAGTGGCAATGGGCAGGGCACATAGTACGCAGAACTGACGGCCGATGGGGCAGCAAGGTTCTGGAGTGGAGGCCACGTACCGGAAAACGCAGCGAGGGACGTCCACCCACAAGGTGGACCGACGACCTGATAAAGGTAGCAGGTAGGCGCTGGATGTAGGCCGCTACCAACCGCGCGATGTGGAAGTCATTGAGGGAGGCCTATGTTCAGCAGTGGACGTCATATGGCTGAAATGATGTACTCGTATGTATCATGCCAAGGAATCGAAGCCAAGTTTAACATGTAAAAAAAGCGCTGTAACCAAACACCAACACCACCACAACTCAGTTTATTTCGCTTACTTAACTTAATAAACCCCGCTTCACTAACTCAATACAGATTGCTTATCTCCAGTGTAGCTGAAACTACTGTATAATTCAAAAAGAGATTTCCATTGCAATACAATATAACAAACAAAGTCAGGCGAGTTTCAATTTAATCACCGTTGAGCTTAAACGCCATTAAAGCGCGCTATAGAGCGGGAAGCGCTCAATGCCAACTCAGATAGGACAGCCAGCACATTTGAATACCCAATAATTATTCAGGATGCTGTTGAGACTGCCCCGTTTTTGTAGCGCATCAGTGATGTTTGGTAATCCAAACAGACAGGTTTAGCGCCATAATACTCAAGAAATCTGTATATTATTACCAGGGTGCGAGTCGCAACAGCATCCTGAGGACCACGCGGACAGATACACATCGCCGCTGTGGAAGTGTCTTGTGCAGAGACTGATCACGGGGCCTTATCCACCCCCATGATGGTCCGTCTCTGCACTGGGTACAATTTTCCAACTGTCATTTGTTGTTGTTTTTGTTTATGTTTATTTCGAACCCGCTTAATATGGGCTTTTAAAGTTGTCTGAAATAAAAAAAATATTTAATTTTTAACTGTATCACTATTGTAACGAGTTGTATAATTTTAACTTTCGTCACGCAACAAGTTTGTCCTGGCCGTTCTGCTCTAGCTATGGCGTAGTGCAAGCGAACGCTGAAATTACATCCGACCGCTTCCAATGGCTATTTATTATTATCATCATCGTGTTACAGTCCCGAATGTAGCACTATAGTGTTACACACTTTGTATGCCTTTGCATCGTCAATCGAGTTGTATAGTTTTAAATCGATACGTATTATATTCGATTTTTTTATTGGATGGCTGTTACTTGTGTGGTGCATAGCCTAGTCCAGGGATGGCGAACCAATGGCACGCGTGCCATCGATGGCACGCGCCACAATATTGAGGGCACGCCACCAATCACAAAATTCACTATAAAATAAAATAGTAAATAAGTCGTCCGTTAGTGCCACTGTAAAGTAAGGCTGTGGTAAGGCCTTGTCACTCGCCAGTGGCGCCACTTGTACTATACTCCTCATTGATAGCATTAGGTGTTATTTGATGGCACGTCTATGACTACATCAAACATTTTTTTCTGAAAAGTGGCACGTTGAGATATAAAGGTTCGCCATCCCTGGCCTAGTCTGTCTCCCGTTTATTACAAAAATCAAGTCAAATCAAATAATTTATTCACTACTTAGGCCCTTAGGGCGCACCACTTCGGGACAACATGGGCTGGTGCTGAGAAGAAGTGGCGGAAGAAACTCAGTCACCTTCTCAGCTTCGTCATACGAACTATTCTCACCTCCCGTTCCTTTCTTTCACGAAGCGTTGCGCATCATTTTGAATTTCGATCCTCCAAAATTAACGCCCGTATTCACAAAATTACTATGAGGACGCAAAGGGTGACACATGAACCAATCACAGAGCTCTATTCAGTACGAGTATGTCGCCCGTATTCACAAACGATGTTTGCTTAAGTGAAGCAGCAAATCGAACGCACAGCGTTGAAAAGAGCTCTGTGATTCGTTCGTGTGTGTGGGCGTCCATTCGCACTGTGAGACCTCATAGTAATGTTTAGCGTCTCTGCTTGACCAGTGGTTGACTGGTAAAGAATGCCACCCGGCATTAAGTTCGCCACTGTACTCTACTTTTGTGCAAAGTTTAAATAAATAAGTGTTTGTGAATAATTCTCTGCATCTCGATGTACCGTACATAGTAACGTATAGTAACAGCGCGAGCCAGGGACAAAAAGATTATTTATTATTAACAAGAATTCGGAATCCACATTTTCACGATGTAAATCATTGTAGATGTGTAAATAAATAATTGGAGGAAAACAGCGCGCACGGTCGCTCTATAGTGATGGGAAACAGTCGATATTTAAGTACCTATCGATAAATGTTTAGTCGGGTTAGGATGCGCGCCGTGATACACTCTTATCATAAAAAAAAACTCATAAAACTCATTTATTTTTGCAAATAGGCTTTTAAAAAGCACTTTTACACGTCCCAATATTAACCCTACCACTGCTTCGGGACAATAAATGGGCCAGTTCTGACGACGACGAAATCGATATCAAAAGCTAATGGGCAAAATCGATAAAATGGCGTGACAACCGCTAATCGCGTCGCGCCTCATAGGCCTACTGGAGAGGAGTCCATGTACAGGAAAGCGCAGCGTGTGACGTCCACCCCCAAGGTAGACAGACGACCTCATAAAGGTAGCAGGAAGGCGCAATACGGCTAGCACGAAAAACTGTCGAGTTCGAATCGTTTGCGCATTCGAATCGCCATCAAAACATTTAGCACGAAAACTACATCAGCGCCCTTGTGAACGTGTGATAAAGTGAACTTAGTATGAGAAATGGTTGCACGAAATTTATTTTGAGCATCAAAATTGTCACGTTATCGTTTAATTCGAAGTTTGAGTATCGAATTTTGTCGAATACGCAAACGATTCGAAGACGAAAGTTGTTCATGCTAGAGTTACTAGATGCAGGCCGCTACCAACCGGTCACTAAGGAAATCATTGGGGGAGGCCTATGTTCAGCAGTGGACGTCCTGTGGGCTGTGGCTGAAATGGTGGTGATGATGATGATAATCGCTGAATGTTTACCACAACTATACTCTTCTTAATTTTATTATCGTGATAGAATGACGCATGCGTTTATTAACAAAAGAGTCAGTCGTTTTCAGTCGCCTCCAGGATCGGGATTCGAAACCTATCCAGTTGCAGCGAGGGGTAAGACAGGGAGACGTCATATCTCCAAAACTGTTTACCACCGCCCTGGAAGATGTCTTCAAGCTTCTGGACTGGAACGGATTTGGCATAAATATCAACGGCGAGTACATCACCCACCTTCGATTCGCGGACGATATCGTAGTCATGGCTGAGACCTTGGAGGATCTAGGCACAATGCTCGATGGCCTCAGTAGAGCCTCTCAACAAGTGGGCCTCAGAATGAACATGGACAAGACAAAAATCATGTCTAATGTCCGTGTTGCACCCACTCCTCTGAAGGTTGGAGACTCTACACTCGAAGTTGTCGACAATTATGTATACCTGGGACAAACAGTCCAGTTAGGTAGGTCCAACTTCGAGAAAGAGGTCAATCGTCGAATCCAACTCGGATGGGCAGCGTTCGGGAAGCTTCGCCATATACTCATGTCCGAAATACCGCAGTGTCTCAAGACGAAAGTCTTCGAGCAGTGTGTGTTGCCAGTGTTGACATATGGATCCGAAACGTGGTCGCTTACTATGGGCCTCATAAGAAGGCTCAAGGTCACCCAAAGGGCGATGGAGCGGGCTATGCTCGGAGTTTCCCTGCGTGATCGAATCAGAAATGAGGAGATCCGTAGGAGAACCAAAGTAACCGACATAGCTCGCAGAATTGCTAAAATCAAGTGGCAGTGGGCGGGGCACATAGCTCGTAGAGACGATGGCCGTTGGGGCAGGAAAGTTCTCGAGTGGCGACCACGGGCTGGAAAACGTAGCGTGGGCAGGCCTCCTACTAGGTGGACCGACGATCTGGTAAAGGTCGCGGGAAGAGCCTGGATGCGGGCAGCGCAGGACCGTTCATTGTGGAAAACCTTGGGGGAGGCCTTTGTCCAGCAGTGGACGTCATTTGGCTGAAACGAACAGTCGTTTTCAACTTGGAGGTACTGCATTCGGTTCCCATGTGGAAAACAAAATTTTAACAGTCATCATCATCATCATTTCAGGCACAGGACGTCCACTGCTGAACATAGGCCTCCCCCAATGCTTTCCACGCTGATAGATTGGTCGCGGCCTGCGTCCAACGCTTCCCTGTCACCTTTACGAACTTTTAACAGTCAACGAAAGAAAATTAGTCCCATTTCGATTGATTGAAGTAATAATCTACCTAAAGAAAGAACAAACTTAAAAGCTTGCTTAGTAGTTTTCATTTGTAGTTACATTTTTGAGTTTTGTAAAATCTGATTTAATCAATTTTACTTACTCCAAAATCTATCGACAAATGTATCCCCAAACAAACATCTCTATCCCAAATTTTTAAGCTATTAATTCAGTACTAAGGGTTGTTTTGTTAATTTCGGTACAAATGGGTTGTTTCAATGCGAGGGGAGGGGGGTGCCTTGGGGGGATATAGACATAAATATGGGGGCGGATGTGAATTTGTTCCAATGCCTTTTATTGTACACTAGCGGCCGCCCGCGACGTCGTACGCGTGGATCCCGTTTTACCCCCTTCTTTAGATTTTTTCATACAAATGTTTTTTCCCGCTAACTCCCGTTTCCGTGGAAATTTTGAAATATCATGTTGTAACTAAGCTTTAAGTTTATTAAGGTACCTGCATGCCAAATTTCAACTTAAGCGGTTTAGATTTTTCAATTTTTCATACAAAAGGATTTTCCCGCTAATTCCCGTTCCCGTAGGAATTTCGGGAATTTCTTTCTTAGTGCACCTCTACGGTATCTAAGCTACGTCCCTTCCAAATTTCAAGTGCCTACGTTTAGCCGTTTAGGCTGTGCGTTGTTATGTCAGTCAGTCAGTCAGTCAGTTTCTCCTTTTATATATTTAGATAACTTGTGGCGTGTGTACGGGATTAGGAAGCCGACATGAGAGATCGGTTTTGATTTGTGTCTTTATAAGTTCAAGTTATAATTGGAAACAATTTGCTCAAGGAATATCAAATATTTATTGAATAACTTTATACGACACTGGGCGTCGGATAATTTAAGAATAAGTTTGGCACATTGACAGTTGTTGTAAATATGTCAAAATGACAAGGTTATTCTTCAGTTAAAAGATATCTGACGATTAAAAAATCAGCCCACTGCCTTCTTTCTTTTAATCAGTTACTTTAAAGGTAGGCCCTTTTGCCGAACACTATAAACCCAGAGAAGATCAATTATTGAAAGAACATTTTTTGAAGATAAAATTCTGCGAGTGACCTTATTATGTCCTACCTAGGATTCGAATCCTTGACCATCTACCAGATGACAGATTCCCTCACTTACTATCAATCAGATGGACGTCAGAAACAATGGAGGCGTTACTAATAAAAATTGTAATAAAGTTCGAATCCATAAAAGTTTTCAAAGACCAGTTTCTACAAAAAGCACAGGCGACGCATCGCACCGCATCGCATCGCACCTTGCGTTTGTATCGCAGACGTCTAATCAAGGCGTTAAAACCCACTCGCGATATTGCGCGCTCTCAAATAGAATAGGGATGGCACTAACAAGAGAGGATGTTTTAATATCGTGCGTATTCCACGAATCCTGCTAATATTATAAATGCGAAAGTTTGGATATCTGGATGTCTGGATGGATGTATGTTTGTTACTCTTTCACGCAAAAACTACTGAACGGATTTTGTTGAAATTTTACAGTATTATTTGTTTGTAACCCAGGTTAACATATAGGCTATAATTTATGCCGATCTGTGACACTAAATTTCACGCGGGTGAAGCCGCGGGCAAAAGCTAGGACAAATAATACTTGTATGAAAATTACACTTGCGGGTGTCACGCATGCAGGGCAATCCCGCGTGCGTGATGAAATCCGCACGCTATTAAAAACACCCTAAAGGCTTAAGTTTGTTTTATTTTTAGCTAGCTCTACATCCTGCTACTGTTACATCTGAAAAACTGTTACAGAACGTTTTTAAAACCAGGGTAATAAGTTTTATCAGAAAGCATACGTACAATCACAATCTCGTTTTTTATGCGGATCATACACGTAGTAGTAGTAGTAGAGGATACTTAGGTATCAACCACCGTACTAGGAACGTGAGACGCTAGGAAAATCATTAAAAAAAAAACGTTTTCTATTTAAAAAAGTGTTGTTCAAAGACCAATCATCTATCTATCTAACCAATGTTCAATACTCAATAAGTTTATTGATTCTAAAATAGTAATGTAAATTTTACAGTAGCACACTGTACAGATACTTATGGACCCTGTTGGGCGCTGGAAATTAAAATTATTTATTTGTAATTAAGTACGCGCATCTTTTGAGCGCTTCTGTGTCAGTATACCTATTTAATTACCCAATATTTCTAAGTAATTTATATTATACAAATCCTAATTCAACAAACTTACTTGCTAACGAGAGAGATTTTTACACCCAGGCCAAAGCGTAGACCGTAAGCGATATTTGAAATGAAAAACTACACACTCGTCACAATATTCGCTGAGGCACCCCTGTCGGAACATGTTTCCCAAATTGCATCAATTCCGTTCTCACAAATATTGCTATTACATCTGCCCTTATGTTTTTACGCGCCATTTTTCCCGCTGCTAGCACCATCTCGCGGATCAATTACGCGGAAACTCCACTTTGTTATATTCCGACAAATATTATAAATGTATGTTACTGTTTTGCAATATGACGGAATTGGAGGACAACTCAAGTTTATTGATGTTTTTCGGGCATTCTTTTTGTATAGCAAAATATTTTCTGTCTTGAAGATGTTATAAGAGCCATACAAAGGCATGAAACTTTTTTTTATGATACTTTAAGAACTTTTGAAATATACCTCTTATTGATCAATTAGCCCGCAGAATTCCTAAACTCAAAAGAGCCAGTGGGCAGGGAACCTAACTCATAGAGCTTAATATGGCCTTTGGGGTAGAAACGTTCTCGAGTGGCGACCATGGGCTGGACTGGAAGGCAGTGTGGGCAGGTCTTCCACTAAGTGAACTGACGATCTGGTGAAGGTCGCGGGAAGTACCTGGCTGCAGCCCGCACATACAAAAACATACGATCAAATCTTTCCTCTTTATAAAATTAGTGTAGTTACGAGTAGATTACAAATTCTTTTTAAAAAATGAAAGGCTTACTTTCATAGTGGATAGAGAATTTTCATTTGCCGTATTTAATTTTTTCATAAGCTGTACGTTGCCTGAATTATCGTGATAAAAACATTGCCAGCAGCAAAAAATCACGTGAGGAGCCACTCAAAGAAGCGAGTTTTAAAAATAAATTTAATCTAGTAAAGTAAAAACTGGCAATCGCGAATAAGTGATGCAGAGAAACCCTTTTTTCCGGTAGAATTCAATTTACTAATTGGATTTTAAATTGCATGATAGTTTTCTCGTTTTAGTTGGGTATTTTCACTTTTTGAAACGGGAGTGCTAATTGATATTTTGTTTGGCGTTTCGTTATTATTCGGGACTTAATTTGGGCTACCATGGTTCAGTGGCCACACTGGTCAAGTGGGAAAGGCGCTTTTTAAAAGCCTATTTTATGAAAAGAAATGAGTTTTATGACTTTTATTTGTTCATATAAAATTGAAGTATTCGATTATTTTTATCCGCACATACACACTCAACCTTACCAAAACAATTACAAACGGTAAAAACGTTGTGCTCAATTTCTTGTGTTACTTACCTACTTAATAAGTAATTTTTACTTTATAATTACAGGAATCATGAATTAAAATCTTATTATAAAATCAATTAATAATAAACTCATACTCCTATTATATTAACGATAAACAAAACTAACATAAATAAATCCAAAAAATCTATTGTACCTGTTAAAAATCTTGCTATAATTGTTTACTTGACAAGTTTGCAGTTCGCAACTTCAGGCGTTTACTCAGTTCCTTGAAAGAACTGCCATTTCTACTGTCTTAGTTTGAATTTTTAAAGTCTCTCTAGAGTTTTTCTCAGTGTCCATTGTTTTAAACTAAGTCAGATTGTGAGTTGATGGGGTTTTGATGCTTAGGTCAGCTTTTTGCCCTACACTTGTGAATAATTCAACTTATTGAAATAATTCTACTGTGATTTACGATATGACTAAGCCCTACCTACATTGAAACTGTTCATAATAAATATTATTCATGTTAAAATTAAGTAATTAAATTGTATTATTCATGCTACAAGCTCGCTAGACAGGACATGCCTTCTAAAATTGTTTCTAAAGTCTATTCTTACATACTTAATACACTTAAGTACATTCTACATAATATTATGCCTACTGCGTTAATATAATTGTCCCTTCAAGTGCCTACCATGGTACTTATAAGTAGTGAATGTTACATGTTACTTCACCAAAATTTACCTTAGGATAGGACTGTCCACGCTTCCATTTCAATGTTTTTTGTGTCTACCTATCGTCACTCCATTATTATGGTAACTTTAGACAGGCTGTGTTGCACCACCTAACTCTGACCGTAACTTTAACGATAACCAGTGTTTTTTGTATGGAGTTTGACAGATTTTTGACGTTTGTCATAGTTAAAGTAAAATGGTGCAACCCAGCCTTAGTGTTTTTGTAAAATTAACAGTCACCGGACATGATTCACCTTAATAAAGTACCTAATTTTTAAGACCAAAATATCACCTCCATTGTCAACAATAGTACAATACGTAGTATGAGGCTGGATAGATTCTGGCTGGGTTCCAGGCCCGACTCAGCGCGCAACGTGAACTGCATCAGCCTAGTGTTGTAACTGTGTCGATAGAATGTATCGATAAAAGATCTAGTCGATAACGCGCGTACGAGGTCGAGAGCCATTGTGCAAAGGCCGATTAGAAAGTGCTTGTTAATGTTTAGTGATGGGGGTGTTCGTCGATTAACGTAAAGTTACGTTGTGTATTTTTAAAGATAATAGAATATGAAAATAAGGTACTTGATACAAATAAGGCCTACGTTCTAATAAGGCCTATACATCAGAAAACACAGATAAATAAATCCAACCGGGACAATACTTCAAGGACACGTACTCATATGCCCTATAACCCGGTAGAGTGCTAGAGCATCCCGATCCACGATCCCAGCACCAATTGGCCCGCGTTCTTCTAAGGTGGTGGGTGATTTCGTGCTCCCTTATAAAAATCCGGCGATTTCATCTTAAGTTTTCGGTAAAATAGCGCTGTTTTAGATTAAGCTTTTCTTATAAATCGTTTCTAAATATATGTTACTAGCTAATAATTACCTTAATTTTTACTACTGGCTATAGATGCATTATTTGTAAATTTTTAAAGACAACAAGAGCGAGATATCTAATAAGGCCTAGGCCTTATTTCAGCATGGTAGGCCATATTAGATACTTATGTTAACACCTGATTACGGACAAATTCATTAAACTAAATGAGTCAAAGAGTAACAAAATATTTATTTAATAAGAATGTTACTAACAGCACAGAAAAGAAAAAGAAAACAGTGTCAAAAAAAATTACAAAACCTGTAAAAAAAGAAACAAAATACAAAAACAATAAAAAATAAGAAAAAAGAAGCCGTATGTATAATTCTTAAGGAAAGAAGAATAAAAGCTGGTATTATCATGCCTGTTTCGAAGACAAAATAGCAGATACGCCACCATAAATGACTGCTTTAGGTGGTATCACAAGTATTGTGTAGGAGTTCGCAAAGATGATTCAGAAGCCTTTTTATGCCCTGGTTCTAACAAAAATTGATATCTCATTTTGTTTACAAAAATTCAAGACTAAATGATGTTCCTAAACTGATTTATTTAAAAGGTTTTATGTGTAGGCCTTATTCGAACACGGTGTTTTAATAAGCCCTATCCAAAAAACAATATTGATTGTTTTTGATATTTTTTTTGATAATATTATGTAAGGAATCGTTACTTTGTTACTATGAATATTTAATTTTATCTATAATTTATGTATAATTCTTAATAAGTGGAATTTAAGTTTATCTAGAGATGTACAGCATATTTCTGTTTACTTGATAAGTAAAATTTTGATAACGCAAACAAATCGACGTGTTTAATGTTATAAGACCGTATTTTGTTTAATACAACCTGAATTTTAAGGTCTAGAGGCATTTGAATCATGTAGGCCTTATTCCGTGTAGGTGATTTAATAAAGCCAAAATCAGTGGTTTCGTAATTTGCTTATTTTGAATAGATTTAGTTAAAAATTGTGTTATTTTTTGTAATATTGCTAAAATNTGCTAAGGTCATTAATAAATATTAAGAAGAGAGTCGGGCCAAGAATACTGCCCTGGGGAACGCCATAGTTAATAGGCAGTTCATTACTAACATAGTTGTTCATTTTAACTGCCTGAGTTCTATCTGATAAGTAGCTATGAAAAAAGTCCAGTTGATTACCTCTGACACCCATTTTTTCGAGCTTTACTAGAAGAGATTCGGTGGGGACTGTGTCAAACGCTTTAGTAAGATCTAGGAATATGGTAAGTACTTTTTTATTTGAGTTGAGTGACTTAACTATAGTATCCAGTAGTTCGTGAACTGCGTCAGTCGTTGATCTCTTTTTCCTAAAGCCAAACTGTTGTGGCGACAAAAGGTTATAGTGTTCCAGGTAATCGACAAGTCTCTTGTTTACAATACGCTCTAGCACTTTGGAAACAGCTGGTAGGATTGCAATGGGACGGTAGTTGGTAACTAGATTCCCGTCACCGCTCTTGAAAATGGGTTGTACTATTGCCTTTTTTAATGCGGTTGGAAAGACGCCTTTAAGAAAGCATAGGTTAAATATGTGGGAGAGTATGGGCGACAAGATAGTGGAATATCGTTTAAGTATGACCGGAGAAATACCATCTCCACCCATTGCGGCATTCGATCTAAGTGACCAAATGGTATTATAGACCTCTTCAGCATCAGTATCTGAAAGTGCGAAGGAGGAAGATTGCTGATTCGAGTGGAGCGTGTGTGATACCCGGGAGACACTACTAAACTTATGAGCAAGTTCTTCTCCTATATTTACGAAGTAGCTATTTACCATATTGCAGGACTGTATGGGATTTTGAGCTAAGGTAAGTAATTTATTGGAAGTTTCTGGTTGTTTACTAGTATATGTAATTCTTTTAATATTATTCCACAATAGCTTTGGATTATTTCGAGCATTATTTAGTTCTTGGGTGTCATATTGCCTTTTAACTTTCTTGATAATTTTAGAACAAAAATTACGATATCTGGTATAGGTTAACCTAATAACATCGTTTTCAGGTGATTTCATATGTTTTTTATGAAGTTTGTCTCTAGTCCTCATGCACCGCAATAAGCCTGGAGTGATCCACGGCTTGATTATCGTTCTCCGAGAAGAAATTTTTATTTTGGAGCTATTACTTTTTATGGCGCTTGAGATTATATTAATAAATTCGTTGGTAGTCATTTCAGGGTCGTCAGATTTAAGAATAGCCGAGAAGTCGATGTTTTTGAAAGTTTCATCTAGAGTAGCATAATTAATTTTGGTAATAGTTTTGTCAATATTCATCCTGTGGGGTTTATTTTTAATGGAGAGCAATGAGGAGTAGTGGTCGGTGATCGTGGAGTCTAAAATAAGTGTAGTAGATGGGAGGTTCGTGCGGATAAAGATGTGGTCCAGACAATTGTTCTCTCTGGTTGGAAGAGTGTGAGCCGGTAGGAGACCGTGAAAAGCGAGGCAGTTTAAATAATCGTGCTGGCGGGAGTCTGTTGATGTCGGTTTTATGTCTATGTTTAAGTCTCCTGCAAGTATAACTGATTTGTATTTAGCTAAACCAACTAATATTGTATAGAGAGATGTGATAAAGGTGTCAATATTTTTGTTAGAAGGAGAGCGATAAACACATAAGATGGCTAGGTCCGAGTTGATTTTTACGATCAAGCCAGAGGCGGAGGACTGAAAATCGGGCTCTTCCAGACTTGTACAGAGATTTGATTTAACGAAGACAACAACTCCATCACTTTGGTTGAGGTGGGTTGAGGTTTTATGTAGTGTGTAGTTAAGTGGAGTTGGAATATATGTATTACTGAGGCATGGTAACCAGCACTCTGTCAAAACAAAAACGTCACATTCAAATGGGATACGCGCAGTGAGTGTTTCAAAATTATGATAGTTTTTATTTATTGATCGAATGTTTTGTGTAAGTATTTTAAATGAGTCTGATGGTTGTTTTATATAAAGCATCGACTGCTCGGGGCTACATAGGACTGCTTTTGGTGTAGCAAATCTGTCCAGCTCCTCGCCTAAGTTGATATGGCCACGTCTTTGGGTCTCTATATAGTTATGAGTTTGTTCAGGCATTTTTATTTTTGAAATTCATATGATCCAATAGAACAAACAAGTGTTTAATAAAGTAACGGATCGTACAAGAACAAGTAAGGCGGCTAGAAGTCAGTAGAGTTGGTTTAACCACAGCAAAAGTTATTTCAGAGCCTAGATTAACACAATAATAATATGTATTACGATAAAAGTATTTTAAAGTTTTAGATACCATCATAAAAAACTTAGTTTGTTTTGCAATTTTAGATAACTGAAAATCATGTGATAATTGTGTCGTAAGTGTGAGCATGTATAAGTGTAGTGTAAAAGTGTACGTGAAATATTTGATAAAATTTATATTAGTGTTTCCTTTATGAAGCATCAAACTTTTAATAAAAAATATAGAATTTTGGGCTAAAAGCCATATTAAATAAAGAAAAAAATTTAAAGCTATATCGAGAAAACTATTAAAATTAAAATTCCACTTTGCGTTATAAAGGACAAAGCAGTCGCAAAAATAAATAGAAAAAATTAAAATTAAAATAACGAGACATAGTCACTTGGACGTGGGTGTCGTCTTCTGCAGCTTAACTAGGTCAGTCTCTTCCTCGATTCGCAGGTGTGGTGACCCCTCTCTCTTGCGAAGATATACTTTCCCGAAAGATGTCCAGCAGAAGCTGAAGTCGTGTATTCTTGCAAAGTCCCGTGCAAGGTAAAATAAACGCCTACATTTAGGTGTGAGATGGTCGGAGACGAAGATTGGTTTGTGCGGGCCCTGACGACCAATAATTCGTGTGTTCAACTTATCTTCTTTCTCTTTCCTGCTCATTTTTTTAAAACTATGGACAACTGTTTCCTTTTTGATCACAGAAGTAAAGTCTACCACTATTGGTGCGACGGTGTTCACTTTTGAAGGTGGTCTGTAGACATCTCTAATGTCTGAAGGTTGTATATCCAAACTCACGGCCTTGCATACGTCTCTCGTAAAATTATATAGCTCTTGTTTAGACTCGTTCGGGAGTTTAGGAATACTCCTAATTTCTATTCTGGAAGCATAAGACTGTCTCTCCAAGTAATCAATTTTACTTTCCAACTGTTTAATATAGGTATTCTGGTCTTTACGTTCGTTTTTCATGCACTCCAATTCCTTTTGTATTTCATCGTATTTGAGGGATAAAAAGTTCATTGATGAACTCATGCTATCATTTTGAGCTTTTATTTCAGACAAGGAGGTCTCCACTCTATGAAGTTTGGTGTTTTGTTCCGTTACAAAATTCTCGAACATAGAACGTACTTCGTCCATGAAAGAAACTAGTTCAGATTCATATTTCCGCTTCATGCGTCTTGTGTTAATGTTTCTTAAGGGATCGGATGTACTTCCCCCAATGCTGTCCGACTNTTAATTATATTTGAATGAAACTGTGTCAATAACTTGTAACATTGTTATAATTTCAGAAAGCTTAAGATTGTCATCAACTTTGCCTAAGAATTAATACATTTTAAAATGTTTCTACATTCGATCGCTCTTTCATTCACACCTGTACTAAATACCAATTGCTATAATATAACTAATAATTAATATCGATTGACAACATTCAGTTTCATTATTTTACTTAGTTAAGGGTCAAGAGAATCAAACAAATGAAAACCATTAGAATCTGCCAATGGCTTACACATTTTTTATTTTTTTTAAGGGACGCGCTTGAAGCTTGAAGAGCTTTTCCAGCTTCACCGGGCAGAGTGGCGAGTACAGAAGGTACTCTAGCCGTGGTCACCTCACCGTATTTTAGCTAGTCTCTGCTACGCCCAGTACTGGAGTAATATTTGTATCGATATCGACAATTTAGTTGGCGTCCCTACAAGAATCGTCGGCAATAATCGACAGCCCATAGACCGCAGAGGCTCCGAACTTATCTCGATAGACAACTATATACTTGCAATTTTATACCAAACTAGCTTTTATGAGCTTGAACGAACTAGGTACCTACTTACTTTAATGGCGGATTATGCTAGTAGTTTAGTTTTGGTAAGAGATTTTAGGTAATTAGTAGAAGGGCAAGGGAAAATTTGGTTTTTAAAACTTGTGGTAGGAAGCTGCTTGATGGACCGACGACCTCGAGGATAAAAACTCAAGTAATACCTACCTAAGTTCATAAAAAAGCAAACATGAGGTAAGGGCGGGGCCATACTTAGCAGGAAAATTTGTATTTAAAAAAATTGGGACTGGAAGCGCTTGGTGGACCGACGACCTCTAGGAAACAGCTAGTAGCTAACTCGATAAAAAAGCGGACTTGTCGCTATTTTACAACAAGCAGATTAAAATGTATTTATTTTTTAAATTTTAAATTGGAAAAACATTAGGTATAACCTAAACAACAAAATGTGTTTGTTAACAATTTAAATAAATAACCTCTCTTATTATGTAGTATCTGTAAACGTACGACCTACATTATATGAGGCTGAATATTAATTCGAAAAACCTAATAAAGATATTAAAATACGACCTAGTTTCCAGATTTAACCATATAATCCCAATCCTCGATATCCTAGCCGTATTCCACAAAAAATATCTCATTTACCTACTACGCCTGGATATTACAAAAAAGCGGTATTTCTCTCTGAGGTTTTTATAAACTCTAAATAAAACTAATTTATGACTGTGTATTAAATATTCAGTTTTGTTGTAAAATAATGGTTGAAAATGATACTGAAATTGGTACATGCCAATATCGTTAAAAACGTTTAAAACAAACTCGTAGTACAGATGAAAATTCATTTTCTTACAGTTAACCTATGGTGCGAGCATACACACGAAGTATGGGCGACGCACGGCGAAAGTGTTTACACTACTTACACGTCTCGATCAATTAGTAATTAACTAGCATAGTTTAAGTCCTACTTGCACCATTCACCATTCACATTGACAATCTACAATAATTAAAATAAAATAAAACCTTTGTTGATATCAAAGTAAATGTAAAGAAAAGTACTTACATTACTCCAACCACGAAGAAAGTCCTTGAAAACTGCTCACTTATTCACTAATCACTTCTACACTATTTCACTAAAACAAACCTAACTACACTCACAATTTCATAAAATTACCTAAATTATAAAATTGCGACACATTGCAAGACATCAAGGCCTCTCAAACGACACTGACGTTTATTGAAGCGAAAACTTGAAAAGATGGCGTCCGTTCTTTTTTCAAAATTCGAAATATCAACCTGCGACATGAGACTGCGCAACTCGCGAGTGGACTAGTTAGTCAAATAAGAGACTGTTTACTGCATTTTTTTAAATATATTGGATATTTAATTTAATAAGAGTTTTATTTAATTAAATATTAATACCTAACTACCTTAATGGTCTTTGTGGAAATCCTTGGGGAAGGCCTTTGTCCAGCAGTGGACGTCTTTGGAACCTACCCTAAATAACATAAATTTTAATCATCAAAAGAAATCTTTTTTCCTTTCGATTGTCTTTGTGACTCAGTGGTAAGATGCTATACTCGTAATAGATGGTGAATTCGAGTCCAAAGGAGGGTTTTATTTTTCAAGTAAAAAATAATCAGGTTTTGGATACTAATGCATTCATAATAAATTTTTTGTATAAGAAAACTTCTCGATACAAATTTTAATGTTTTATATACTATTTTTCTATGAGGAAAGTTCAATGTAAGTAGTTAACAACAGCCAAATCGAAAAAAAATCAATAATACATCCATAAGGTGGACCGACGACATCATAAAGGTAGCAGGAAGGCGCTGGACGCAGGCCGCTACCAACCGGGCAACATGGAAAGCATTGGGGGAGGCCTATGTTCAGCAGTGGACGTCCTATGGCTGAGATGATGATATGAATAATACTTTCTTTGAACCCAAAATACAGCGAAAATACAAAAACTTTTTACTAAAAAATATTTAATGCGTGAAATATTTACAGCTTACATTCCAATAAAACTATAGTTACTTACACAATAAGAAAATTGACTAAGAAATAGCTAATTAAACTGACAATAACTACATTTTGGTAACTCATAGTCATACAGACATTCAAATTATTATCTAGGTACAATACTACTTACAATTCTTATGCATGTTAAATTAATTTAATTGGTTAAACTTCCTTAAAACTAAATAATTAATTATAGAAAAGCATCATTCTAAGTATTTTACGAACGTCTTTGATCAAGGGTTAGAATATGTTGAGTGGTTGAACTCACTTAACTCAGATGTTCTTAGATCGATTCCCAGATGGGACATTTGGAAAGTCACTTTTGTATGTATTTGCTCCTACTTATTTAGGACAATGCTTGAATAAACCTGAATTTAATTGAAAAAGAGGTGACCGAGTTTCTTCCGCCACTTCTTCTCTGCACCAGCCCATAATGTTGTCCCGAAGTTGTGGTAGGGCAAGCTATATTTGGGACGTGTATAAGTGCCCTGGAACGGGCCTAAGTACTGAATAAAAGATTTGTAAATAAGAAAAAGAAATATGAAGCTAAACTGGCAGGCAACTTAAGTCGTCTGTCCTATTGAGCCATGTCAAAGCCTAAGGCTCTTAGGATCGTATTATCAAGTTACACTCAAGTAATACACTCAAAAGCGTGTAGAATATTGTAATTCAACTGACTTTAAGACTTGAGCCTTTAGTCTAGACTCTAGACAAGTCACCCATTACAGTTTTGGTTTTAATTTAAAGAAAGTTTATTTTTTAGCGTAGGATGACTCTAGGTTAGAAAAGATATAAATGATAGAAAAGAAAAATAAGAAATCCCCTTGAGAAACATCCTTGAAAAAGAAAATCAGGGAAAAAATTGGTCAGAAAAGTACCAAGGTTTGAACGTACTTACTCGTACTTCATTTAACCTACACGATCAATTGAAGGAAATACCTACCCTACTATCTATTACTTACCTACAATATACAAAATTAGCAATCGAAAATAAGTTATAGCACACATAGCAATTAATTAAAAAATCCATTTAGATTAGGGCTCGTTCTCACGGAGACATCCCGTTTTTTGCAGGATTTGTTTTTTTATAATATTAACGTTCACAGTTCACACGAACATCCAGTTTGCAGTGTCCCGCAAAAAAACCGATTTGTTCCAAATTGTAATTCGAATTTCAAACATGTGTCACATGGAATGGAAGTCCCGTTTTGTAAGATCCTGCATTACTTTATCCCGCAAAAAACAAGCCTATTGACTCTAAACTGCGAAATATTTTCTTCTAAACTTCCAAATTATTTGTTAAAAGTTAAATATTTATTAATTCTATCAATATAACTGTTAGACAAAACCGGTTTCGGTCCAGATAAGTCAACTCTATTTCTCAAACTAGCTATAGTTGATACTAAGTAACTCATTGGCGTCGGCGAGACCGAAAAATCACTAGCTGTTCCATATTTCACAGGTGATTCTGTCACTGATACTGGAACAGTGCTTACTAGGGGCACGTTCCTAATATTTGTATAGAAATTAGTCTTTTTACCGCCTATTAAAACAACCCTTTCTGTGGTAGAACCAAAGTTTAAAGAACTAGGTGTGGTGGATGGTACGTTTATTGAAACTGGTGCTCTGGTAAAATATGATGGCTGTACTGTATTGTATGCATTTTTGGTTACTAGTAAGTCTTTTAGTTCTTCGTAAGAAGGTTTAACTGTAGATACTGATCCTATATTTAAGTTTTGGTTAACATTAGTATTTTGGTCTTCAATGAAAGAAGAGAATTTGCTTTTGTGTGGGGCATAATCGTAACTTTTGCTTTCGAACTCTTTAGAGAAATCATCATTATAATACTCTTTAGACCCGTCAGAGTATTGATTATAATAATCATTGCTTGGACTCTTCACATCAGTTCTGTAATCAGCTTTGTAATCACTTTGCTGACTGTAATCACGATCGTATTTGTTTTTGTCGTAATCATTGTGTTTGTAATCGTAATTGTGTCTGTCGTATGTTTGGTGATCGTCAAAGTTGTGATGATCGTTTATTTTATTATTATGCTGATAATTATCATTTTGGTTATAAATATAGTTATGTTTGTTATTGTCTATGCTGTTGCCAGAGGTTTTGTCTTCGTCGTCGTATCTGACATCAGCCTGGTAGCCATTTTCGTCGGCTGTGTAGGAAACAATCTGCATGCGTCCGTCTGGGAGTCGAACCCGGTACTCTCCGTTGGTGGCCGACCCTTTACTGTGTTGTCGGTGAGAGAAGTCGTCGCCAGTCTTCTGGTCTTTCACACGGTATGAGAACGCGTAGTTTTTGTTCTGGGAATAGTAGAAACTTTAGTTAGTGGTGGAATTTTAACATAAAGAACAAATAACAATAATAAAGTACGCTATTAACGTTCGGTCCAAAAGTTAATTAAAAGAGAATGTCATAAATATTATGAATTTACAATGTAAAAAAATTTAAGAAAATGGTATGGTATGGTAAACTAGAGGTGTCATTGCAAATTTCAAAAATATTATTCGTATTAGCAGGACGTCCACTGTTGGACAAAGGCTTCTCCAAAGATTTTCACAACGACCGGCCCAATGTTATGCGCATCCAGCTGCTTCAAGCGATCTACTTATACATAAATTGAAGTTGTTTATGTAATATTTACCTGCTCATCATTACCATCACTTTCATCATGACTGTTAATATCATTGCTCTTATGATGATGATTGTAGTAATCGGGAGTCTTAACCTGCTGGTCAAAAACATTGTACATTACTTAAAAATTGTACCACGATAGGCACCAGACAAATGATAAAAAAACTTAAAAATAATACATGTGTTATACAGGGTGGAATTTTGTAATTCTACCTGAAAGACAAAGGGAGAGAGCTACTAATACTGTAGATAGGAAATTTTACTTAAAGAAAACATTTCTTCATTTTTAAAAAGAAAGCATTCAAAGATTTCCGAAAATTCACCACCATACCATTCGACCAACAAATGTTTATGAATTTTGGTATAGAGATACATTACCTGGTACTCATACCGATCCTTCTGCCTCTGCTGCTGTATCTTGACGACCTTCTGCTTGGCGTGGTCAGCTATAGCTTTGTAGATCGGCGGCAGCACTGGTTTCTGGTGCTGTAAGAGATAATATCCTTATTATGTTCAATTACACAAAAAATGTATTATATTAGCAGCCTTAGATTGTGGGGATTGAGAGTCAAATCCTTCATTATTCGTTTCACCGAAATGACGTCCACGATGGACAAAGGCCTCCCCCAAGGATTTCCACAACAACCGGTCCTGCGCTACCCGCATGCAGACGCTTCACTAGATCGTCGGTCCACCTAGTGGGGGGCTGCCCACATTACGTCTTCCGTGGTCGCCACCATATCTACGAGATATGTGCCCTCATTATTGCTTTTTTTTAAATAGAGAGAATCGTGCTCCTGTAGTAGAGACAAAGACTACATAACTTTCCATGCATCAGAAGGAGAAATTACGGGACTATTACCACCTCTCGTTCCCACCGCTGCAACTCCTGTATAGCCAGGATCTACAGCTTGACTGCCAATAAAAACCCAACCAGTGAAGGCCGAGTTTGTCGCGGCGGAAAGTTAAACTGTCATTGGACCCGCAACGAAATTAATCAGAAGAATATAAGAGGAGTTCGAAGTTAAAGTTCGACTTCCCTCTAGTACAAAGCGGAAGACAGGTGACAAAACAAAGGAGAAACTACCAGTTTTTCTATAAAATCCTACCAGAAAGCGATTGTTTTTCGTATCATAGATTTCCTTGAACCATCAATCGTGGGGATATATTTCCCACCAAAACTAGGGCTAATCATTAATAAGCACGCAACTTACAATGGCAAAGGAACACCTGTTCGCGAACAATACGCGTTCATCAATCATAGCTTTGAATGGGGAAAAATTGTATCATACAACCGCTTGTATGGGGCGGGCCACGAAAGGAGAGAGAACTAGGGAATATTTTTTCTTAAAAATCACCAAGATAGATCGTTCCGAAGTCTCTTTTAGTTGGTGGTTTGTAACGTTTAGGGACACAAATTCGGTGTTTATACTTCATGAGCCGCCGAAGTGTAGTGAGGCAAGTCGTATCAACACAATATTTAATGGTCTAACTCTATGGTATAGATATAGATTAATGATTGTTCCTTCTAGTCGGTAGTAAGCATTTGTGTTTTGTCTCGCTCAAGTGTATTTAATCACATGAAATTTGTATCATCGCTAATATTTTAGATTATTCTCGAATAGGGTAATGCCATCAGTATTCGTTAATGACTATCTAGTTTCATTCGAAAGTTTCGAATGGAGATGCTAGCAGGAACGACAGAGATCCAAAAATATGAAATTAATCAGACAGACGGTTTATCATGCTAAAGCACGAAATCACTTTATAACCGTAATTTATATTCACAATCAGGCCACAGAGTATGCGTAGTATAAACTCATGGTGAGCTCAATGACTGATCAATCTGCCGGTTTAGTGGCCCCACTCCATTCTGCTAAGATCGCAAGCCAGTGAGCTAGCTTAGGTCTGTCTAGCCTACATTACACGACTCGGTCTGGACAGTCGACTAATAGAGCGATTGTGTTGTCTATATTGTCTACTGCATGACGGTATCAACAGAGTAAATACAAATGAGTAGGTCATCTTCATAGAAACGCACCGAGCGCGGTTTGTATGTGAGCGCGCCAATACGTATGCGGCGCGCACGCACATACCTACTGACAAAATTTAGCGTGGATTAGCGGTGAGGTGCGCTGAATTTTGTGAGTGTGTGGCGCGCTCGGTGCGTTTCTATGAAGATGACCTACTCATTTGTATTTACTCTGGTATCAAGCAGTAGACAATGTAGACACAACACGCGTTCAGAGACGCGTTATTATAATGACTGGATTGTCTGGTGGTTCACATTCAAAGCTAGCTATAATTGCGGGATTGAATCCCAATGAGATAAAGTGTGATGACCACTCACGAGGCGGACGGATGACCGCATAAAGGTAGCAGGAGGGCGCTGGATGCAAACCGCTACCAACCGGTCAATATGGATATCATTGGGGAGACCTATGTTCATTGTTCACCAGTGGACGTTCTGTGGCTGAAATGATGATGATGAACTACAAGCTTTGGCCTGTGGCTTCGCTCTCGTGCATTTCGATCTGTTATAAAAAGAAATTTTCGTGACCGTGTTTCAAAAATCAGGATAAAAATTATTGTAATAATAAATAACATAAATAAATATCCTTGGACATTTTACACTGCGCTTCTAGTCCCAAACTAAGCAAAGCTTGTACTATGGGTACTAGAAAACGGATATAAACATACTTCGATACTTTTTTTTGTAAATACATACTTATTATACATAGAAAACACCAAGTCCAATACAAACAAATACCTATGTTCATGCACACAAATGTTTGTACTGTGCGGGAATCGAACCCGCTACCTCCGGGATAGTTGTCCGTTTCGAACCACTACATTAAACGGCCGACAAATTATAATATGTAATGTTTTCATTAAATCTGAATATACTCGTAAACTGTCTGTCTACGGTATACGTTCGATAGGTACTGAACGATATTAATACCAGATTGTTTATTCATAATTACAAAAACTACCTCTGAAGTATTTTGTTAAGCAAATGCTAAATAGCAGCCACCGTGGGACTATGAATTTTGATGCGTTCCGATCACAGACCACTGTGGGCTATAGACTCAGAAGAAAGCTTAATAAGTAAAAGTACCTGGTAATAAATATTATGAACAGTCAAGGGCACATCAGAAAATACAAACATATCCGCGTACCGGAAAACGCAGCGTTTGACGTCCACCCACTAGGTGGACCGGCGACATCGTAAAGGTAGCAGGAAGACGCTGGACGCAGGCCGCTACCAACCGGGTAACATGGAAAGCATTGGGGGAGGCCTATGTTCAGCAGTGGACGTCCTATGGCTGCGATGATGATGATTTACGAGTATAAGCAAATCGGTTGTTTATTTATTGTTGTCACCTTCACCCTTAAAAAGAGGTGTCTACGAACTTAACTTGTCTAGTACTCCGATGGACTTAAATTAATACCTATGAATTTGTAATGGAGCCCGGATTAGAGTTAATACTGTAGCTTTGCAGGATGTCCACCGGGATTTGTTTTGGGGGTCGCAACTTCGCAAAAAGTCAGTTCCAGTTTGTACTTAAAAGGTATTCAAAACAGAGGCAGAAATAAATAAAAGGAATCTGAAGTAATCGTGTTTCAGGAATATTATTATCATCTTTTAAATACTATAGTCTGAGCCCCGATTACGGTAACTTTTAACGTCTACAATCTAGACGCGTTTCTGATTTTGCAATACGATTGGTCAAAACAGCTGACGTACGCTGTTGAACGACCAATCGTATCGCAGAATCGAGAAGCGTGTCTGGATTGTTGACGTTAAAAATTACCGTAATCGGGGCTCTGGTCTGCGAGCACGTAGAATTTTGTCCAATAACCCCAAGCGATAAGGATGGGTAGCTTGGGGTCATTGGACAAAATTCTACGTGCTCACAGACCGGGCTTTAGTCACATATTATTGCTAAAATTAAAGAGTCGGTGGTCGATTCCCGCCAGAGCCAAATGTTAGTGTGAGACTTTTAATTCATGCAGGTGGCATTTACGCGTCTGTCTAATTAGTAATTTTAAAAATTGATTATTTACCTTCATAGCTACATGAAATAGATTTTTGAAGTGTGAGCTATTTTATGCATTTCAGCCTCCAGAACATCTACTGCTGAACAATGAACACAGGCTTCCCCCAATGATTACCAGATTCACCGAATGGTAGCAGCTTGCATTCAGCGCCTTCCTGCTGCATTCATATGATGGCCAGTAGGCCTAAGATGCGCACCGTGATAACTTTTATCAACGTCAAAATGTATGGGCAAAATCGATAAAATGGCGTGATAACTGCTTATCGCGGTGCGCATCTTAGACCTACTGGTCTGCTAAAGCTATCAGATAAAACAAAACTCACCTCATAATCATCATATCTCTCATAATCATAGTCCTGGGTCGGCGGCGTGGCTATCGCATACGCGAAGGGCCGGTAATCCTTCACCCTGGCCAGGAAGGGCTTGATGATGGAGCTGATCTGGGTTCCCTGGGGAATGGTGTTGTTCTGAGGGTCGGTGTTCAGGTCACTCCTGGCTATCGACTCCAGGAGGGGACGGGAGGTCACGATGAGGGGTGGCCGGGGTGGTGGCGGCGCGTCGTTAGGGAACAGCACTGGGCCTTGCCTGGGAAGAGAGAAAAATATTTGTAGCAAATCAAATCTACTTAGTTTGGAATAAATGAATTAGCACCTCAAAATCGTCAATGCAAGAACTCTATAAGATAGAGCTCTTAAATTTCTCACGATTTTTGCTTTACCAGCGCTCTTCTCACGATTTTTTCTAAACAAAAATTTGTTATTTAGAAGCGCTAAACAATTTTACTAAAACTTGCAGCATCATCATTTCAGCCACAGGACGTCCACTGCTGAACATAGGCATCTACCAATGATTTCCTCATCACCCAGTTGTGAGCGGCCTGTATCCAGCGCCTGCTACCTTTACGAGTACCTTTCCAGTACTTTACTGTAGTAACAGTAAAAATTAAAAGTGGGATAATCTTTCCCGAACATTTATAATGCGAGCCTTTTCAGGGCGAGAGTGAATAGGCACTTACAGGGCAGATATGTAGCATCCTAGACTGCATCTGACTTAACATCAGGTGCGATTGCGGTCAAATACCTGCCTAAAAAGTACTTACAATGCTACACCAGAATATTAGTACAAAGGCTATAATTTATCCAAACTGTCTGTGAGTCTAGAAACTAGTTTAGTTATTATCAGCCGCTGAAGTTTATTAATTACACAGGATAGACTTGACGCATGCAGTTTCTAGCGCTTTAACGTTTCCGCTAAACAACGAAATTAGGGTTAGATTTCGAGTTGAACTCTGGGAGAACTTTCTTGATGTGCTCCATGCAATTCCTGTTTGCTTTAAATACACTGCGAGGGCCGTAGTGAGGGGCAACGTATTTTGGGAACAGGTTACAATCCCATAAAAACAAATCGATATATAAGTACTTCCACTGGGGCGTGTGGTACATATAGTTAGGCAAAGTTTTTATTTTTTATTGATGAACACTAGTTTTTTTTTTAAACCAACATTCTCGAAATTAATAAAGCAATACGGAACGCTTTCTTCTTCTTGTCGTGTCGACACAAACCTACACAGCGTCAGCCCAAAACTCCGCCACAAGAGTGGCGCTGTCACTCTTCCTCCGTGCAGTTATTTGGGCATGCAGGGCACGACATCATGTGCTTCGTCGACTGGGAACAAAACCACTTTTGCACTCCAAGTTTGAGACATCCAAGAATCCCCACCTGACCAGATTGTCCTTACTACGGCCGACCTGCGTCTGAAGTCTATACGGAACCCTGTCCCAGTGACATCGCTACGTTCGAATCACGAAACACAATGGTTTTTTGCTCATCTTCTACAGTTCTACACTGTCACACTAGTAAAAATCACACTCAATCAAAATCAAAATCAAAAATATTTATTCAGTTTAGACCACAAGTGGTACTTAATATAAAAAAAGAAAAGGTAGCCCTTATGGGGCACTTTACATGTCTCCTTATCTTTTGGGCCCTACCAGCGCTTCGAGACAAACATATGACAAGTGCTGAGAAGAAACGCCGGAACAAACTAGTATGCTATCTATTGTACCTTCTATGAAAGGTAATGATCAGGCCGAAGGTGGAATCGAGCCGGAATCCTCAACTACAAAGAAGGTAGTACCTAGCCAGGTGGACTTAGAACAAGCCCTACCTTCAATAAATACAAACGAAAGATACTTTGCATTTAATGCATCGCAACATACTCGATTACTCGTACCTAGTACTCGTATTTCCGTCACTCAAAGCCAAAAACTAGGTAATCCCTCCTATTAAGCCCCATCCCTATCCTCGTATCGATTTTAGCTCTGAATTATATTATGTCGTTGAATATGCTACAGTCATTACAAATTATAGCGCATTCGCCATTCGTGTGTTGTTCCAGTGTTGGAGGCTTGGGGTAAATCATTTAGACGTTTCAACTATAATTAATTTTAACGTCTTAGTCGGCGTACTAATTCAAAATCAATTAGACTAGAGCTGGGTTGTGAGGCAAATTCTTGGGGTCAAAGACATCAGAACCACCAATGCGGGCGGTGGAGGACCGTTATGGAAATCTTTGGGGGAGGCCTTTGTCCGGCAATGGACGTCATTCAGCTGAAACGACGACCGGTGGTTGCTGGATGTTGCAAAAGGTGACTAACTCGTGGAACCCTAAGTAGTCGCATGAGACCGCGGTTACAATTGATTTCCATTGAATTTCTCCTTGTACTTGAAGGTCTAAGGGACAAATATGCGAACATCAGGTCTCCCAGCCCGCTGGCCAGCGTAGGGAGTGTTGGTCAAATCCTTCATTTACATCTGGTAAATAAGAGAGGGTCGTACTCCTGCAGTGGAAACTAAATGACCTGATGATGATGACTTACAAAATAAGTATGTTTACACATATCACAAGTTTTGCTTATTTGCGACTAGCATAAACTGTCCAAGGACTTCGTAGATTCAATAGCAGACCGTAATCCTACTAATATTATAAATGCGTAAGTTTGGATGGGCACATAGCTCGAAGAGCTGATGGCCGCTGGGGCAGGAAAGTTTTTGAGTGGCGACCACGAGCTGGAAGACGTAGCGTGGGCAGGCCTCCCACTAGGTGTACCGACGATCTGGTGAAGGTCGCGGGAGGTACCTGGATGCAAGCGGCGCAGGACCGGTCTTTGTGGAAATCCTTAGGGGAAGCCTTTGTCCAGCAGTGGACGTCTTTCGGTTGAAACGAACTAAGTTTGGATGTCTTGATGTCTGGATGGATGTTTGTTATTCTTTGACGCAAAAACTACTGAACGGATTTTGATGAAACTTTACAGTATTATTCTTTATAACCCAGAATAGCATATAGGCTATAATTTATGACGATCTGTGACAAATTAAATTTCACGCGGGTGAAGCCGCGGGCAAAAGCTAGTTCGTGTATAAAGTTCACAACAAGGAAATTACATTCGCACATTATGACTTCAACTAACTTATCATATCTCATACTGTTTCGGTAGCCTCATACATAGGTACTCGTACAGTAAACTACTCGTAAACCTCTCATCTACACTAATATTACGAGTATACAGGGTGTCCCAAAACAATGCATAACCTTGTAACTATCATAAGCCTATAAAGAGGAAAGATTAGATTGTTTAGTTTGTATTTTGGCTTCGAAAGTACTAGACTGATTTGAAAAATTCTTTCACCATTTATGTATGTATGGTATAGCATTCTACACTATTTCTGATTAACATAGGCGGTACAAAATTAATCATCATTATATAATCATTTCAGCCATAGGACGTCCACTGCTGAACATAGGCCTCCCCCGATGACTTCCACATCGCACGGTTGGTAGCGGCAGCGGTAGTTGGTACAAAATTCGGTAGTTCATAAATAAGTTTGAATAAAATTCAAATACAACATTTCACGGAATGTTCTCCACATTTTCAACTTTCAATACAACAATAATATTGTTAATCCGAACAGTTCTGCTATCATCGCATCTGCAAGAAAGTAATTACGAAGTGAAACAACAAACTCTAGCCGGGAATTGAACCTTGTACTGTACGAATTACCAGAGCCTAATGGGAAATCAATAGAAGGTTAGCGGCGAGATCAAATACTGGCCACGGTGTTCACAGTCAAAACAGAACAGTATTAGCTATCGCTAATCAAATGACGTCCACTGCTGGACAAAGGCCTCCCCCAAGGATTTCCAGACCGACCGGTCCTGCGCTGGCCCGCATCCAGGTGCTTTCCGTGACCTTCACCAGGTCGTAGGTCCACCTAGTGGGAGGCCGCCCTATACGTCTTCCGGCACGTGGTTGCCACTCGAGAACTTTTCTGCCCCAAGAGCCATCAGTTCTACAAGCTATGTGCCCTCCTGCTGTCCCTAATTTTAACAATTCTGAGACCTATGTCTGTAAACACAAGTGTTAATACCGAATATAAACTCGTACTTCTCCTAATTTTTAAGTTCCAAAAAATGTATTTAAGCTTATCGTTCACCATCTCTGAGTAAAGTGTTAAGTAGGATAACTCATTGTAATAGTAACGAAACCATGACACTTACGCCCATATTCACAAACGTTACTATGATGACAGTTTACTTTCCCCGGGACAAACTTGACCTTCACTAGTTGGGTTTTTATTGGCGGTCAAGCTGTAGATCCTGGCTACACAGGAGTTGCAGCGGTGGGTAAGAGAGGTGGGAATAGTCCCGTAAACGTTACTATGAGGTCTCACAGTGTGCGTGGATGCACAGGGTGACACACGAACCAATCACAGAGCTTTATTCAACCCCGTGCGGTCGATTTGCTGCTTCACTTAAGCAAGTATCGTTTGTGAATTGCCCGTAAGTACTTAAAACTTTACTCTGAGATCGTGAGACCCCTAGCTAGAGAATTTTTCAGACTTTTTGCAGGATTGGCTGTTATTCCCTTAGCTGTGACCAAACTAACTGAACAGTTTAACCGAATCCCGCACGTTTGGTTTCAATTTATTCTGTTTTAACATACTTTCGATAACGAATTCAAATTAAATGAAACCCGACACCGATGTCCGTTGTAATTCGGTCATTTGATTGCCATAATTTGAAATGGGTTAAAGTAATTACAATTTAACGCAGGAGCTGTGTTCTTTTAATTAAAATTACATTACCAATAATAATACATACTGAGTATATTTTAATGCATTTATTTAGCTTCTAAGCCTTGTTATGCATAAAAAAACTTATGTCGAATTCACAAACTCTGTTGAGGAATAAGTAAATAATTATTGTGTACTTCTGTAACAAAATTAATAAATCGATTAAATATTTTGTCTTCTAGTGGTCACAAATTAGATTTATCCTTTTTTGTCAAGGATCGATCGATTTTTATGAGCTGGCAAAACGTTTCTTCTTAGATTAGGTGATTAAAAATTGGAAATACCTGTAAACATTACCTCTAGATTCTGATTTCCAAAATCAATTAGCCAGTAATCATTGATTTCATATGAATTTAAAATCGAGCGCAGGCAGACAAAAAATAGCCTATTTTATTAACAACTAGCGGCCGCCCGCGACTTCGTACGCGTGGATCCCGTTTTACCCACTTAGGGGTGGAGTTTCGTAAAATCCTTTCTTAGCGGATGCCTACGTCATAACATCTACCTGCATGCCGTTCAGCCCGGTCCGTCCAGTGGTCTGGGCTGTGCGTTGATAGATCACTATGTCAGTCAGTCAGTCAGTCAACTTTGAGTTATATACATTTACATAATCGACATGTAAGCAAGGAATTTGTTCATTGTCCCGGTATTCCTGTATTTTATTACAAGGATAGATAGATTTAATAATCTTTTCGTCCGATATCCGGCTATCTGGGCACGGATTACCGCGTCAGCCGGCTTACAGGATCGGACAGGGCTTAGCTAATTCACAATCTGGGTAGGAACTTGGCTTAATCTGTAACGTTTTAAACTGGAGGTCAGAGTTTAAGTTTGGTGTCACTCTGGGACATGAGGGCTTTGTATAATTTTAACCGTGAGGGAACTTTTGAAAATATAGAGGAAAAATGATTCACATGTCAGACAAATTGAGTATAGATAGAGCTTATAAAGTTTGACACAGGTGTGCTCTGGAAACGCTCAAAATACCTTATTTGAAAGAGCTCTTACTAAGGATGCTTACGATTTACCGACCTTATTATTAAGCAACTAGCTTACCACCCGTGGCTTCGCCCGCGTGGAATTTTTCGGTTTTTATATAACCTCTGACCCTCAGCAATAATGTGGCTTTCTATTGGTGAAATATTTTTTTAAATCGATTCAGTAGATCACGAGATTACAATTTAACAAATATATAAACACACAAACTTTACCTCTTTATAATATAAGTATAGATTAAAGAAACTCGTGCTAAAAAGAAAAATGTATGACGGTATGTGGGATGTCCACACCCCCGCAAGGTGGATAGATGACCTCACAAAGGTAGCAGGAAGGCAAAAAATGCAGGCCGCTGCCAACCGGGCAATATGAAAATTATTGGGCGGAGGCCTTAGTTCAGCAGAATGTCCTCGGCTGAAATTATCCCGGTATGATTCCTGTTTATTTAATAGAAAGAAAGAAATAAAGAACGAAAGAAATAAATAAAGAAACTTCACCTAGTTAAGGACAAAGAAGGTGTACGGAAATAAAGACAGAAATAGCACATAAATGTTACAAGGAAGTAAAAAGTGAACTGAGCAGTGCTACCCTTTCTCATGACTCAGCCTATGCCGTGGCCCACGGTGGGGAAGGCCACGACGCTGGTTTTCAGTGTGCCCCAGGCCGAGTGGAAGTTACGGACACTAACCTAAACGGCATATCAACAAGACCGTTTAAATATGCTGATGATTATTATGACAGTAGAGCATGTTTTGCAATATTAATCAACTCACTTGGTAGTCTCAGGAACCCTGAAGTCCTGACCATACTTCGCAGCGAAGGCGTGGTGGTTGAAGTGCCGAGGACTGAGGAGAGAAGACGGCGTGGCTTCTTCTGTCTTCGCTCCAGAGAAGAGAAGCACGAAGAATATTAGTGACATTTTGAGGATCTGAAAAGAATAAACTACTTTTACTTGGGATATTTTTGAGTTCCTTCTTGCGATTTCTTGTACTTATTGCCTGAAACGCAAAGAAACAGTCACAGAATCCACTTGTAGAGGAGTTTTGGGTACAATGTGTAGGTTTTTAGTTGTCGACACGAAAAGAAGGAATCCAAACTCTTCGTTTTTTTACATACAAAAAGACGCCCAAAACTTGATTCAATCTCGTCATAGGCTTCTTATTGGTGGATTTTCAGCACAAAATCTGTGGTGTTCGAGGCCTGTATTCATAAACATTACTATGAGGTCTCACAGTGCGCGTGGACGCACAGGTGACATACGAACCAATCATAGAGCTCTATTCAACGCTGTGCATTCTATTTTCTGCTTCACTTAAGCAAGCCTCCTTCAATAATTACACACATAGATAGATAGGTACTCTTTTTTATATTCTTTTGTACACCATATACAACTAATTATATGTATAGCTAGTTAATGCGTATTTTCTTTATAATGTAAGTAAGTATTTTCTAAGCACCCATAATAACCGCTTATTTCTTCATCACACAAAACATGTCACTAATTTTAAATACTCAGAAGTAAGTACTTACATTTTCAAGTTAATGGGTCAATTAACAAAAATGTACTCGAATGAAGTAATAACGGCTGTGGCCTAAGTAAATTAAGATCTTAAAGTATTCACAGATGTCCCAATTAAGATTGAATTCACCATAATTGACACTATCTCATACACTGCGCACCATGGAATTAAGAAAATGATAGAGTATGTGGGAAAATTCCACCATCATTGTATTAAGTAAGCATTTAAGTTTTTAGGGGAATCGGTCAAGGCTTTAAGCTTTTGAAGACGTATCTATAGAGATATCCATGATTTGATATGTAGCTGTGCCTGCGACTTCGTACGCGTGTAACAGTTTGAATAATATTTTCTATTTTTGCAACATTTTTCTTTTCTGCTCCGCCCCTATTGGCTCTAGGGTGATATGCCTAAGCCTTTCTCTATAATTAGGCTATCCAAACCATATATATTTTTCTAGATTCTAGACACAGGACCCCTTCATCTTTTAGGCTCTAGATTTAAACTGTTCGTGACTTCCCACAATTTCGTACAAAAGAATAATAAAACTTGCTTTTGAAGTATAAATAAATAAGTATATTTAGCACCACGCTTTTTGCAACCTTCTGCCATTCAACCTATAAAAGACGAAATCAGTAAAAGAAAATATTTTTAGATTCCACGAAATGTTTCCAAAATCGATATTTGAGAAGATTGAGCGGAACTTCTTGATCTTTTGAAATACGAGAGTGTTTCCTGGAAGTTTTTATTATTGGAATAAAATAGCATTTTGTTTGGAATATCAATTTCTTGTAAGGCGACTAAGGTAGAATATGCAAACATCAGGTCTCCTAAATCCTCCATTTTGCCTCGTCTAGTTCCTAGGGCATGTCCCAACAAACTTGAAAAGGTTAATAGCTTGAAAACTTTTTCATGAATATTTAGAATATTTCGGACACAACACACTTCTCTGTTCCGCTTTGGTGGAGACCGGGCCTATGTATCGTTTTTATATATTTTACTTTTCTTTCATTTATTTCGCTTTTAGATCACTGCCAAGCGATTAACTGGCAGAGAATGCCCTTCGTTAGTTTAAGCCGAATGACGTCCACTGCTGGATAAAGGCCTCCCCCAAGGATTTCCACAAAGACCGGTCTTGCGCTGCCCGTATCCAGGCACCTCCCGCGACCTTCACCAGATCGTCGGTACACCTAGTGGGAAGCCTGCCCTCTCTACGTCTTCCGGCTCGTGCTCTATTGGTAGAAAATGCCCTAGTGGCATTAAATTAATATAAATGAAGGGCACATAGCTCGTAGAGCTGATGGCCGCTGGGGCAAGAAAGTTCTTGAGTGGCGATCACGAGCTGAAAGACGTAGCGTGGTGGACAGGCCTTCCACTAGGTGGACCGACGATCTGGTGAAGGTCGCGTGAGGTTCCTGGATGCGAGCGGCGCAGGACCGGTCTTTGTGGAAATCCTTGGGGGGAGGCCTTTGTCCAGCAGTGGACGTCTTTCGGCTGAAACGAACTAACGAACGAACGGTGATATCAAATTCATGCTCACCGCTTCTGGTACCTATCTCCTCTTTAAAATCCTATCACGTTTGCATAAATCCCAATAATTATCGGCGTTTGTCGGCAAAAAACAGAACAATGTGTTTGTTATCTTGATTGCGTCATTGTCCCCTGAGAACGGTGCCGCCGCCATGTTGGTTGCCATGACAACCGATTGTTTTCGCGCCAACCGTGGGAAATGGCGGGAATTAGCGACGTGTTTAGTGGAAATCGAATTTCTTTGGTGGATTTGATGTAAATCCCTTTCCCTTGCGAATTAATAGGTTAACTAGCCAGAAATATTAATAACAATACAAATCAATTAGTATTACACGATCCACGAACTACCTAAATACTAGGAGCATTTACTACTCACAAAATTAATTAACTCAAATGCTTGTCTGCTTCGTTTTCTCGAATATACTACTAAGACTTCTAGCATACAATACTAGATGTACCTACTAATTTAGATGATTTTTGGTATAGAGTAAGATTCTGAATGATCCTGAACACGGTAATTGGCGGAAGACCTAATTAATTAATGATGATAATATTCTTAGGTTTCAAACATTTACGTTACAAGAAGCCTTTAAATGTCTTCTAGTGATTCAAGAGGTCCCTGGTTCGATTCCCGTTCGGTACAAGTCATTTAGCTTAGGTACAGGCAGCATTAAATAGTTCGTGATCGTGACACCCAAAGTGACATAGCCTGCAGAATCTCTAAAATCAAATGGCAGTGGGCGCAGCATATAGCTCACAGAGCTGATGGCCGCTTGAGAAGACTCGAGTGGCAAGCAAGAGCCGGAAGACGTAGTATGGGCAGGCCTCTCACTAGGTGGACCGACGATAATGGTGAAGGTCACGGGAGGTGCCTAGACCGATCTTTGTGGAAATCCTTGGGGGAGGCCTTTGTCCAGCAGTGGACGTCCCAAAGTGACCAAAAACTTGATAACACTACCTTATTCTAACATAATAACAAAGACGTGTAGCGAACTTATTGGCTACTTTCGGTGTCACGAAGTATTTGACGCTGACTGTAGGTACATTACGAGTAAATAAAATATTAGTATTTTGTATAATATTACAATTTTAACAAAAAGTAAAAAAATAAGATTTATTTATGCAATTAGGCTAAAAAGCACTTTTACACGTCCCAGTATTAACCCTACCACTGCTTCGGAACAATAAATGGGCCAGTGCTGAGAAGAAGCAGCGCAAGAAACTCAGTCACTAATAATATCACTAAGTAATTCACTTTCGATCTGTGTTAATTAAAAAATCAGTTCAAATTAATGTCACAACAACAATAACTAAAACTGTTGCATGAATCTTTTTATTCCTTTATGTTTGGGCGCACGACTTGAGTAGTATTACGTATTTGGTTGCTTATTTCATGAATCTATCAAATATTTGCAAGTTAATAATGACTCACTGGTCTGTTGCAATTGCAATGTAAAATAAATAAAATTTTATTATAAATCAATTAATCACTCACCTTAATTTTCCAAAGATACTATTTAAAACGAATAAAAAAAACTAGTTATTCGCATATTCCACACGCCACTTGATTTCTAAAATATTAAAAAACACAATCACATAAAAAACTGTCACTCGTAAAAAAATGCAAAACCAAAATTTCAGAAAACAAGGCCGCACCTTTGAAAAAAAATCGAAACCACAGACAAGGAAAAATATTTCCCGCGCTCAAGAAAAAAGAAAATGGCCAGAGAAAAAAGGCGGAATGAAAAAGTTTTATGCCAAGGGATTATATCTTAAAAACAGATTGCAGTTAAAAAAACAAGCACAGACTATGACAATCGACAAAGAAATGACAGTTCTAAGAGCCTACAGAGATTTAATATAAGACTTTCAACTTGACTCCCTATTATAAGTTTTGAAACCTTGTCGCATTGCTATTCCGCGCCGCTCCGTGCTACTTACTTCGTGATGTCTGCTTTAGTTAGTGAGACATGGTTCTAGCGCGGTCTATTATAGAAGGATTATTTCATTTATAGTCTTGTTCTACATTGTTATTTAATTTGGAGTTCATTGTTGTTTGGTTGTTGTTGCATCATTGAGAAATTTATAATGGCGTAAGACTTTTCTGTAGTTTCTGGATTATTCTTCTTCTTCTTCGTATTGCCACAGATTAATAATAAGTTGTATTGCAGCTTTGGCATTGGATAGAAAAGAGTACGTCATTACATAGAACGCATTTTTTTACCGACTTCATAAAGGAAGTTTCTCAATTCAACTGTCTTTGTATGTTTTATGCTTAATTCATCATTATGAATAATTAAAAACATATTTTATATTAGTTTTAGATAATAACTTCATTTATCTAGAAAGGCTTTCAAATGGGTCTTTTTTACTCGCACTTTTTTCCCTTTCTTCAGTAATTCTCACGAATTCTTGTAAGTTTATCAAATTAAAATATAATTAAGAGCGTACATAATTATGTGGTTACATGATAATAATTAACTAAGTAATAAGGTTGGGCCGCGCCATCTTACTTTAACTTTAACAAACGTCAAAAATCTGTCAAACTCCATACAAATCGTTATAGTTACGGTTAAAGTTAGATGGTGCAACTCAGTCTAAAAAAACTATTCATGTTCTATTATTAGTTTGCGGAAATAATTGGAGACAATGGATATTATTTCCTTCATATCATTAGTAAAACATGTAATTAGCCATCGATATACGAGTAGATACGTCCACCCACAAGGTGGACCGACGACATCGTAAAGCATGCAGGAAGGCGCTGGACGCAGACCGCTACCAACCGGGCAGCATGGAAAGCATTGGGGGAGGCCTATGTTCAGCAGTGGACGTCCTATGGCTGAGAGAGTTACTTTCGCATTTATAATATTAATAGGAAAATAGGGATGGGGAAGAAGGGATACGGCATAATTTAGGCGCTCTTATTGCTATTATACTTATCAAATGTAATTTCTGATGATACCTAGCATGAAAAGGCTTACAATTTAGAGATACTTTACACGTGTTCTAGCGTTTTCTGAAATTCATCCTATAACGCATTGGTTCCCAAACTGGGGGGCACAAAGACCTTTAAAGGGGGGCGCGGGCCATCATACTTAAGTATAAGAAACCTGCGACCGCTGCACGCTGAGATAATGCATTCCAGACTGAATCAAATCAAAATCAAAATCAAAATCAAAATCAAAATTCATTTATTTGCTTGATAAGCGGTACACAGCAGATGTCCATATAAAAATAGTTCGCACAAATCACCACAACTGGCATGCAAATAGCTTACAACTACTTAATCTACGCAATTTAATAGATACATGCAACAAAACAGGAAACATGTGGGTACATACTACTGAAACTTAAAAGCATCAAAGTATTCCTTAATGGTGTAAAAACCCTTCCCAATCAGCCATGATTTTAATTTTCCTTTAAAAATATTTAACGGCAAAGATTTCATTTCTTCGTCCAACCTATTATAAACCTTAATAGCCATACAGTACGCATTATTAATACATAAAGATGTCGTCACGATAGGAAGGTTTAATTTATGAGGACGTCTTATATTAAAATTGCAAACGTCTTTTTTGGTTTGAAATAAGTTGAGGTTGCTTTTGACAAATACACATAGCTCATAAATATACAAACACGGGACAGTCAGCAATTTGAGTTCCTTAAAAAGTGGTCTGCAAGATGTTAAAATATCAACATTGCAGATTGCCCGAATACACTGCTTTTGGGCTATAAGTACCCGTTGAACATGGCATGAGTTGCCCCAAAGAATAATGGCGTACCTGAGAAGAGAACTCACATAACCATGGTATGCCTGTATGGCAACTTTTTTCTCACAGATTTTTGTTAGCCGCCATAGTGCATAAGCAAACGAATTTAATTTAGTGCACATTTTATCGATATGACTCTTCCACGAGCAGCGATCATCCAGTAATATTCCCAAGAATAAAGTCTGAGATGATTCTTTAATATCCTCACTTCCAAATTTGACTTGTAAGGGGACTTTATTTGCATTTTTATTAATAAATTGTATAAATGTCGTTTTGTTTATATTAGCATGTAGATTATTGTTATTGAGCCAGGTGATTACTTTATATATTGTGTCATTGATGTCTTGATTGTATGTTTTAGTATCGTTGCACGGTATGACAACAGATACATCGTCAGCGAAAAGATTACATTTAAATTTTATACAATTAGGAAGGTCATTTATATATAATAAAAATAATAAGGGACCTAAAATACTTCCTTGTGGTACCCCAAATTTATTTTGTTTGATGTCAGATTTATATTTGTGTATTTCCATATTCGTGTCAATATTCGAGATTTCTACAAATTGCTTCCTATTACTTAAATAGCTGTTTAACCACTGATTTGCCATACCNGTGCATAAGCAAACGAATTTAATTTAGTGCACATTTTATCGATATGACTCTTCCACGAGCAGCGATCATCCAGTAATATTCCCAAGAATAAAGTCTGAGATGATTCTTTAATATCCTCACTTCCAAATTTGACTTGTAAGGGGACTTTATTTGCATTTTTATTAATAAATTGTATAAATGTCGTTTTGTTTATATTAGCATGTAGATTATTGTTATTGAGCCAGGTGATTACTTTATATATTGTGTCATTGATGTCTTGATTGTATGTTTTAGTATCGTTGCACGGTATGACAACAGATACATCGTCAGCGAAAAGATTACATTTAAATTTTATACAATTAGGAAGGTCATTTATATATAATAAAAATAATAAGGGACCTAAAATACTTCCTTGTGGTACCCCAAATTTATTTTGTTTGATGTCAGATTTATATTTGTGTATTTCCATATTCGTGTCAATATTCGAGATTTCTACAAATTGCTTCCTATTACTTAAATAGCTGTTTAACCACTGATTTGCCATACCTCTAATACCATATTTGTTACATTTACTTAATAAAATATCATGTGATACGAAATCAAAGGCCTTGCTCATGTCAAAGAACACCACAGTTACAGGCTTGCGTTTATCCATATACTCAAAGATGTTCCTCAATAACATAAAAGCTGCCAAAGATGTCGATTTACCTTTTTGGAATCCACACTGTTCCTTTCCTATTATATCCATTTTTTGCGAGAAATTTGTAANCGATAAGACTAATAAATAACACTGGTCAACACATGTTTTTTTTCCTTTAATTTTTTTTCTGTTATTGGGTATTTCTATGGCCCTGATTATGAAAAAAATACTGGGAGATCGCCAACAGCTTTACTTTTTAAAATATAGAGTATTTTTATTTTGACAAAAAAATACGAAAAATTATACATTGTGCTAATAAAATTTCTATTGAACACTAGCAAATGATCTTTTATATGATTTCCTTGAATATGCAAGTTTGAGTAGGTATCGTTGCAAACTCCAGCAATGGTCTGCCATTCATATATGAGCACCACGCCCCTGATAACCTTCGTCCATTGTCAGAAAATTCCAATGAAAACTTTTATTCTGCTCCTCACTAAATTCACCCACATTTTGTGGAAATCGGTGTTAATGCGAGTACATGAAGTGTATTTTTATGCCCATGTTGCACCCTAGCTCTTGCAAGTTGGATAGCATGCTCTCAACAATCTCTTATTGCTTAGGAAATTACTTATAACCAAAAAAAATAATTTTAAGTTTGGGACTGGACTTCACTCATTGATTTCTTAAAATAACGATCATTCACCAGTTGCCTAATGTGAGTCCCATCAAAAATTACCAGCTTTTAAGTTTTCTGTGCTTATTCCTGAAAAATTGTGTGAAAGAAAATTAAAACATTCGTCACTTTTGTCAAGCGCCTTCACAAACTGTTTCAAGATGCCGAGCTTCATATAAATTGGTGGAAGTACAGTGATACGGTCTTGGCTAACTAAAGGCACATTTATAAAATTGTTTGTATCAACTTTATCTGAAGAGCTAAAAGTTGTGTGTGCGGGAAGCCGCACTGGTCAAATTTTTTGTAATCAATGCTATTGTTTGTTACGACTCCAGAGACACATGGAACGGGAATTTTGTGTAGCCCCCTTGTTGGCCTAAAAGATGTTACCTATTCTCAGAACACAAATGACCCATTTGTGGTCTTGATTAATTAATTTCAAATATTTATATTAAACGATCGATGTTGCGCAGTTTTCATCCAGTCCGATAGAGGTTTTCGATGTTTTTCAAATATTATATTTACCACAAACATAGCAGAAGCCACCTGGATTAAGCACACAACATCTTCATAACGAAGCAATATCGAAAACACCAACAAAATATTTTTTTTGTCAAATTAAATCAAAAATCTAAGTAAAAATATTGAATGAGGGTAGATAGCTATAACTTAAAAACAAAAGCTGTTAGAGAAAAACTGTTGCCATATTTAAAAAATATGCGTCAATTTGAGATAGAAACAGAAAAAAAATCACAGGAAACAATTTTATTTTTTTTGTTGACCAGTGTAATTTTGACTGAAAGAGGGGGGCCGCGGAATTTTTGTATGGTCGAAAGGGGGCGCGTCTCAAATAAGTTTGGTAACCAATGCTCTAAGGAGATGAAATAAGTTAAAGTTTTCAGAAATGAAGCTTAGGTACCTATTTGATGAATAAATATATTTTGCGTTAAATGATGGCCCATCAAAGCGGTGGAAACCGGGTCTAAGGGCCCTTTCCCGTGGCAGTCCACTTTTGCGGAATCTTGCAATACTGGATCCCGCAAAACTGGACTTGTGTCCAAACGACAATATCCATTTTTTTGCAGCGATTTTTTCGGTGGTATCTGCAAAAAAATGCAGGAAGCTTCTAGTAGGAACACTTCTATTAAACAATATTGTAAACTGGATCCTGTTTTTACTGATGACAAAACTGAATTTCAAATTCAAACGATCTTTTTTAATGCGGGACGCTGCAAACGGGGTATTGCAAAAAGCAGTAAAGATCGTTTCATCCACGAAGACGCGCCCCTGCAATTTTTGGTCAATCAAGAGAAGCGCGGGGTGCCGGAAGTTTTATCCGAGCAATCCGAGCGTCATTATTGTAGTGTGCGTGTGCACTCATGGATGATTTAGCGTGTACCGATAACACTCAAACATTAGCGGAAGTATGGTGGGGCGCGACTTCGTGGATGAAACGATCTATATGTATGTTCCAAAGTGCCCTAGCAAGTGAAACCGCAGGCAAAAGCTAGTAAGATATCGCGACATAGCAAACGTGACAATCAATGATCTATCAATGGAGAGTAGATCAGTGACCGACTAATCACGAACTCATTGTGACAAAGTAGATCAGAAGTTAGATATTCGTTACCAGACGTTTTAGGGATCGATTGTGCAGTTTTCTAATATTAAAACCACCTGTCTTAGGCCTAGAGATCCCGGGTTCGATTCCCAGTGAGTGTAACATTTTCTGCTCGTTGTGTTTGGTAGTAAGGCTTGTTCTAAGTATAATTTGGCTAACTACATCACCTAAGTTTGAGCTTGCGAAGCACTTTCAGGATCAGTAACCAGTTTTTCGATATCTTGTATAGTTTAGATATAATCGAGTGAGATCACTTATCGTTTCTACCCTGTATATGTTTGAGTAAATTAATTTTATCTGTATCTAGCCCACAACTACATTAGAAAACCAAAGCCCTGGTCTGACAAAAATAAAATTGCTAATAAAAGCCACTGCAAAAAATAAACGACTTTTTAAAATAAATCCCTTTGAGGTAGGTTTAATTACTATCTAATATCCTCAGTGAACTCAGAATAGCCTTTTCTTTAATCGTACGGAACCCTGCCCCTGCCAGCTGATTATCGCCTCGATAGACGTTACAAAATTATAACGCTTCCGTCATCCAAAACGGAAATTGCAAAACTCGACCCCCCAGTGGGGTAAGAAGTTTACATCACAATGTGGAAGAATACAGTAGGTTTCATATCAAATAAGTAATCGAATCAATCGAATGGAGGCCACATACCGGAAAACGCAGCGTCCTCATGAAGGTACCCAGGAATACGCTGGATACAGGCCGCTACATTTGTGCATTGCAAATTACTAACATTCTTTCTTAAAAAAATTGATGACATTGATGGACAGTAAGGTACACGGGCGTTCAGGTAGTAAAGAATAATACGACAGAACGCATAATTATACGTCATAGTTTTTTCTCGTTTTACATTCACTACTCCACAGGCAATATAATATGTGAATATGTAGTGTCATTTGGAAAGTTTCTTAACTTGTACTGTCCACCAACGTGTTAAGTGGCAGTGGGCGGGACATTGGCTCGTAGAACTGATGGCCGTTGGGCAGAAAAGTTATCAAGTGGCAACCACGGACCCGAAGACGAAGTGTGGGCAGATCTTTTACTCGGTAGACCGACGATCTGGTGAAGGTTACTGTTGCGCAGGACCCCAATATTGAAGCCTTTATCCAGCAGTAGACATCATTTAGCTGAAACTACGAACGGGAGCACGCCTACTCTGCCTCCGTCTATTGTGCTGGGTAATCGGAAGATTCAACTAAAAGGCTTCTGTAATTATTAGCGAGTTTGTTTGTTTATTGTGGAATCGATGCCAAAATGGATGATTTTGGATTGATGAGCATCGTAACGATTCAATTGGAGTTGGAAAGTTCACAAAGTTCAATTTTGTTTTACAAGTTATAAATAATAGAAAGAATACATAATTTTATTGGAGACTAAAAAGATTTTACAATGATGGAAAATATCAAATGGTGTCATCATAATTATCATTTTCAGCTAAAGGACATCCATTGAAGGACAAAAATATTGCCTATATTGAATGTTTTGCTTGTACCTGACCTTCCGAAGCCTGACAGAGGCAGGTCATATCAGTATCTTTAGAAATAGTTAATAATTGACCATTGCTTCTATCATCTGACTAAGGTAACCCAGAGGTGCGTGATTCGATTCCCAGTACAGGCAAAAAGCTCGGTTTTTGGTAGAGCTCTTTAATAAGGCAAGTCTGACGCTATTTCAACAATTTTAAAAACGGCAGTTCGAACAAATATAGTCAGTACCTCTCACTCGCTTCCTCTGTAGCGTTGCAGTTTTGGCTGTTTTCACAAATCTGGGGGCACGGCAGTGCCCCCACCAAGTCGAGCACGGCCGTACCATCCCTTTCTCGAAGCAACTCAGGCCATTTTCGACCGCCTGTTACTTCGTTATGGATAAAACTAGAAGGCTGAATTTTCATTAGCTATGCAGGCATTGTAAAGACACGGTATATTTAAAATTTCATTCAATTTGAACCAGTAGTTTAAGAATTATAACGGGTCAAAGTTACTTAATTTTGTCACTCACTGACTCACTGACTGACTGACCGATCATCAAAATTCTAAGGCACTTCTAGCAGACCTAGAAGCTTCAAATTTGGAATATAAGTAGTGTTTGGTGTATGAATCAAGGAAAAACTTAGATATTTGGGGGCACGGTAGTGCAACCGCCAAGTCGAGTAAAATTTTTCAATTTCGGTCCTGTTTTCTAGATACATAACTGCTGTCTACAAAATCCAAAAAAAATGAGATCCCATCAAAAACAATACATGTCTAAAAAACCAAGCCTCGCAACTCAGTTGTTCTACGGTAAAAAGTTGTGAGATCCATGTAATACCAAGTCCAGGCCAGGAAATCTTTAACGTTTTACATAAATTATTGACTTGGCCATCGCACTAAATAATGTTATTTACACGTGTTTTCATGCGATGACCAAGTCAATATATTTGTGTAAAACGTTAAAGATTTCCTGGCCTGGGCTTGGTATTACATGGATCTCACCACTTTTTACCGTAGAACAACTGAGTTGCGAGGCTTGGTTTTTTTGACAAGTATTGTTTTTGATGGGATTGATATTTCTTCTCGATTTTTGGATTTAGGATACCACTAGCGACATCTATTGGCGTGATTTAGAATTAATTTGCAATGGATGGCGCCTTTTGCTCAGTCAATTCAAATATGTTTTTATTGAAACATTTCCTAATGTTTTTGTTTTGATTGTTCTATTTTTGAATTAAATATTTTCGGTGTTCAGGAGATTGTTTTCATCAAGGTTTTTATTAGTGTTTGCTTTTTATCTAAGAAGCGAAGCGAGCTGTCAAATCACTTTGCAATTTTGGTCGATCTTGCGCAGCCGCAATTTTATTATTTTCGGGGATGTAATCCCCCGTGTTTCAAATCGTGTGATGCGGAATGCATCCACGATAATTTCTTAATATAATTTAAAATAAACACACATGATGTAAGTTCCCGTCGGAGAATTTATTTATTTTTCGTGATTGATATTTTTTGTATTCCAGTACGTGGTATTTCATGTGATCGTTTTTTTCAGAAATTCCCTAAATCCTATTCGGATGAGGGTATTGGGTTGCTGAAGACTGCGAGTGAGGCTCAAATTAGCGAACAGTCTTTATGCGGGATTTCATATTTCACAATTTTATAATTTAAACATAATGTTTTGATGATATTTCTTATATTTCATATTTCACAATTTTATAGTTCAAATATTTTACATATTTTATAATTTAAACATAATATTTTGATGATATTTCATATATTTTAATTTCTCTTCATTTCGTATGAATTGTTTCTCCTTTCTAAACTGCTGATCTCTTCGCATTTCCTCCTTGTCATCAAACCTCTGTCTCTGCAAGAGTGTGAACGCTTTCCTGCCGAGGAGATGCAAGAGTTTCATCTGGCACTGTGCGCTTGAGGCCGTGGAGGACGCTGCTTGTAGCCTAAAAGTGTGCGAGACCCGTTGGACCCCGGAAGAAGAGAGGAACGTTCAGGGTAACGGCTTATAACCGCATGGCTTCCAAGGTACCCACTTTTCCATCCTTCAAGTAGGAGTCTTTCCGACCTGACATCGCGCAGTTATCTTAACTAGTAGAGTCTTTAAATATTTAGGCTGAGTTTTAAGAAATTTGTAGTGGCAATAGTATTCACCAAACCGAACCTAATTAACGACCCTGAATCCCTTGAGATTGGCACTATCTATTACAGTAGTTATAATATCGTAATTGTCAAAATAAATTGTGTCAATTGAGAGGGAGCTGTTTTATTTACATTTCTAATTACAACACAAGGAACGGTAACTTATATAAATTTCTGCAAGCCGGACAACCTCTTTTTCACGTGCAGACAATTCACCATCTTCTCCGTCTGCACCGGTGGCGGTTCAATTACAGTCACCAAGACGCCAGGAAAAAATCCTTTCTTGCACCTCCTTCGGCCAGATCATTACTTTCCATCAGGTGGGAACCAGTTTTCTTTTAGTAAAAAACAAAGTTTTCCTTTCTAAATCGCACCCAATGCAGAACCTAAATGTTTATCAAAATATCCACAACAAAAATGTCACTTTGTCTAAATCCCACACTGTGACGTCACTTCCCCACACGTCGGAAGAAGTAAGCAAACACACAGGACTCTAAAAATTTCGTACAAAATCTAAAAGTTCGCTGAAAGTTTCACAAAATACTGAAACTCAACCGCATTGAGACAAGTTTCAACTTTTAGTTGAGTAGTTCGATAGGTTATAAGTTTAAAGATATTGGGTGGATGCCAAGACGGTAATTGAGATCTATGCATGTCGATACTGCAGGCGTTGGATGGAGCTGCGAAAGTGTGGATGCAGCTTTATTAAAGGACTAGTTTCTGCACGCGGCTTCGCTCAGGTTATATTCATACATACATAACCATACGCAGAACTGATGGCCGATGGGGTAGCAAGGTTCTGGAGTAGAGGCCACGTATCGGAAAACGCAGCGTGGGACGTCCACCCACAAGGTGGATCGACGACCTGATAAAGGTAGCAGGAAGGCGCTGGATGCAGGCCGCTACCAACCGTGCGATGTGGAAGTCATTGGAGGAGGCCTATGTTCAGCAGTGGACGTCCTGTGGCTGCAATGAAGATGATGATGATGATGATAGCCCAACTCAGGTGGCAGTGAGAACTCGTTGAACTGATGGCCGTTGGGACAGAAAAGTTCTGGAGTGAAGAAGACCTACTGAAAGTTGCGGGAAGCTACTGGATGTATGTTCTGATTGACAGGAGTGATCCTGACCGCGCCCCTATTCAGTACCAATTATTACGCCATACTAAACAGTGGTTACCTGAACAGCTGAACTTTACTTTGTTTTGCTTATCAAAGAATTAATAAAATCTAAAAAATAGTAACTTCAAAAATATTAGGAGTAGCATTGAAAGTTGTGCGGCCACAGAGCAGTGACGCCACCTCGAAACTTTCCATCGCGATTAAAATCCTTGGATAGCCATTTGTCCCTGGGTTAAAAGGGAAGGAAAAAAAATTAACCACTACCTTATTCATTTAAGCCAAAAGCATAGTGTATGAGTAGCTGATGGCACAATAAGCACCAAACATAGCATAAAAGTTTATCTTTTAAAGTTTTTTTATCATCTATAGACTTCTTCCCAGTCAGTATATCTTGAAAGCTCTATTCTTCAAAGCTCCAGGGTCGAACTTCTTAGCACAATGGAAACTTGCCAAGTAGAGCTTTTGATGAACTAAATCTTGGCGTGATACACCGTGCGTGTTGACCTTTATCACCAAGGCGTAAGAGCTTTATGCTGGCTTTATTGAAATAAGCTTAGCTGGATGATTAGTATAAGGTGCAGTGACGTAAAGTAACTTAATTAAGTAATAATAATAAACTTAATAATAACTTAAAGCGTGAAACGTCCACCCACAAGATGGACCGACGACATCGTAAAAGTAGCAGGAAGGCGCTGGACGCAGGCCGCTACCAACCGGGCAACATGGAAAGCATTGGGGGAGGCCTATATTCAGCAGTGGACGTCCTATGGCTGAGATGATGATGATGAAGAAACTTAATTATTTATTCATTTTTCACGGATTCTGGGGTTCATTGCGACATACATTCCACTGTCTATAGTATCCTTCATTTCAACATCATCATAATTTCAGCCACAAGACGTCAACTGCGGAACATAAAAACTATCCGGCCGCCCGGCCGGTTGGTAGCATTGGCCGGTTGGTAGCGGCCTGCATGCCTTCCTACTACCCTCTTGAGGTCGTCTGTCCACCTTGTGGTGGACGTCCTACGCTGCGCTGCTAGGCTGCTACCGGCAATACTCCTTTTGCCTCTGATAATTTAGAAGAGACGTGTTTTTGCAGTGGAGACTGGATGACCTGATGATTTACATACAACATCCTTAAAACATGAATATGTTTGTTTAATGCATGATGAGGAACTGAAATGCCCTAATATAACTTTGCCGTGTCAGCTACAGGCGATTATGTACGGTGCTACGAAGTTTATAGTTTTAGAAGTTCATACGAGTATAAAGCAAACATTCATTATAAACTGTAGTACACTAATTTACAACGTTTAGGTTAAAACTTGTGGTTCAAATATTACTGAGATTTGTTATGTATAAAATCAATAATTTCAAACAATCAAATGCTGATTTAATTTATTCCATAACTTCTTCATGCAAATAACACCGCCAAAGTTAAACGTATTCCGACGTTTCCAAGCAAGTCACATTATGGTGTGTAAGATCGAAGTATTTTTTTATAATATTTTTGTATTATAATATTTTAAACTATTATGTTGCATTTTTTTTTTACTATTTAGCGGTCTATAGCTGAAAGAGTCAAAGAACACATAGCGGCTGTAAAGAACCGACAGACGTGCAAATCTGCGATAGCTGAACATCTGTTAACTTCGGACGTTAATCACTGGATGGAACTTCATGACCCGAAAATCCTCTCAACTGATAGGCATTACCATGTTAGGTTGATACGTGAAGCCATTGAAATTAAAAAGCATAAGAATTTCAATCGAGAAGATGGATTTAACCTATCATCAGCGTGGAATCCGGTGATAACGAAGTACAAATCGCGTTCTAGGCCGTCTCAGAGAAACCCGGACACTGTTAGTGTAGTTTGTCGGACTGACTGTACCACTGACGAAAATATTGTGCAAATGCGGGTGGGTGAAGAAAACTCATCGCGCCGGAGCAGACGACGCCGCATCTCTTCAGTCTGCCCGCGACCATGACTCGTGCAACCGAGCCGAAACGTCGGGAGGGTAAATATTATTTACCGTTAAAATAGATATTGTTGCAATAAATCCCGTGAAGTGATAATTTTATAGTAAAAAATGCAACATAATAGTTTAAAATATTATATAGCAAACCGATACGGGTCGGAATGTGTAACAAAATTAAAACATCTAGAATTACTCCGAAACAAAAAAATGGTCATAATCGAAAATTCGAAAAGCTGTGTACCCGCCAACTTCGTGATAATTTTTCGCGGAATGAGATTTGTGCGAACACTCAGGTACAGTCGGACACATTAAATACTCACACAGTTATCAATTTGTCGAATACTTCATTGGACAGTGCTGCACGAAGCGTGTTGGCGAAGGGGATGAATTTTGCTTTAACTCCTAAGAGAATACCATATGAGAGCATAATTTGTGGCGTAGAGGAGACTATTATCCGCAATAAAGTTCCGCCAACGGATGCTGACATTTTAAGGCAGGATATAGCAGTGATTTTGCGAAAGTCTAGGCTCCCGAAAAGTAACGTAACTGCAGAAGAGCGCCAAGCACTTAAAGACCTGCGACAGAACCAGGATATACTCGTTCTGAAAGCTGACAAAGGCAACGCCACTGTAATTATGAATACTGAGGACTATGCCAGTAAAATTGGAAATATGCTAGCTGACACGACAGTATACAAACCAGTGTCATACAACCCTACTGCCAGAGTGACACGACGCATTCGCGCCCTCATCCAGGAGCACCGAGAGCTATTTACAGAAGACGTGTATACATACTTGCATAAAGCAAAAAACGTACAGCCACCAAAACTATATGGTCTGCCTAAAATACACAAGAGCAACGTTCCACTTAGGCCGATCGTGAGTCAAATTGATTCACCTACATATAAGTTGGCAAAACATGTTGCTGGAGTGTTGCAGCCATTAGTTGGGAAGACATCGTCCTACGTAAAAGACTCGATGCATTTTATTGAACTTATCAAGAATATCTCAGTGGAGCCGGGTGACATAATGGTAAGTTTCGATGTTGAGTCACTGTTTACCAATGTGCCACTGAAGGATTGCCTGGAAGTCATCAAGGACAGATTGTTTGACAATGAGCTGCCCGATGAATATATTGTCCTTTTGCAAAACTGTTTGGACGGAAACTATCTCTTGTATCGAGGCCAATATTACCTCCAGATTGATGGCGTTGCTATGGGAAGTCCTGTAGCACCAGTGATTGCCAACATTTGGATGGAACATTTCGAACAAAAAGCATTAGCGAGCGGCCCCGGTATTGTTAAGTTCTGGAAGAGATATGTTGATGATATATTTTGCATCATAAACGGAAACCAAACAGAAGTGGAACAATATCTACAGCACTTAAATTCTGTTCATCCAAAGGTTAAGTTCACGTATGAAATGGAGAGGAACAGATCCATGGCTTTCCTTGATGTTCTTGTGACAGTGAGACCGGATGGGGCTTTGGCCCACTCTGTTTACCGGAAACCGACTCACACGGACAGATATCTGCACGCCTCTTCTCATCACCATCCCCGTCATCTTCAAGCAGTTATTTCCTCATTGGTTAATAGGGCATATAACCTATGCGACCCTGAACATGTGGAAGGGGAACTAAAACATGTGAAGGAGGTACTAAGAAGGAATGGCTACAGTGCTACAGCAAGACAAATGGAGAGGAGGCTCAAGAGGGATAAGCAACCAATGGTGAGCAGGGAACCAGCTTTCCTTCCGTACGTGAAAGGGGTAACGGATAAAATTGGAACAGTACTCAACAAATACTCCATTAAGACTGTATATAGTCCGTTGTCAAAAGTAACGAAGGAAATTCGCTCGCCAAAAGATATTATACCTCTTCAGACGCCGGGTGTCTATAAGATCGATTGCAGCTGTGGTAGTTCTTATATAGGACAAACTAAGCGGTCTATAGCTGAAAGAGTCAAAGAACACATAGCGGCTGTAAAGAACCAACAGACGTGCAAATCTGCGATAGCTGAACATTTGTTAACTTCGGACGTTAATCACTGGATGGAACTTCATGACCCGAAAATCCTCTCAACTGATAGGCATTACCATGTTAGGTTGATACGTGAAGCCATTGAAATTAAAAAGCATAAGAATTTCAATCGAGAAGATGGATTTAACCTATCATCAGCGTGGAATCCGGTGATAACGAAGTACAAATCGCGTTCTAGGCCGTCTCAGAGAAACCCGGACACTGTTAGTGTAGTTTGTCGGACTGACTGTACCACTGACGAAAATATTGTGCAAATGCGGGTGGGTGAAGAAAACTCATCGCGCCGGAGCAGACGACGCCGCATCTCTTCAGTCTGCCCGCGACCATGACTCGTGCAACCGAGCCGAAACGTCGGGAGGGTAAATATTATTTACCGTTAAAATAGATATTGTTGCAATAAATCCCGTGAAGTGATAATTTTATTTTTGTATTTTTTATGTCTTGGTCGAATTATTTCAAGGTAAATTCATGTCCCTACTTTATTAAAAATAGAAAACGCTATATTACCGTAAAATCTTTTACAAAATTATCTTTATGGGTCAATTTCCCAAACACATTTTTTGAGCGGCGTAGCTGAAAATCATATGTTTTTTATGACATAGAACTTTGATTTTTTTTTACACGAAAATATACAGAGGTTCCATTTTGAGGACAACATTATTAATGAGTATTTTCTTTTACAAATTCGACAAAAAATAATTGAACTAAGCGTTTCTAATTTTGGTGCAGTGTCCACATCCTTAATTTCTTACAATATGTATTTTTTTAGCTGAAGATCAAAACAGAACTTAGGGAAAAAGTATATTTTTGGATTATACAATCTATCTATTATCTAAGATTACCAAATTAAGCAAGTTTCCCAAATAACTGTGATTAAGTCACGTCCTTAAGTTTTGTCCGCGAAAAATTTATGATTTTGGTGTCAATAATGAAATAGCTCGTCAGTTTCTTTAAAGATCAAACAGGATTTAAACACTCCCATCATTCGTTAGGTTTAGTACCGCCCCCGCGAGCAGTGACGGCAGACGGGTGCAAGACCTCTGCGTCTTCCCGCCAAAAACGTAAATGTGTTGTTTTTTTTTAAACGGACAACAATTCTGCAATTTTGGTGTCTTTTTGTATAAGATTTCTAAGCTATTCTTTTTAGTTGAATTCCTCGTATAATGTAAAGGAACTGTTTTCATACCATGTGTTAAAATGTTATTGTTATATTTAAAACAGATTTCATATAATTTAGCTTTTTCAACGAGAATCTAATTTTGGTGAGTCAATTTTGGTGTTTTTGGTGGTGCACCAAAGCATTTTTAACCGACTTAACTCCGTCAATTGTGAACCGATTTTCAAAATTCTTTTTTTGTTCTATAGGGTACACTTATGTGGTGGTCCCATCGTCACCAAGTCAGGATCTGATGATGGGATCCTAGGGGAATCGAGAGTAAACCTCAAATTTTGTAGGAATGCAATACGTTTTCTAAAGTTATTCAAGTAGTCATCATCTAATGTTGATGAGGTGATGATGGAAGGTAAAACTCCTTAACGCTTAGGAGTTGGAGGATAATTCTTTAAATATTTTAGGTAGGTATGTACATACAGTTGTATTATTTCAGGTATTTATGATGAGCTGATGATGAAAGGTCAAACAACATAAGTTAGGAGTTAGATGATACTCAATACTCATTTGTTGATACATACATTGACACATGATAAATTGACACTTTTTAGTTGCCGATATTTAAAGTAGGGAGCCTGTATTTTGCTAGGAAGATTATTTACACTTGGATTGTGATTAAGACTATAATTTTCTATTACAAAATGGAAAATTATAGTCTTAATCACATTAAACATAGGTACTGTCCCTCTTCAGTGACAATAACAAGGACTAATCAACTAAAAAGCATGAAAAAAAATAATTTTAACAAAAAAATTAAAACCGACGCCAAAAATCACTTAAAAGTAGAAAATAAGTACGTCGTTATTTATTTATTAGGACAATATACCATGATTAATATTTTTGGAGTCGATGCTGGTAAATTTAAAACCATTTCTTGAGCTTGGCACTAAGATATGACCGACTGACAGCATATTTTCTTATTTTGGTGCTTAAATATAAATTTTGGTGTTCTCTTAATTTTGGTGTAAGGAAAATCTAAAAAACTACTGGACAAAATTTAATGTCTTAATCATTTTAGAAACAGTATAAGTTTCCAATAAATTTGATCTATAATTAAAGAATAAAAATACACAAATAACAATTTCCACCAAAATTAGGCAAAAATATGCACTTGTTGAAATTGACCCTTATTGGAGTACCAACCAATTTTAACATAAAACCTAATACGTCGGTCGATATTCTGTGAAACAAATTTTTAAATCAAAAAGGTTTATGTAGCGTTTACTTATGTAGCATTTATGTACGTATGTAGTCGCTTCAAAGAGAACCACGTATTCAAACACCATATATGTATCTTTAAAATAAGATAAGTTAATTTATACAACTCTTTCAACAGACCTATTGTCCGGCATCGAACCCGCGACACCCAGACTGTCATCTGACATGACACGACTCTGACATATCACGACCAGACAAGTTATTCAATGTTACACAGTTTAACATGGATATTAACATTGTTATAGAAGGTAGAGTTTGTCTTGTGATTTGCCTAATTTTGAACTGCATGGTGCAGATCTATCTTTGGATAGGTAGGTATTAAATCTTATCTTATCTATGTTAATAAAATTTATAAGTTTAAAGCAGGTCAAGGTTTGTATTCAAAATGGCTGGTTGACACCACTAGTCAATTGAATATTAATATACTTTTTATGACCTGTCAAAACGCAATTCTTCCATTACATATTTTGGATGGCAAAGAGAAGCTATCCACGATCTGGTGAAGGTTGTGTGAAGGACCCTGGAAACCTTTGCGCAGCAGTGGACGGCTTTCAGTTGAAACGATCGAAAGAAATCTGATCTTCTGAACGAACGTACGAATTCTTACTTTGCAGTAAGAAGATATAAAAATCGATCCTGTAACCTATTCAATTTGACCTTTATTACCTAGACAGCACGTCAGGTGTCAGTGCCAGCACCACACGTATGTAACCGCGCCCCAATGTGATTTCGTAACGCGAGCACGCTTAACTCGGCAAACAGAGATATTATTAAAATTATTGTTTATTCGATACTACGGCAGCAGATCTAGAGTCACTGGATGTGACTTGTGGAACTGTGAATATAATTTTTGCGATGAAATACAGCTACATTTAGAAAACGGGACTATTCTCATCTCTCTTTCTCACCGCTGTAACTCCTGTGTAACCAGGATCTACAGCTTGACCGCCAATAAAAACCCAACCAGTGAAGGTCAAGTTTGTCCCGAGGAAAGTTAAACTGTCATTGGACCCGCAACGAAATTAATCAGAAGAACATAAGAGGAGTTTTAAGTTAAGGTTAGATTTCCTCCGTTGCAAAGCGGATGACATCAAGGAAAACAATCCTAATAACGCCATCATCATCATTTCAGCTACAGGACGTCCACTGCTGAACATAGGCCTGCCCCAATGATTTCCAGATTGGCTGGATGGTAGCGGCCTGCATCCAGCGCCTTCCTGCAACCTTTATATTGTCTATCCACCTTGTGGGTGGACGTCCCACATTTTTATAAATTCCTGGTAAGTTTAACCAAATCGGAACACGTAGCGTGGGCAAGCTTCCTAAGTCCCACTAGGTCTGACTGGATTCGGGCAGCTCAGGACCGGTCGTTGTGGAATTCCTGGGGGAGCTCTGTCAAGCTCAAAGCTAAAATAAACTGTCATTCAGTTGCTATTATGGTGTAAGTGGAATGGCAGACGTAGATAGCTTTGTGTCGAATCAGAATACGGTGCTTTTAAGCTATTTTCGCCCATATTTTTTTAAGAATATTAGTCCCGTAAACCGCTCCACCTAAGCTTAATTTACACTTGTGTTAGGAGTAGGTTCATTCAATATTCTACGATGCATGGATTCAAACGCCATAGCCCGGGTTGTTGAACGACTTGTCGTGCAGGGGAAGGTTGAGGGCACAAGAGCGCGCGGCAGGTCACCCATGCGCTGGACTGACCAGGTCAAATCCGCACTCAATGGTCCACTCCACGAGTGCACAAGAAAGGCTGCAGTGCGGAAGGAATGGCCGCGGATTGTGAGGCTTGCCACCGGGCCGCGTGTGACGACCACGACCACTCTGGCAAGAGTGTAGCGACGAAGAAGTCCGGGTTTGAATCGCATCGTTCCACGGATCTCAAATCGGATCAAAGGAAGTTTATATGCCACATCTAGTAAATTATCATCCACGTGCGTTGTTATGCGCGATCACGCGTAGTCTCTAAACTGCTTAGTATCTTACGCGGTATTTTTGTGTGAGTTGCGCGATACTCACTTACACCACGCTTTTAATAATATGTTAGGTTGCCTTTTAACGGTGGATGTCCATTTATTGTCAAGAACACAGAATTTTATGACGGAGAGCGTGAAAACTGTCTCAATGGTTTCAGAAAATGCTATTTTTATTTTTTATTTTTTATCCACAACGAGGAAGCTCTTGCCCTGTATCTCACCTGATGGTAAGTGACGATCAGGCCGAAGGTGGAAGCGAGCTTCACCCGGAATCCTCAACCACGGAGGAACTGGCTATCTTACCTCTAACTGCCGGAACACAACAATGCTGTTAACATTGTTGTTATGGCGACAGACTTAGGTAAGATGGTGGTAGCTAGCCAGGCGGACTTAGAACAAGCCCTACCACCAGCCAAACTGAACAGAAAAATCTGCCCCCACTGGGAATCGAACCCGTGACCTCTGCATCTGAAGCAGGTGGTCTTACCACTAGACCACAGAGGCGATTAAAAAAAAATGATGATGATGATGATTATATAAGATCTACCACAGTACAGAATTGAATGGAGTTTTTAATATTATTTTGTAACGAACCTTAATAAGATAGATAACTAATATTTAATTTTTATTCGTAGAACGATAAAAATAGTCACAAACAAGTGTGACCGTATTCCTCGTAAAAATCCTCGTGTTGGATCGCAGAATAGAATAATTAACATAATAACCACGCAGGCGCCTGGCTCCCGCCAATTATGCTAACTGACTGTCGACCGCGCTTATTTGTCGAGTTTTCTCGAGTGGCTAGTGTTGTACTTCGGCAGATTTATCGATATCGATCAAGACTGTGCGGTCCCTGGTGACTGTCAATCGCGCTTATTTGTCGAGTTTTCTCGAGTGGATAGTGTTGCACCTCGACAGATTTATCGATATCGATCAAGACTGTGCGATCCCTGGTGATGACTGTCAATCGCGCTTTTTTGTCGAGTTTTCACAAGTAGATAGTGCTGTACCTCGAGATTTATCGATATCGATAAAGACTGTGCCGAAGGTCTTCTCTAGTGATGTTGAAATATTTGGATTTAGCCATTGTGACCGTATTTTCGCAAACAATTTAGCTAGGTATTGTTAAAAATTTAACTCAGTCTTGGATCGTCAAATGCATTGTATGCATTTTTGCCATACAATTGTAAAATTACTTATTAAGCTCTTAACTAAGTAAAACTTTAATGTAGTCTAAACAAGTATCAAAGTTATGCCAATAGGTCAAAGTATTTTTACTACTAAAACTATGGCAACTTGATAAAAAATGTTTACTATTAGGAAACATGGCTTTACCCGAATACAACGACAGCTGTATTATTTCGAACCCGTCAATACAGCTGACTTTGTAATCGGATGAAGCGAGCTATCTAACAGTTTACATTTCTTCATCGATATCAAAGAATCATCGGCACATCCCTAATCCTCTTGTCGCGATCGAAGTCGCATCGGAATGGACTATTTTCCGATGTCGCAGCGTTATCAGTTCAATGTAGCCTTTGTTTCATTAATTGGCTGTTTAGGCCCTTTGTAACACAGCTCAATCTCTAGCCCACTACTGGGCAATGATTGATTAAACGATTATTTTGTAGGTATATCTTTTTTTACTTTTGTGTTCGTTCGTTTCAGCCAAATGACGTCCACTGCTGGACAAAGGCCTCCCCCAAGGTTTTCCACAATGAACGGTCCTGCGCTGCCCGCATCCAGGCTCTTCCCGCGACCTTTACCATATCGTCGGTCCACCTAGTAGGAGGCCTGCCCACGCTACGTCTTCCAGCCCGTGGTCGCCACTCGAGAACTTTCCTGCCCCAACGGCCATCGTCTCTACGAGCTATGTGCCCCGCCCACTGCCACTTGATACTTTTGTGTAAAGTGCAACAATAAATAGACTTTTTTAAATGTATATTTATAAAAGCGAAAGGTCATTGATTGACTGACTAACTCATCACGAAATCTCAAAAACTACAAGTGCTATGAGTCTCAAATTTTGCATGGGGGTTCCTTTTAGAACGTGGGTGCTCACTAAATCAACCGCATCTGTGGTCTAGTGGTAAGACCACCTGCTTCAGACGCAGAGGTCCCGGGTTCGATTCCCAGTGGGGGCAGATTTTTCTGTTCGGTTTGGTTGGTAGTAGGGCTTGTTCTAAGTCCGCCTGGCTAGCTACCACCATCTTACCTAAGTCTGTCCCCATAACAACAATGTTAACAGCATTGTTGTGTTCCGGCAGTTAGAGGTAAGAGAGCCAGTTCCTCCGTGGTTGAGGATTCCGGGTGAAGCTCGCTTCCACCTTCGGCCTGATCTTCACTTACCATCAGGTGAGATACAGCTTCCTCGTAGTGGATAAAAAAAAATGCGATTTTGCAAAATTCTACCCCTAAAGGGATAAAACGGGATCCACGTGTGCGCAGTCGCGGGCCGCTAGTATTTTATACACACACTTCTTGTTAAACATACCTATGACAAAATCATTAAGGAACAAATTCTTCTGAGGCTTCCCCAATCCGTCTGGCCAGCGTGGGGAGGCCAATCTTCTTTTGTCTTTGGTATATTACAGAGGGTCTTGCTCCTGCATTGGAGACTAAATGACCTGATGATAAAGACAGAAATTGCAAGCTTTTTTCCAACCGATTGTCGAAGCAAGAGCACGTTCAGCCAAACTATGGTGAACGGGACTATTCCCACCTCTCGATCCCATCGCTGCAACTTCTGTGTAGCCAGGATCTACAGCTTGACCGCCAATAAAAACCCAACCAGTGAAGGTCAAGTTCATCCCGGGGAAAGGTAAACTGTCATTGGACCCGCAACGAAATTAATCAGAAGAACATAGGAGGAGTTCGAATTTAAGCTTCGACTTCCTTTAGTAACTAGCGACCAGCCCCAACTTCGCACGGGTACTAAATATTCATTATAATCCTTCTTCTTGAATCACTCTATCTATTAAAAAAACCGCATCAAAATCCATTGCGTAGGTTTAAAGATCTAAGCATACATAGGGACAGACAGACAGGAAAGCGACTTTGTTTTATAATATGTAGTGATATCGAAGTCGGACATTAATGAGAATTATTTTTACAACCCACACGCTTCAAGATGCTTTCTTTAGAGTAGGCGCACACCGTTGATTTTTAGTTGGCCGATAGTTGTGCCCGATTTTATATTGTATGAAGAATCGGCCAAATCGAATCGGTGTAGTGTGCGCACTCCCATACATGCCCATACTGATCAACTGCCCGATTAAACTATCGGCCGACGAAAAATCAACGGTGTGCGCCTACTCTTAAAGTTAATATTCTTCAAACTTAGCATAATATGCACGATTTCGCTAAGCAAGCAAAACTTCGTCCAATCAACTCCTTAGGATCTTGCTCTTCGCTTGTTTACAGCTTGCATGCATAATATGCGTAATTTGTACGCCATTTTGGAGGACAGGACGAGGGCATACATTAAGACAGTGTGCGCAGCTTATCTCGAAATTCTGGAATTATGTCTCAACTGGAAGCTGGCTTGATTGTTAATAGAATACCTTGACTTGGTAGCTTGACAACAATAGAATACAATTAGTAGTGCTGCAGTCCTTTAGAGAAGCAGTAAATAAATGAGGATATAGAATTGGAGTGGGTATTGATTTGTTTGTTAGTTTTTAATTGATTCTGTAATCAAACTGTCCACAATGCATGCCGTGGCGGCCTCTAAGATAACACTTATTTCTTAGCACTTTTAGTTATAATAATTATCTTTCTTGATAATTAGTTATTCTATTTGACGCTTTTGCCTGCGGATCCGCTCGCATGATTTTATGTCTGTCACAGGTCACAGGTTGATTGTAGTCTATGTCATTAAGAAATAATGAGTAACTTTCTACTGATGAAAGAATTTTCACCATCAGTTTAATATTATAAAGCTGATGAGTTTGTTTGAACGCGAACGCGCCAATATCAGGAACTACTGGTCCGATTTGTTATTCTTTTTGTGTTAGGTAACCCATTTTATCGAAGAAGGCTTTAGACTGTACTTATAACATCACCCTAAAGCTAATAGGGAGAAGTAAAGAAAATGTTGCAAAAACGGGAAATATTATTCAAAATATTTTCACGCGTACGAAGTCGCGAGACAGCTAGTAAGTATATCTATACAAATACTATAAATGCGAAAGTAACTTGTCTGTCTTTCTTTCAGGCCTAAACCACTAAACCAATTTTGATGAAATTTGGCATATACAGTTTGAGTCCCGGGAAAGGACATAGGATAGTTTTTGTCCCGATTTTTAAAATGGGACGCGCGCGATAAAGTTTTTCTGTGACAGACAAAATTCCACGCGGGCGAAGCCGCGGGCGGAAAGCTAGTATCGATAAAATGCAGTAAAACGTTTATCTACTTATATTTTTATGCTGGACTCAGTAGACAGAAAGTTGATGATGTCCGGACAAATTACCCGTTTAGGCCAAATTGCATACTTTAGGAACAAACGACCTCATAAAGCATTACTTACTATAGCTGCTCTCGAGTTGCGACTACGAACCGGAAGATGTTTATGTAGGCACGTCTTACTACTCGGTGGACCGACGACCTGGTAAAAGTAGGGGGAAGCACCTGGATGCAAGTAGCGCAGGACCATCATCATCATTTCAGTCATAGGACGTCCACTGCTGAACATGGGCCTCCTCCAACGACTTCCATGATGACCGATGGGCAGCTGCCTGTATACAGCACCTTTCTGCTACCTTCATGAGTTAGTCGGTCAACCTTATGGGTAGACGCCCTGCGCGGTGCTTTCCGGTACGTGGCCTCCACTCCGGAACCATCAGTAATGTGTTACTAGTGATGATATACGGCTCGGAAACGTGGCCTCCTACTATAGGCCCTATAGAAAGCTTAAAGTTGCACAGCGTGCTAGGACTGTGCTCGGTGTGTCTTTACGAGATCGAATCAGAAATGAGGAGATCCGTAAACGAACTAAAGTCGGTGACATAGCACGACGGAATGGTAAGCTGAAGTAGCAATGGGCATCGCAGGACCGTCCAGTCGTCGAAATCATTGAGGGAGAACTTTATCCAGCAGTTCATTTGGTTAAAATGAACGTATACTTAATGTACTTGATTATACTTAGTGCGTAGACCGCGGGACAATACCTAAGTAAGGGAGAGTCCGCCAATTTGGACCAGTTTTTTTCAATCCCATTTCACACATAGTTTTCTTTTGTTTTTGCTAATGTCCATGGTATATAATAAAAGATACATTATTCAACTTACTATTTCATAAGTATTAATTAACATGATTGTTGTATATTTAGCAAAAATCAACAAAGTACGAGTTCAGAGCTTCGGTCCAATTTAGCCAACCGGTTCGATAATTTGTACCACAGGGTTACTAAATTGGATTTCAATAAATTTCAAGCCTATAAAAAAACTATGGCAAAATATTATACGATACATTCTTAACAGATTAGGAAACGAAAAGGAACAATAGTTAATAACATAGACTATCGATATTGTTTTACACGTTATCACGATTTTAAGTACAAGTTTTGTAAATCCAATTATCGTAACGCACACTTGTACCTAATCTACTTTGCCTGTCTTTTGCTTTCATTTATTGTTAGTCAAACATAACTACCCTATTATAACTTCAAAATATGATTTACTAAAAAAAAATTCAAAATCCTTTGGTAAAGTTCCATACAACTTGATGTGGTACAATTTAGCCGACTAGGTGATAGTGCTTTTAAAAAATCGGAAAAAAATATAGCTTATAAATACCGAAAAATGTTTCAAATAATTTTAATCCACACTAATTTACGCTTCTAAATAATATATTAGAAACAGGCTGTGATTAAATTTAACAAAATTACAAACTAAACATGTATTGTCAAAAGTTACTTGAAAACAATGAAAAAATACTTTTCAAAATAAAACACACATGTTTGTTGTCACGGCAAAAACCACATGGCCGATATTAATTGAATTTAGTTGTGTATCGCTGAGTGTTACAATTACAGACATTCAATAAATACTTTACGAAATATGAGGGTGGTACAATTTACCCGGCGGTACAATATACCGAACTCTCCCCTACATGTTTGTTTAATTTTACACACATTATGTGAAGAAAAATAATGTAATCACGCCTTATCTAAGTTAGATAACGCCGGCCGCTGTAATACAATCCCCAAAAACATGGCATAGTGAGGGGTCGGTGGTCAAATCATGAGATATTTTATCTGTTACTTTTGTACTACTTTAGATACAAATGGGATCTCCAGCGTATCAATATTGTTTGTAGAAAAATAAAGAACCAACCCACTTACATCATTTCAGTTTGCACTTTGATTTGATTTCTTAAGAGACTCAGCTTCAGTGTCTGAATTCTTGATGTGAAATTAGACTTCGTGCAAAGATCTGTTGCAAAACAACTAAATATTTAAAAAAATCTCACCTTATTTCGAAGAAGCACAAAAAACACGTTCGTGCCATAAGTTTGTTCCATCTTCTTTTAATCCTTGGGGGACGCCTTTGTCCAGTATCCAGCAGTGCACGCACGTCATTTGGCTGAAAAGAACGAACGAAGGTTACGGTCAAATACCCTTTTGAGCACAATCCCTAGGTTTATCTCTAACTTTTTTTTCAGTCACCAAGATCATTAGATTTCGATCTTTTTTCCCTGTCACTTGATGTTTTGTCACAGTTACCCCAGTCACAGTGCCCCCTCCCTAGGGGCTCGTTATCCCACGTCACGGCAGCTTAATGAAGGACGGTATTTACATACTGGCCCGGCCTCTTCGTGACGTGCATCATAATATTCTAATAATATATTAACGAACCGGTGACATGGCCATTTTGTATGTAAGACTTTTTCTAAGCCCAATTAGGGAACTAATTTTCATGTCGCCAGATGACGGCTTCTTTGCTCTGGCTGCCATTTTTATACACAACGAGGAAGCTCTTGGCCTGTATTTCAAGTGATGATCAGGCAAGGTGGAAGCGAGCTTCACGTGCAATCCTCAATCACAGAGGAACTGTCAATCTTACCTCCATCTGCTGGAACACAACAATACTGTTAACATTATTGTTATGGCGACAGACTTAGGTAAGATAGTGGTAGCTAGGCAGGAGGACTTAAAATAATCTCTACTACCAACGAAACCGAACAGAAAAACTACCCCCAGTGTGAATCGAACCCGGGACCTCTAAGTCTTACCATAGAAAAAACAAGTCTTACCACAAGAACTAGAAGCAATCAAAAGTGCCTTTTTATATTCTGTCCTTTGGGATGTTATAATAGTAGTCACCACACTGGTGTCAGACTGTATGCGATGGCATGGCATACTTATTCTGTGGCCAAAGATACCCATGTGACTTGGCCCAGTCAGATCATTAAAACTCATTAAAACTCATGTATTTTTGTAAATAGGCTTAAAAAAAGCACTTTTACACGTCCCAGTATTAATCCCACTGCTTCAGGACAATAAATGGGCCAGTGCAGATCTTTGGTTTAACCAACCTTTCTTTTAGGACAATCTGGTTGAGTCTAAAGTGTTATGTTCTTTCCATTCAATAGACATCAAAGTGTATGTAAACTATGTGGATTCCTTCTGAAGTCGAACCAGATACTCCTGCGAGAGTCTAATTTCAACTCAATTCGAACTAGGTAACAATGCTTAACAATTAGGTACTCGTACCTAGATGTTACTTACACAGACTACAACTACTGAAGCCTGTATTATATTGTCCCATATGTGATTTAATGGATTGCATTGTAATGTAGTTGTAGACGTAAGTCTACAACCAAAGTGTGTTACCAGTACTAACTTATGGCTCGGAAACGTGGCCTCACAGTGCCTCACACTATAGGCCATAAACAGAAACTCAAAGTTGCACAGCGTGCTATGGAGAGGGCTAATACTTGGTGTTTCTTTGCGAGATCGAATCAGAAACGAGGAATTCCGTAAACGAACTAAAGTCGCTGACATAGCCCGACGGATTAGCAAGCTGAAGTGGCAATGGGCAGGGCACATAGTACGCAAAACTGACGGCCGATGGGGCAGCAAGGTTCTGGAATGGAGGCCGCGTACCGGAAAACGCAGCGTGGGACGTCCACCTGCAAGGTGGACCGACGACATCGTAAAGGTAGCAGGGAAGCGCTGGACGCAGGCTGCACCAATCGATCAACGAGGAAAGCATTGGGGGAGGCCTATGTTCAGCAGTGAACGTCCTATGGCTGAAATATGATGATGATGATTGTAATGTAGTCAATGTAAACTACATCCTTGTTGTTAAAATCCTTTATTCATCTTCACAGATTAAAGAGCACAAACCCAGCGGCAAACTCACATAATTATACACAAAACTTGAATGAGAAATTAAAATCTTTTGAAAGGAATAAATGGAATTTTCTTCAAACAGGAAAGTGTGTTTGAGCTCATTGCTTACGGTCTGGCAAGCTTTTCTATTAGGCTTAACTTAACTTGTACATAGATTGATTAAGTTGCAGAGAGTTCAGATTGTACCGCTGGAATACGTTTGTGCCTATCAAAAGAAAAATCATTGGAATTTTAGTCAACTGAGATGATAATTCAGTCGGACAGACAATTGCATTAAAAGATGATAATTATGTCAGTTTACTTAAAAATAGCACATAAAACTAATTCCAGAATATAATAGTTATGGAAATAATAATGATTACTACTTAAATACAATGTTTCTTATGTAAAATACGTCTGACTTCTGTATTTCTCATTATAAATAAATAATTTTAAATTATGTGGTTGATAAATTATAAATAATTGTATCAATAAAATTAGTTAGTTGTATCTCCATCGTTCATTCGTTTCAACCAAATGACATCCGCTGCTGTAACTCTATGTTTGTATTAATTTCGTATTGTGGTTCCTTTTTTTCTTGCTACTACTATATTGCAGAATCCAGTCGTTGCAATAGTATATTAATTTATTTTTGTGTGACTCAGAAACTGGGATCTTTGGTTAGGTATAATCTACCACTGTGTGTTCTGTAAAGTTTAAAACTTTTAGTCTATGACCACGAGCAAGCGCTATTAATATTCGAGTTAAATTGACGTATCTCGTATCGTTAACGTAGTTTATAATAGCCGTGACCTTATTACGTAGGATATGAGAACGTCTTCTAAACCTATTCAGAATTTTTTTATTAAAGTTGTGGCTGATTCATTCGTTTCAGCCAAATGACGTCCACTGATGGACAAAGGATTTCCATTACGACCCCCAAGGATTTCCATTACGACGGGTTCTACACAGGTCCAAACGTCAGGGAGACTTCAGATCTCCTTCACAATTATACAGGGTGGAAACGATAAGTGATCTCATTCGATTATTTCTAAACTATACAACATATCGAAAAACTGGTTACTGATCCTGAAAGTGCTTCACGAGCTCTTTCAAACGGTACCAATAACAGGTTACATATTAAACGGGATCTATTCGAAAATTCAATGTTTCCAGTTTCCATACTAAATGTATGCCAACCACTTAAATAGAAGTGCATTTTTTTTAAATTTAAATAAACTTGTAAATTGCATTCTTATTTAAAATTATTTATGGAAAACATTAGTTTTAGGCTTTACTTGCTATAAAATTTGCTATAATATTATCAAGAGATGAGTACCATATCTGTGATAGTACTAAATGTATGGAAGATGGAAACATTGAATTTTTAGTAACTTAATATTGATACCATTGGATAGAGCTCGTTAAGCACTTTAAGGATCAGTAACCAGTTTTACGATATCTTTTGTAGTTTTTAATATTATGAGACTGTAACAAATGTATGGAAGCCGGAAACATTGAATTTTCGGATAGATCCAGTTTATTATTTAACCTATTATTGGTACCGTTTTTCGATATCTTGTATAGTTTAGAAATAATCGAGTGAGATCACTTATCGTTTCCACCCTGTATGTCAATGTTACCCCTCCCGTGCCGCTCCCATGCCTCAGGCACTGACTGAGTTAAGCGCTAAACATAAAGTACCGTTACTAGCAGCCTTTAAAATTAACCGCCTCTGTGGTCTAGTGGTAAGACCACCTGCTTCAGACGCAGAGGTCCCGGGTTCGATTCCCAGTGGGGGCAGATTTTTCTGTTCGGTTTGGTTGGTGGTAGGGCTTGTTTCTAAGTCCGCCTGGCTAGATACCACCATCTTACCTAAGTCTGTCGCCATAACAACAATGTTAACAGCATTATTGTGTTCCGGCAGTTAGAGGTAAGATAGCCAGTTCCTCCGTGGTTGAGGATTCCGGGTGAAGCTCGGTTCCACCTTCGGCCTGATCATCACTTACCATCAGGTGAGATACAGGCCAAGAGCTCCCTCGTTGCGGATAAAAAAAAAAAAAAACGATTGTCTTTTTACCCGACTGCGCCAGAAGGAGGGTTATGTTTTTTCTTCGTACACATCTGAAAGTAACTTACATTTTAACAAACGTACCCTTCCTTTGTTCAAGTCAGTCGTAATGCTAATGGATGGCCGGCTCCTGGTCTGGACGTAGCTTCTGTGGATGGAGCTAGTTATTTACCCTTTACGGTTCTTAATTATTCACATCTCATTCTGTGAAAGAATGATAGTATAAATAAGTGCAGAAGGTCCATTTTTGTATCTATGATACTTAGTATCATGTACCATGTGCGTACAGTCAGTGTCAAATACGAGTAGTTAATGACGCCCAAAGTAACCAAAAAGTTGGCAAGTCTTTGTTACAAATTGAAATGTTGTGTTTTCGTCTTTATGACCACTTTGGGTGTCATGATCACGAACTATTTTACACTAACTGTAGACGTACGTACACACGCATGCTTGCAACTTACATACAAATTAATGTAACTCCGTCGACAGAGCAGCAGCGTCGCGTATGCAACATTGTATACAGGCGTACAGGCGTACACCAAGCGTACGCGTTACTCTACAGCTTCAACCACACCAACGCATGCAGATCGCCATCGCCGACCCGATCATAGGGAAATTACAGGTCGCGTGAACTGTCATGGGTCGCGCGTTTTCGTCCTTGGCCTTTGATCGCGTTGGTGTCGTTGAAGCTTACGTCGCAGACAATGACGCTTATTTGTAGGTAAATGAGCTTTTAAAACATAAATAACTATTTCGAACCAATGATCGTCTAAAGCCTGGTCCGTGAGGCTTTACACAAACAGATAAAGTTTGTGAGTTTGTTTGTGGGAAGAAAATTCTCGAACACTTAACCAATTTAGGAAAAATCTTTCACCAGTAAAAACCTACATTATATCGCTGCAAAGTAGTGCACTTACAATTTCTTTGGTGTATTACTTGCCGTTCTAAATCCTTATTACGATGAGAACCTAGACATTCGTTTAAACCAGACTTACTGACTACTTTTACAGTAGAAACAAACTAGTTAAAACTCAATTAAGATAGAAGATACATTCTATTGCACGAAATTAGAAGATAATTGTACAAAGTCTGAAAAATCTAAGGCAACCTGCACGCGATGAAAATAAAATAAGACTAAAATGACTCCAGCATTTGTGAGGCGCCCTCTAGACCATGCTGCTAGCATCTTAATTTTATTTATTTCTAACTAGTTCTGTCCACAATGTTTTACGCGTTAAAGTCACTGGAGATTTCTAAAAATGGGACTATGTCCAGTAGTGAGTCTCATCCATACCGGTAAAAATTCAAAACTTGAGGAGATCTTTTACCACCAGTTTCAATTTGTTCTGTTAATATGCAGACTTCTCCTAAATTGTAAAGACATGTGCAACTTAATAATAACTTCGATTCAGGAAACTCCCTCAAGATAGTAGCATTCGCAAAATGGCTTGGAAGTCGTGTTTGAGTCCCTTTGTTTCTTGGAGGCTGATTTTTATTTTATTTCAAACTTATGTTCACATAGAACACTATACATATGGCGGACTTAACGCCTTAATTTTTGAGAATATTTTTATACTGGTAAAGCTGTTGGATTTTCACATAAGCGTAGATAGTTGTTCTAGTTTACACATACGAACGATTATCTGGTTAACTTTTAAACTATCTTCATAATATAGTATTTATCATAATTGGTCCATAGATTTGTAAGTGATTTGTAGCTGTATTTTTTACTGAATAAGTAGTATTCTATGTACTGTAACTGTACCTATTAATAAATAAATAAATAAATAGGGGTTTTTAATCCTACGTGGCACAACTTAGGTTTCTACAATGTTCAATCGAACAGTTATATTTTGAAGTGATCTAAAATACACTAAAATACTGTACCCCAAGACGTACTCAAATTCAAATTCTTTATTGCTATTCCACACTCGATATTGCTCGATCTATCGATTAATATAATAAGCCTTACAGATACGATAATAATATTTCTGCTGAACAACATCAACTAAAAATAACACGGTAAAAATCTGGAGTGCACTTACAGTAATATTTTTTATACGTTAACGTAAGAAAAACACATTTTGTTTCATAAAATCATCGCTGGGTCTGACAAGAATTTGGTGAATATTTTTCTTCTGAGAATCGACTTCCTGAATACGGATATCCCTATATTATAAATGCGAAAGTAACTTTGTCTGTCTGTCGCTTTCACGCCTAAACCACTGAACCGATTTTGATGTAGTTTGGCATGGAGATAGTTTGAGTCCCGGGAAAGGACATAGAATAGTTTTTATCCCGGTTTTTTGAAAGAGGGACGCGCGCGATCGATTTTTACTGTGACAGACAAAATTTCACACGGACGAAGCCGGGGGCGGAAAGCTAGTATAAGTATTATGTAAGTATAATATTGCTCTTGTTGGTATTGTACAGCTTCTAAATGAATATGGGACCATGAGTTTTTATTACCCTACTGAGGTAAAAGGGGATAATGGTTTTAATGCCGATGTAAGTAGGTTACCATCTTTGAATTACTTTGCGGAGTTTAACTTTAGAAATTAGAGTTTAAATAGAGCTTTAGCACATTTTGTACCTATACTAACCATACTACTGCTTCGGGATAATATTGTGTTGCTATTGTCTGTCACTTTTTTATAGCTTCATATTTTGCATATTGATACGAAACAGGCAGACAGAAGTAATGTATAAGTTCAGTGGTTTTAGATGACGTCTTGCAAGTGAAAGGTTGCGGGTTCAGTGCCATCTCAGCTAATCGATTTTTTTTTCAAGTTTTAAATGTTTGAAATAGACATAATTTTGAGATTAGTTCAGTATTTTATTAAACCCTACCTAATCTAATAGCCATATCAAACAAGAACCACAGATCTTTTGCTTACAATTGCGCTTCTATCGAATAAATATTTAGGTAAAGTATGTCTTACATAAAAAAGAAAAGTGCTGGTGCTAAAACGGGAAGTAAAATATGAACAATATGAACCAATAGTTCCCAATGCTGGCAATGATATTGTTTATGCGGCTCTAGGGCAGGGGCGGTCCAATTTGAAGCGAATAATGCCGGCGCGTGCGTGCCTACCGTGAATGAGAAATGACGGACGGTTTACACAGCACGGTTTGGAGACGACTCTTTTGGGGATATTTCCCATGGCGAAATCCCGTTTATTAATAGGGTGTTTTGATTGGGTGTGTAATGTATGATATAACTACATATCATATAATACTTAGAAGATATAACATCAAATTATATAAAAACATTTAATATAATAATTATTTACTATAATAAACGAATAATATAATTTTAAAACGAATAATTTTAAGACAAATAACTATTAACTGATATAAAATGGTTTGATATAATGAATATTTTCTATAAAACTCACAATGTATAAAATTTAAAACAAATAACATTCAAATCATATAAAAATAAAGTGTCGAACAATCAAATGAGATAAAATTCTTTTCCTATAAAACTTAAATCATATAACAATAATAATTTTATATAAAGTTCAATTGTCATAATAAGCATTGCATGCAGCAAGCAAACAAGCAAGCTAGCAAACGAGCAAGCAAGCAAGCAAGCTAGCATGCAGGCAAGCAAGCAGGCAAGCAAGCTAGCAAACAAGCAAGCTAGCAAGCAGGCAAGCAAGCAGGCAAGCAAGCAAGCAGGCAAGCAGGCAAGCAAGCAGGCAAGCAGGCAAGCAGGCAAGCAGGCATGCAGCATGCAAATTTGACTAAAAACTTGAGACTTCTGTCACGGCTCCGGCACTGCGGGGCTCTGGCGGTCCCTCGCGTGCTAATCGTCGCAGATGGCTTTCGCTCGACACCGCGTCTTCGGCTTGCTGGCCGGCTTCGCCGGCCAGCCTCAGCCGCGGCGCCTCGCTTCCAGCCACCTGCTCCTCAGCCCGCGGGCCGCCTCGCCCCTCCGTGCCTACGCGCTTCTAAATTACACTCTAGGGGTAGGGCAGACAAGACTACGTGGAGTCGGTTTTACGGCGATTCGTTTTTGTCACTAAAGTCATTTATAAGTCAAGCTAAAGAAGAACATACTAAAAGTTATATCTATCAGAAATTATGTCAATTAAAGAGTATACCAAATAGTCGTTATAACAAATAATATTTATTTTATGTAATGGTTATATGAAATATTATTTATATTAAACAAAATTACATCAAATGAGTCTTAGGTTAAGTAAGGTTTATATCAAATGTCTTTATGAGTTTTGATTGGTATCTGAAATGACATTATTAGAAATGATTCATTATATGAAGTAAACATTATATGTTAAAAAATTATATCAAGTGTTATTATAATATACGTTTATTATACAATATGAACGTTATTGAAATGAATTTATATCATATAAACTTATATAAACTGTCACGCACCCGTTTTGATTAACGTTCACACTAAAACGTCCCTTTTGTAGTGCCTCGCAAAAAACCGATAATTTGTAACTCGTGTTTCAAACACACATTATGTGTGTTCACGACACGCCAGTTTTGCGGGATCTGCATTACTGGATCCCGCAAAACTGAATTGGGAACGAGCCATTATACTTACTTGTTTCGATGACTCAGCGCCTCGTATCTTGGCTTCCGGTAGAAGATGTCATATGCTTCCGTTTGGTGCGGTTTCACAAAAGTCACCTGCTTCAAACTTGCAATGATCCGCGTTTTATACTTAGATTTTTCCTTTTTTTTCTACAAAAATCCATAAAATACCATTTTCTCGACTGAAATATGGTATTTTATAGTTTTTTTGTAGAAAAATAAGGAAATACATAATTTATTAAGAGTTTTGTCTGGCCTTTTTTGAATTACGGTGGATAAGTACCAATATGACTCATAGTGCAGTCGCTTTTTATGTAGGTATTTTATGTTAAAAACCATCACAAATAGGCATACGAAAAACCCTAGTGAGGACCGTAGAATACCTACGTATGATAGGTAGGTAGAGCATTTTTTAAAGAAGAAGGATAAACATATTGACAACATTTCTTAAACGATACTTTAATAGACGGAAACTTATTACACGCCAAACTGATACCGATCTTGAATTAAATTTAAAGTATCAGTTAATTTTATACAATGTAACGACTGTGTGTCTGTAAGACACGACTGGCTACCACAATCGGTCGTCCAGTGTAAATGCCCCACATTAGGTAGATTAAAACTGTTTCTTGCTGACACGGCGTACGCCTCCAGATAGCAATATTGTTTCGCTACATACACATCTTTTGGAGAAAATTGAATGGCCAATTTATTTTGTGTCGTTCTATAAAACTTTAATGCTTGGGTAAGTAAGGTTGCAAAGCTTTAAGCTTAAATTAGATCAAAATACAAGTCAACCAGAAATCTTTTATAATCAAATCATTTATTCAGTACTTACGCCATTTCCAGGGCGCTTATACACGTCCCAAATACAGCTTACCCTACCACCAATTCGGGACAACATATTATGGGCTGGTGCTGAGAAGAAGTGGCGAAAGAAACTTAGTCACCTTTGTCAGCCTCTTTTTCAATTAGAGAACTACAGATGTAATGTGTTCATTTATAACAACAAATTCTGAGTTCGATTCCAAAGTGATGCAAATCTAAACTCAAAGGTGACTGACTGACTGACTGACATAGTGATCTATCAACGCACAGCCCAAACCACTGGACATATCGGGCTGAAATTTAGCATGCAGGTAGATGTTGTGACGTAGCTGCGTAGGCATCCGCTAAGAAAGGATTTTACGAAACTCCTCCCCTAAGTAAAACGGGATCCACGCGTACGAAGTCGCGGGCGGCCGCTAGTTTAATTATAAATATGTAATTTTTGAAATATGTTCATAAATGACAGATAACTAATCTTACATATTAATTAATATTAATCTAGCTTTCTAATAAAGCGTTTCCCCATTAATATTAATCATTCCGCAAACTACTAAAACCCACTCAGTTCCGTAGGTTATTAATCATAGTTACAGCGACTAGTGGAATAAAATAAAATAAAAATCAACTCGCTAACGAACTTCTAAAGAGCGGAGGGATGAAGAAAAACTCAAGAAGAAAATCCCGAACCAGTTCGCAATCGAATGAAAACTGATTGGTTTGAAGACTAATTAAAATAAAGAGAATATTTTGTAACACTTCACAAACGTAGAGAAAGCATTTAATTTTCCAGAAAAAGCTTACAAATGAACCCTTAGATAGCCTAGTTTAGTCTCGGTTGCTGGTTCGACTCCTCTAGGGGGCAATATTATTTATGTGATCAACACAAAAATTACTCATAAATTGGTATAGTTTTAAATATTTTTATCAGTTATCATCAAACTAGTTACTAAAGTAGGTACAACTAAGTTTAGGATTTTGAAATAACTGATTCAGAACTATGGTTCTCTTGACAAAATCTATGACCATTATTAAGAATTGAGGCTTCGAATATTGTATTCTAGTAGTTAATCACAGGGCATATCTATTTTAGTGTTGATTTGCAAGACCTAAATCTACATAGTACCTACCTAAAATCGAGTCCCTTACACTAGGTTTGAAACCCAAAAAGTTTAAAAGGGTAAAGTAATTCAACTTTGTTTCCCAAGCCCAAGGTTGAAGTTTTTCACACAATTTAAGTTCACAGACGTGTTCACAATTATTTTCCCGCAAGAACACCTAAGTTGGAACAATATAAGTGAAGTACATCTGGATATAAACTTGGGTATTTGTTCTAATTCCTCAAGATTGGTCCACTCTTGCGGCTGTAGGGATGTGCTGCCACTCGATGTTTTGATCGCATTTTCAACGTTTTCAAGGTGCCTTCAACAAGATCATACTAAACTTTTATTAAATTTTACTGATTATACTCTATGTCATTATAGATCTAATCCCTATAAGTAGGTGAAACTGTGGTCAAACATAGATTTAGTTACTTATAAAAATTACAAGTTTTCTGTAACAAATAAATAAATAAAAAGTTGTTTTCCGAATTCTTTCCATCATTTCATCATCCGTCCGTTAATCATCTCCAGTTGATATGACTGTTGTAACAAGTTATTACCTATTTTTAACCGACTTCAACAAAAGGAGGAGGCTCTCAATTCGGTTGGTATTTTTTCTTTCTATGTATGTACACCGATTTTTCTGAGTCGAATTACGTGATTCTTATTTTCATCGATGCGGAATAGTTGCCATTTGGTCCCATAAAAATGTTATTTTACCTATTTACTTGCATACTTGTAAAGGGCCTGTAAATGAAAATACTTGATCAATTGAAAAATTTTATTCTATTGGCGTATAAGCAACCAATGACGTCTACTTGCGATTTGTTTAATGACTGACTGTCAAATCTCATTCACTATCAACCGATATCGATACTGCAACCGTCCCATCCATATTCCACCCTTGATAGCAAAGTTTGCTCTAGTTGGACACGCAGGACAAAGAGATATCCCCACTTCTTTATCTTTCGCTTTCCAATAGTTCTCCCGGAGGGGGGGGGGGGGTAATGAATCACTCTCAAAACGTCCGGTGATAAGACAGATTATTGTTTGGGGAATTAATTACAGTACAACTGTTAAAAAGTTCCGGTAACACAAAAACATAACCCTCCTTTTAGCGCATTCGGGTAAAAATAAAACAAACAAAATATTTATCAACTACCTACATAAACTGGCCTGCAAAGTATCACACTTTTAAAATTGTAGATACACAAGTTATTACCTACTTTCCAAATAAAAAGGTCTTGAAAAAGACTTTCAAAGAAAGCAGAATTATGTTGCTATAAAAGGTTTTTTATTTTAAATCTCTACCTTCTATAATTTAGAAAAAAGTTAAATTTGAAAGTGTAGTACTTAGTTTTGCAGGCCAGTGTAGTTTCCTTTCCAAATGTGTATTCTCGAAGTACAGTCACGGAATGAAAAGGTTCGTCAGTTTTCAAATTGATTCCTTCAACGAATCGCGAGCACATATTACCTTTTGAAACTATGTTACAGAATAATCTCGAGTTATAGAAAATAATCTTTAACACTTCTTCAGTAAAGTTCAAAATTATTCAGATCAAAGTTGTTTGACGATTTATCTTGTCAAGAAGATTATTATGATTGATAAACTAAAACCTTCTTGTTGGTTCAACCTGTCATAATCTATTAAATTAAAAAAATACATGATGGGATAGAAAAATAAACAAGCAAAACCTTATTCGTTAGCAAACGTCATATTTATTTAAATGTTAGTAGCACTGTTTATTGCACGGTTATGTTGGCAGGTTTGACTATTACAGTGCAAGCGAAAACCGACACTAAGGTGACGAACCTTTTCATTCCGCGACTGTACAAAGATGTTTAAGATGTTAAGTTATAATGAGATGAGATGAGACCCGTAAAATTTCGTAGGATCATCAGTCTCTACATATAATTTTATTTCCCTTTAATTATAAATATTTGACTTAGGTAAATGCCTTATGCATTGGTCTAAACGAGATAGGAATATTTTTGTTTGTATTTTTATTGTACTTTAGAAGTAACTCATAAGAAAGTGTACCAATTGGGTTCCAAATACATATTCGTACCAACATTGTATATTTTTAATAGTTCAAAGTTGCTTGCTGTAAGGTACAAATTGTAAACTACAGTTTTTCAATAATAAACCACCGTTTTCCTCTTAGGCAAGCTCATAACTATAGTGAAAAGAAAACACAAACAATCACTGACATAATTACAAAAAACGGCTGTACCCTTCAAGAAACTTTAAAGGTACAAAATGGCCGCCGTAAAGAGAGCAGTTCACTCCGTCCTCTCAAACAAAGCTATTAAAATAACAAAGGCTCCACTTTCTTGGTACTTATTTCTAGAATCTAGAATATTCTACGGATATTTTCTAGGTTAATTTGTTAATTTTCACTTAGACTGCTATAATAGCTGTACTTAGCTGGTTAGTATTCTAAATTGCAATTTTAATTTGTAATTAAGGAACAGGACTTGCTACTTTTAATTTGGTTAGTTGGCATTTAGATATTATAACTGGATATAGAATGTAAATATTTGGCCAAGGTGCTAAGCCATGGGTCGTCTTGTTGGGCCAAACTCTTGGCCACACATAGAAAAACCATGGGGAGGCCTTTGTCCAGCTGTGGACGTCATTTGGCTGAAACGACGACCTAAAAATATGGAATAATTTTTGCCTTTCGCAACATCTGATACAGCGTTCCAAATAAGTCACATACATTCAAAACCGCGCATTTTTATTTTAAACCTCCAGTTAATTAACCGGACGATAGATATACTCGTATTTGCTGTACATCAGTATTCCAGTCGGTGTTCCGCTGAAAAACCTCTGTTTACTGGCACCCACCGCGTCGCTCTTGATTGAATCCGCCTAAAACCAGTTAGGGCCAGTTCAAAGCGGTTTTATCCGGTACTTTTTCACGGTTTTGGGGTTCTGTAGTTTTGTTTTGAACAGTTTTGAAAAAAATTGTAAAAAAAAATCATGATAGATTCTATCATTCCGGCAAGTATTAAATACGATCGTAATATGTAGGTAACACTAGATATTTTGAAACACTTATACCCGTTTTCACCATCAACCCCTAATTTTAAGTGACCCCTATGGTAACACATAACAGGAATTTTGTTTTCATATGGGTCACTTAAAAATTTGGGATTGATGGTGAAACGGGCATCACACCCTTCTTTTCGCGATAGAAGCTAATCTTTTATCGCCCTTATTCACAAACATTACTATGAGGTCTCACAGTGCGCGTGGACGCACAGGGTGACACACGAACCAATCACAGAGCTCTATTCAACGCTGTGCGATCAATTTGCTGCTTCACTTAAGCAAGTATCGTTTGTGAATACAGGCGTACATCTCTTTATCCTTTTTCTAGGTGAAAATAATGATCTTTATACTATTTTCCACAAAAAGCATTTATGAACGTAAAAAAGGTAGCCCTTAGATCGCTCTTACATAAGGCTTTACGTGACTGCCTCTTTATCTTTCGAGCACTGCCAGAACGTAATCAAAATTCATCATTTGTTAGCATTTTTTATGTAACAAAACTGTAATTTTTCATGAAATAATAAAAATATCAAGGTTTTCTTATACGGAACCCCAAAAACCGAACTCCATTTAACTTTTTGTGCGTTCCCGAACGCATGTCCGAGCCGCCCAATCTTTCCCGCTCTTGTTTACATAGCGCGATGGATTGGTGAAAAACATTTGTTTATAGACCGAAAGTTCAAAGTTCGAGGCTCTAGAAAAACGGATCGGGAGGCGATTTGTTTACTGCTTGATTTGTGGAGGGGATAATGGTTTTGGTTTTTTACTATTCTGATGAATAGCGGAGAGCGTGAATCGGTTAAGATAGCTATAAGTGCTATTTCCATTAGGGCATTAAGTTTTCTTGACAACTAGAAGCTGAAGAAAATTACAAATATAGGAAGTTGGTCGCCACTACACACATAGATATAAGGTAGGTAGGTAGGTAGGTTTAACTTTCCCCCGGGACAAACTTGACCTTCACTGGTTGGGTTTTTATGGCGGTCAAGCTGTAGATCCTGGCTACACAGGAGTTGCAGCGGTGGGAAAGAGAGGTGGGAATAATCCCGTACATACATAGGTTTACCATACCATAACCCAATATTTTTCAATATTTCAGCAAATGTCATGAAACTGGAAGGTGTAAAAACCTGTAATAGGAATGCTCCACGGGATTTCCCACTTTTGTCATCCATCTTTTTAGATTGTCAGTTCATCGAGCAAGGGATTGCCAAGACTCCACGGTCTCCATTCAAAACCTGTACGTCTTAATTTTATTTCCACTAAAAACAAAAAATCCCGTTCGTGTGGAACATAAATTATGGCCAAGATAATGTGGAACATGTCGGTTTCATTTCGAGTAATAAAATACTCATCGTTTAGGCTCAGGCTTACTGACGGACTGATGCGAATTCGAGAGAAAATATCTTTAAGAAATCACACGTTTTTCTTGGAAAAACCTAACCTTTCAAGTCAAATTACACACTCTACTAGCTATCAAAACGCAATTTTTCAATTCTGTATAAAACAACGTCACTATTTCGCCAACAAGAGAGAATGGGGAGAGACTACGAGATTTCCTTCATGCTGGATTTGTATAAATAAGTTAGGTAGGTACATAAGTACTGTGCTATCAAATTGATATTGTTGATAGAAGGTTTCAGAATTCAGAAGGAAGGAAGCTCGCAGAATTGCTAAAATCAAGTGGCAGTGGGCGGGGCACATAGCTCGTAGAGACGATGGCCGTTGGGGCAGGAAAGTTCTCGAGTGGCGACCACGGGCTGGAAGACGTAGCGTAGGCAGGCCTCCTACTAGGTGGATCGACGATCTGGTAAAGGTCGCGGGAAGAGCCTGGATGCGGGCAGCGCAGGACCGTTCATTGTGGAAAACCTTGGGGGAGGCCTTTGTCCAGCAGTGGACGTCATTTGGCTGAAACGAACGAACGAACGAACGAACGAACGATAGAAGGTTAATGTAGAGTCAAATCACTAGGTGTATTTATCTCATCACAACGAAAAGATACAATCATACTTGTTATAGAAAAACTTCGTGAAAAGGGGTTATGAAACATAATTATTTTATTGTTCAGTTTATTTTCTTTCAACAACATTTAAATAAAAGCTTGTTTTTGAATGCGTTTTTACTTCATATTATTTCAACCAAACTTTGGAATTTCATTGTCAGTAATCTTATCATGTTTGTAATTAGTAGCTTCTATCACAGTAGATAATATATAATACTGTGCTTCTATGATGTCTCACTAATTTATCAATCAAAGGTGAGGTGGCGACAGCTAATCATCGCTTGTCAACGAGACGCTATCTGTTAATTTATTATCTGTTAATTTATCAGACCATAATAGAGCAACAGTCACAATACACTGATTTGAAGATATGAGTAGGTAATAGGTATTAGCTGATTAGAATTTTTTAATTATGTAAGGTTATGGTCTGATATATTTACATTGCTAGATTTACATAGTTTACAGGTAACCGTTCTAAGGGTATTATGTCTGTCAGTTTGTTACCTTTTCACACCAAATCCCCTAGGGCCTGAACCAATTTAGATGAATCGGGGGCTAAAGGGATAGAATTTGTACTCAGGTAAAAACAAAGGTTTTGTTTAGGTTTTTTTTTTAACATACTGAAAGGCTGGTTTGCACCATCATACTTTAACTTTGACAAAGTATAGGACATACTTTAATTTTGAAAAATCACAGGTGTATCGTCAAAGTTAGGTGCTGCAACTCAGCCTATGTCTAAATACTTTTACGAACTTTTGGACAGATTTCTACTACACGCTCATGTCACAAAAGCGTGTGCTCTTTAGTCAAGACACTCCCGTCTGCATTCTTCTACTCGTGGCAGTGCGCGCGCTCGATCATGAGCGTGTTAAAATTATCTTAACGCAATCATCAATCGCTAGTCAACACTTTCAAGAATCGGCCATCCAAATAACAAGACTACCAGAAAATAAACTATTGATCATCAACTAACAGATAAATCGCCGATCGCGTCAGTATCGCCGCATCAAGTGCGAATCGCCGGCAAATGGCGCGACTTCGGGCAATCTTCTTTGCTAATACTTTAGCCCGTGTACCATCAGCATAAAAAGTATTTTTAAACTGTTACAAGTCTAAATTACACTTTAAATACCCACTGGGATTTTTTGAAAATTATACATTAAGATAATACACGTGGTTTTGGCAGAGTAGAATAGAGACAACTCCCACTTCCATCCCATGGATGTGATAAAGGGCGATTGTAGGGATAAATATGCGAACATCAGGCCTCCTCAATCTGGCCAGCGTGGGAAATGAAGGCCTAACCCTCCATTTGCCTTTAGTAAATTAGAAAGGTTGTGCTTCTGCAGTGGATTCTATATAACTATCATCATCATCATCATTATTGTAAATATTATTTACTCACGTACTTTTACAGTTTGCTCGTACAAAATAGCGAGAAACTATTCCACTCTCTCTCAAAAAAAAAGCTATTTAAGAAAGTCAACATCTACATTTATCTCTAATTATCTGGTAATAAACTGCCAGACTAAAAAAAAAATGACCATAATTATGATGAAGATAATTCAGGATGTCATTTAAAAGAAACTCTTGCGCTAGGACTACTCACTAGTTCAAGCCTTCAAGGTCACACAAATAGACACTGTCAGAGCCTGGTAATAAAGTGCAAACTTACTTACATATGTGACGCGTTTGAAATTACAATTCCTGTCTTGCCCTCGTATTCCGATCTGTGATTTAATACTGTAGCCGTCACTCGTAAAAAAGATTGCGGGAGGAACGTGTGCGGTAGCCATTTTGAACTTTTGGACGCTGTAACAATATAACTGATATTATCTCCATCCATTGTATAAAAAAGAGTATCATTTTGTTTCAATCTTTTTTATGCTTAACAAGGCAGGTATTTGACCGCAATCGCACCTGGTGTTAAGTGAGATGCAGTTTAGGATGGTGATATCTGTCATATCATATCAGTCATATCTGCCCTGTAAGTGTCTATTCACTCTCGCCTTGAAAAGGCCTGGATTGTAGTGTTCGTAATGGTAATGCCAAGTTCGTAATGTTAACGACTTATGACAAGTTGTCAAGTCATAGGCTGGGTTGCACCATCTTACTTTAACGTCAAAAATCTGTCAAACTCCCATAGAAAGTATAAGTCGTCGACGTGATTCGTTTGAAATAAATCCGCCGACACCAAAGCAACATTGGTGTATATGTAGAGTCCTAAACGATATACTTAATTCGGCGGTAGGTAAGTACTTATTCCCTTCGGTCGATTAAAAGAATCCTTTATTCTTTATTTACCAACCTCCCGAGATACGATTTTTTTTTTCAGAAAAAAAATATTTAGTTTTCAAATGCTTTTCTAAAAATGTTCTGCTGTCGCTACTCCCCGAATTATCTTGGCTCAAGATATTTAGCCCATTAACCCCCTCCCCCTAGTGGAGGAATTCACTAATACATCCTCTCATCCCACTAGAATCCGACCTGGCTTAAATATATTCGGATTAAATTTTCAACGTGCTTTAGACTTCATCAAATTATAAAATCTCATTAAAATATGTAAAGACAAGATATAGTGGCAGTTTTCTAATTCAAATTCCTTAGTTTTTATAGTAGTAAGTAGTAATTATGAGATCCTTATACACGCCAAATATAGCATGCCCTAACATACTGGACAACCAACCAATAAAATAAACCAACCAAAGACTGGTGCTAAGAAGAAGTGGCAGAAGAAACTCGGTCAGCTTTGTCAGCCTCATATTTTTTATTTCAGGAATAGTATGTGGAGACCGTTCATTGTGGAAAACCTTGGGGGGAGGCCTTTGTCCAGCAGTGGACATCATTTGGCTGAAAAGAAGAAGAAGAAGAAGATGTGGAGACTACTTATCGACATACGTAGTCCAGGACTCTGCTCTACTCTACCTTGCTCGATGGACCGACGACCTCAAGAAGGCAATTAGCAACGGCTGAAAATTAATGGAGACGTCCATTGCACGATTACAAGTCGATCATGTTTCCATCGCCATCACTTTCGATTTCTTTATTTCACTATTTGTATCTTAAAGCCTCGGCCAAACCAACACTACAGCTCGCATTGGCGATGGCGATGGCGATAGCAATCACTACGCGTGCATTCGCCGCGACCACAAAGACAGGACGCGTTGATGTGAACTCATCGCTACACATCTGATCGCCATCGCCATCGCCTACACGCTAAGTTTTGGTTGAAATTGACAGCATCGCAGCAGCTGACTATACATATTAGTAGCTAAATAACACCTATTACGATTAAAGATGCCAATTTTCAGCTTGGCGTCCCGCCGTGGCATAGCTGTACGTACAGTCATCGTCAAATACACTCAACATCAAATAAATCGCGCCTCTATTTCTTAATAAATTATTTAAAACATATTATACTTACCATAAATCTGACTTAAAAAAAGACCTCACTTTGGGCTCACCTCTGGGATCAATTAGACCAATTTTTATGGATAAAAAACCAAATAATAATCTCACGTGTCCTCTTTAACAGATGGAAGACACATTTTTGAGGTAAAAACCTTTCCTTTAATGAAATTAAGTTTAGAACTAGGCTTTTAAATGGTGCCATTTTTGGTAGGAAGTGGGGATGCATACGTTTGAAAGTGCTTGTCGCGGGAGGTACGATTTATTTGATGTCGAGTGTAGTTCGTGACACCCGAAGTAGCCAATAAGTTCGCAATACGTCTTGGAATAAATTGACAACACCACAAGTGTTGTCAACTTTCTGGCCGCTTTGGGTGTCACAAACTATTTGACGCTGAGTGTACCAAATAAACGTGTATTTTTCTTTCTTATACCCTCGTGCCTCTCATGAGGTCAAAAAGTTTATTTTTAGAAGGCACCTTCGCTTTATCTAGAGGTGTCTAGTTACAAACACGATCCGATCGAAGTTCTTAGTTCCGGACTATTGCCTCTGAATTTGAATAATATAATTAGGATCTTCCTTCACCTTATATTTGAGAGTTAACCTCTCAATAAGGTGGACAAATGACTTTTTTAAGGTAACAAGAAGGTGCTGGATGCAGGCCGCTACCAACCGGCCAATCTGAAAATCATTAGGGGAGGCCTATGTTCAGCAGTGGACGTCCTGCGGCTGAAGTCGTGATGAGTCAACCTCGCTAAAATATGTAAATTAATATGCATGATTCAGAAGTGGGTTCACCACAATAGTTCAGCTCTTAAAGCAACAGTTCTATCAAGGGTATTTCTTCGGAGGCAAAATTTTCGATGTCTTTGGGTATAGTTCTGTAACCAACTAACAAAATGGCATGCATTATTTTTTTTCATATAGCTTAGCTATAGCCCTATCTGGCGCAAATAACATTTTTGACAATAATAAAATAGTTTATTTTTCCCATCACAAACTTATAATGCAGAGTACAGGTACATTAACATTAAGTTTCAGTCACTAGTTTGTGTGAGACTGATGCCTGAGCTAGGTATAAAATACCTGTGTTACAGGACATCAGGCTCCCACCACTCAAAACGGCCTAAGCAGTACACTGAACTAGTAAAGGTATACAGGAATGAATTAAAGTGATAAGATTTAACAAAGTAGACAAATGATATCATGTTAGTCTTGTGAATGAGTATGCAACAGGGGCATGTGTGTGAGTGTGATAATATAGGTGAGGATCTGTGTGTGTCAACTGCATGATTGTGAGTTAATGTTATCTCATAATTGTCAAAAGTTTCTCTGTCTCATCATAGTTCAATTGTAATAACCAGGAGGTAAGTTTTTTTTTGCAAGCCTTTCTAGTCAAGGGGTACAGAACAAGTGTTGTGTTTAATTTATTATATAGATAACTACCTAAAAAGCAATAAAATCTATGAGGTAGCATAGTCCTAAAAGGTCGGGAAGGACAGACAGTGCCTTTTCGGCGCTTACCGCTGAATGCATCAGGATCATATTGGAGCTCCGAGTGTTTGCGAAGGATGGTTGAGAGAATAAATAACTGACGGACTGTGAGTACTTCCCAAAGTTTGTAAACTTCCGTCGTAGGGCAAAGGAACGGGAGCGAAGCTCCTACCTTTAGGATACCTCTTTGCGCACGTTCCACTCTGATAAGGTGAGTTTTAGCTGCTCCACCCCAAGACGATATACTATAACTCAGAACAGATTGGCACAGAGCAAGATAAACAGATTTTATTATATGAAAATCTGCAATATGACGTAGAGTTTTGAAGATAAAAAAGAGCTTCCTAATTCTTGTGGCTAAGAGCTCAATATGAGGTTGAAAACTTAGGGTGGAGTCGATTATAACCCCTAGATATTTTATAGAATCGGTTCTCAAGATCTCGTTACATGAACAGATAGTTGTTGAGGAACAAGTGTGGATCTTTAGGGTCAGGTTATTAGGTAAGGACTGGCGTCTGTGGGAGAAAGTAATAAATTTAGTTTTGTCAACGTTTAGGGTTAACAGGTTACCTATTAGCCAGTTGGAGACTATATTCAACCCTTCCTGCGCGTAACCAAAGACTTCGTTCCATGAATCTGCATGAAAGAGCAGAACAGTGTCATCAGCAAATGATATGATTTTCCCATTGTTAAGATTTGTTTGGCATAAATCATTCAAATAAATCAAAAATAAGATTGGGCCAAGGACACTGCCCTGGGGGACACCAAATGTGACAGGAAGCTCCTCACTCATCCACTCCCCGATTTTTACCATTTGAAATCTGTTGGTTAGATAATTAGAAAAGAGTTTGAGAGCTAAGCCTCTGATTCCAATTTTTTCAAGCTTTCGCAATAAGATAGGGACAGAGACCGTGTCAAATGCCTTCGCTAGGTCCAAAAAGACCGCCAGTAACTTTTTGTTCCCATCCAGGTGAGTGGAAATGAAATTAGTCAACTCGTGGACTGCATCATCCGTTGATTTTCCCGATCGGAAGCCATATTGTGAAGGCGATAGAAGGCTATGTGACTCAAGAAAGCTAGTTAAACGTTTGTTCATGATGCGTTCCAATATTTTTGATAAGACCGGAAGTAAAGAGATTGGCCTATAGTTATTGACACAGTCCCTGTCTCCACTCTTATGAATGGGTATGATAACAGATTTCTTAAAAACATCAGGAAAAGACCCCGTTTCAAGGCACAAATTACAAAGGAAAGTCACAGGCGGGGTTAGGAGATCTTTATAACGTTTAAGAAAGCGGGATGAGATAAGGTCATATCCCACGGAGCAACTGGATTTGAGTCCCAGTATCAATTTTTCTACCTCTTCTTCATCTGTGGGAATAAGTGCGATGGACTCATGGCAATAAGTGGAGGAAGTTATGGTAGCAGCAGAGCACAGCATCTTAGTAGCAAGATTCCTTCCAACATCAACAAAGAATGAATTAACTTTATTCACACCTGCCTGAGGATCGCTGTCCGTGATCAAGTCTAGGGGATCATTATTAGTCTGCTTAAAGTGTGTTACGTTTCTAATGACTTCCCAAAGTCGTTTACTGTTATTACCAGCTTTAATGATCTCCGACTTATCATATGCACGTCTAGCCTTTTTCAGTAAGGAGTTACAGAAATTTCTGTATCGCTTGTAGATAATGACAGCATTAATATCGTCTGGGTTTCTCTTTACTTTTTTGTGAAGACTATCTCTATGACGCATACATCTTAGAAGACCAGGCGTGATCCAGGGCTTCCTAATGCTCTTACGACAGGAGATCTTATGCAATTTCGTATTGACATGAATGGCACCTCTGAGAAGGTTAATCAAAGACTCAGCAGCCTGATTCGGATCTGAAATTTTATAAAGTGAATCAAATTCTATATTTTTCATGGAAATATCTAACCCAGGGTAGTCAAGTTCAGGCCGAAGTTTAAAAGAAGGAGTAGCTCTTTCTGGTAGCATTAGATTAATGGCTACACTGTCATGATCGGTTATGGATGATTGGATAACAAAGCAACTTACTCTTTGGGATGATACTTTAACCATGATATGATCGAGACAAGTGCGGCCATGCGTAGGAATAGTGTGACCAGGATGGATATCAAAAGTTGCTAGTAGGTCGAGATAATCCCAGGAGCGGCCATCCTTAGTGTTGGCCACAATATCGATGTTAATGTCACCCATCAGTATTATGTTTTTGTAATTAGTGAGCTGTGAGACAACAGAATTTAGTGATTTAAGAAAGATTTGGATATCCTTATAGCCAGGAGGACGATATATTGCAATAACAACAGTCGAGCTGCTAACCTTTAATATTAGACAATTGGCGTCGTCAAAATGTGGCTCTTCCGCAGACACTTTAAGATGTGATTTATAATAGACAACAACCCCTTCATTTTGAGTCAAGTTACTACTGGTAGAGACACAATTGTAGCCATCAACTTGTGGCAAACATTTTGACGATAGTAGCCAACACTCAGTCAAAACCAATAGATCCCAGTTGATACTAGTCCTGACTATAAGCGTAATAAAATTGTCAAAATTACATGAGATGCTCCTTATATTTTGTGAAAGTATGTTAAGAGTGTTAGGTGCGCCAAGAACAGTAGCCTGACACTCTTCTGGGTCACAAGAGTAGGCAGGAACCGTTTTAAATGAGTCCAAATCAGAGATAACCAAGTTACAATCAGGATTGAGATTATCGAATTTTAATAAAGAAATTGCATATTGGTCGGATTGCATTAGTTTGGAGCCAGATAACTCTCCAACAGAGTCAATACCACAGACATGATATGAACCGACAGTGTGTTCGAACGTATGAGAATAGATGAGAGCATTGTGAGTTGTGTCTATCATTGCGTAGTTAGATCCAGAAGTCTTTGTAAATGTGACAGAGCGATAGTGATATTGTTCATGAGTACACTTGCATAACACAATAGATGTAATAAAAAGATCAGCACAATTAACTTTAGTGATATAACAATTAATAAAGAATACAAATACTAAAAACAGAGATTGAAAGTTCAAAACCAGCACGCTAATACGGGTTATCTGCCCCACAGTACGGCTCAGAGAGTCCATAAAGTATAAATATATATAAAATATAGTATAAAGCTTGACACTTAATATAATATTTTGAGTATAGAACCTAATTCTGTAATCATTAATATCATTCAGGCTTAAGCAAGCGCTTAAGACAAGCCATAGAGTTGATAATGATTGACTTCTGGCCTTCTCTTTCCCGAAGAAAAATCCGGCCATTTTGTGTCCAGCAATATTTATAGTTGTGCGCATGGGCGAAATTCCTTGCTTCGAAAAACAGTTGTCTCATGCTGCCCGGTAGATGATCCGCAATAAAAACTGGACTCCTCTTACCGCCATGTCCCAGATGCTCCGTGTTAAGTTTTTCGAGGGGAGGTCGCTCTTTATTAAATGTACGACAGGCTTCCAGCACTTTGTTTTTGAGGAGAACGCTTTGAAACTCCACTATAATAGGCCTGGTCAGGCCTTTCTTTCCTGGCAGCCGGTAAACATCCCGGAGGTCGCTTTGACTTACAGTAGATCGTACAGCATCGCATGTTTTCAAGACGATGGAGGCCAGCCTCTCGTTAGTTTCGTTTTCTTCAGCGGGCACGTTCCTTATTTCCAGAGCAGACGAACGTGAGAGACGCTGGAGGTCCTCAATCTTCTTTTCTAAATCCATTATGTGGTTCTGTGTTTCTACACGTTCTATCAATGGAGTTCTTCATGCTCTCGAAGCCCTGGTTTATAAAATCTAGTGACTTTTCTATCTCATAGTTGACCCGTTGTATGTCCACGTTTTGTTGTTTCACAACAGCTATGTCAGATGTTAGCTTTTCGAAGGATGCATCCTGTTCCTTTTTCCATGTAGTGAGGAGGCCCATGATCCTGTCCTCCAAGGCTTGTCGTACAGGGGTACTACTGAAACAAGTTGTTACAACCNCTGAGGACTATTCTTGTTTTTTTATGCAATCGAATCCTTAATGAGGAGATCCGTAAACGATCTAAAGTCGCATGGTGGCATAGTCCGATGTTTTAGCAAGCTGAAGTGATAATGGGCAGGACCTCAGATCATAGAAGGGAATAGATGTGAAACGGGGGCGTGGCGCGTGTCTCCGCGATATGCCCAGAAACGAACATCGCCCGCGACGCCAGGTTAGTCGCGATTCAGTCGTACTGAGGAAATGTTCTCCGATATTGTTGGATAATGCGTTGTAACGTGCAATAACATAAGTGAAACGAAGAACTACAGGAACAATGAAGTCATTTACCACATGTAAGTATTTCAAATCCATTGGTATTTTGCTTATAAATAAAAANATATGCGATACTTCAATTGGGAAGCCTAGGCCTTATTTGCCACCTGACTTTCGTAAGGCGCGTTTTTTGATGCTTCATGGTTTAAGTCATCCTGGCGTAAGGGCATCTACACGTCTGATGGCTGAACGTTACGTGTGGCCTGGTATGAAGAAGGACTGTCGGAATTGGGCTCGTTCCTGCATCAAGTGTCAACGTAGCAAGATTAGCAGACATACCCGAACACCTGTTGGCGACTTTGATCTTCCTTCCGGCCGGTTCAAGCATATCCACGTTGACATTATTGGCCCACTTCCACCTAGCAAAGGGTTCCAGTACTGCCTTACTGCCGTTGATCGATTTACGCGCTGGCCGGAGGCCTGGCCCATCAGTAACATAACGGCCGAGGTAGTTGCTGAAACTCTTACTAGGGAGTGGATTGCTCGTTTCGGTGTTCCGTCTGTCGTAACAACTGACCAGGGGAGGCAGTTTGAGTCTGCTCTCTTCCAAGATTTGATGCGGTTTTGCTCAGCAGATCGAATACGCACTACTAGTTACCACCCCTGTGCTAACGGCTTAGTTGAGAGGATGCATCGACAGCTAAAGTCAGCTCTCATGTGTCACGGCGATTCCTGGTGCAATAGCCTTCCAGTTGTTTTATTAGGTATGCGTTCTGCGTTGAAAGAGGACTTACAGACTTCTGCGGCAGAATTGGTGTATGGGGAACCACTGCGTTTACCAGGGGAGTTTGTTTCGCATGCCAAGACTGATCGTGTTGAAGATATTAAATCTTATGTAGCACAATTGCGGAAATATGTGGCTGATCTGAAACCTTGCTCACCTGTACGTCACGGTCAACCGAAGACATTTGTATCACAAGATCTGGCAACGACTAGCCATGTGTTCCTTAGGGATGATATTCCAAACAGACCTGCTTTGAAATGCCCATATTCTGGTCCGCATAAGGTACTTAAAAGGGGTGATAAAACGATAAGTCTTGATGTCGGCACGAGGAATGTTTCTGTAAGCTTGGATAGGGTTAAGCCCGCTTTCATTGATGTCGATCCATCTGCGATTGCATCATCCACGCGGGTGTCTGGAGCATCTCCATCTTCGTCACCACCGTCATCGCCTCATTCATCACAACCCGCCGCAATTGTGCCTCCTCTACCAATCACGAAGGCTTATACCACTCGGTCAGGCCGTAGGGTGAGGTTTAAAGTCCCCGCAGTTTCATAAGTTTTTTTTTTTTTTTTTTTCTTATGGTGGATCCAAGTTTTTTTTTAGTTAGTTTTTTTTGCCGTGGGCTATCTTTCTTCGTGGGGGGGTAGTGTAGCGGTAAGCAAAACTCTTTGCGCCGGGTATAGGCTACGGCGGTTGCGATGGTAACCAGGTTGTTGATGTCAGGAGAACGTCAGGTAGTAAAATAGGAGATTTTACAATATATTATATTTTATTCAAAAGTGACTACGTGAGTTTCCATATTAAGCCACGTACCCTTTATCTACGACTCTTCTTTCTTCATTTAAAACTATCATTTAATTCAAATCACTACAAAAGTATTTTTAGACTGATAATTATTTAAACCTTGACATTGGACTAACCATTTTTAGCTTTATAATTCTGTGCGTGTAACCACAAATAACTATATTACATGCGTATACGCATCTTAATCACATATAAATGACTCACGTGTCGCCTAAATATAGATGGCTATTTATAAACGGCACTTATTTGATTATGACGTAGTATATACGTCAATGTTAGCTATACACAATGGGCGTGATGCTCACGCAATTAAACGGCCTACGTATATACGCACGAGATTTTGGTATCTACAAATGTAACATATTGTTAAAAACATCATAATGGAAAAACAAGGATGTCGACAATAGACATGTTGACACCACCAATCAATTGACGTACTTTTTAAAACTGTCAAAACGAAACTCTCCCATAGATTTTGTATCACACTACAAGCAAGTGACGTCACTATTTTGTCAACTCAATTAAACTACTTTTTTCAATTACAATGCGACCAAAAATCGTAATTTACAGGCAATTTAACATTAATTAAGTTTTTAAGCCCAGAATGAAGTGTCCTTTTATAAAAGTTTTGTATTCGAATTAGGTATTGAGAAATCGTGTCAAATTGTCTATTGATGTAGATTAAGAGTTAAAAGTGTATTTTTGTACGGTCATTTCTGGTATTGTTGTTTTAAAAAATAAACAAATAAACAGGGTGTAAGATTTAACTTAAATAATGAAACTCAGATAAATACAGTAAATCGTGTTTAAAATGTACTCGGTATAAATATTTTTAAGGCTGATTGTAATTTCTTGCGCGTGTAAAAATATTAAGCATGTATTTTTCAAATTATGGGTTTTTGCACATAAAATTCGATCTTTGATCAGTGACCAAAGTCCTATAAGATCACCTATCAAAGTCCAACTATTAATATGCAGAAACCCATAATCGATTCATGGGAATCGCCATTATAAAAGTGGATTTTAGACTTTGGCCCACAAACCGGATCAACTTTGGACCATGGTAATTGTCCACGCACGATGTATTCGCACCTTTGGACTCGAGTTTGCAAATTTTTTGCGTTTGAATAAAAATTAGTTTGAACTTCGCTCTAAATAAATCGCATTTCATTGTTAGTTTGAATTATTTCGTTTGTGTAGCGATTAGAAGTAGGCGTGATGTGAAATTATGTGATTTATTTGGAAGCATCCATTTAATTTCTTTAAAAGATAAGCCTACCTCAGATTATTTTAAGATTTAGGTACTATAAGTTATAGAAGGTCACAATTATGTAAAATAGGATAGTTGACACCATTTACGTTCTAAAAAAATACCTTTGTGGTATTTTTATACAGAACTGTCAAAATGAAAATCATTCTTGTTCTGAAGAAATTAATAAAAATTGGTCCGAATTATTTTTTGTTAAGTAATTTTATTTTAAATACAAAAAAATAAGTTTTAAAATGTTACCGCTCAATTTAATAAGTTATTGTTGGTATAAAATTAGATTAAGATAATTATGTATGTTTGAATTGTGTTATTGTAAGAACATGTTAAAAATGTTTCTGAATTTTTATGAATAAAACTAATTGGTGATGGTGTTGTGTGAAACTCAATGCTGTTTAGAATTAATTTTAAATTCGAATTGAACTGTTTCTAATCTATGTTACAATTCGAATTTCCTAATGAACTATTTCTAAGTTAAGTACCGTATGAACATTATTTATACATGCACCTATTTAAATTTTAATTTAGATAACTCTGATAGTTTTAGCCCAATCAAAATACGAGGTTATTGCATTTAGCTGGTATCGTAAATATTTGTACTATTAAATACATTTTCTTTGGCGTTCTTACTTTTTAGGGTACCCGTACCCAAAGGGTGTAATCTCGAGACCCTATTACTAAGCCTCTACTAACTGTTTGTCCGGCAGACTCTATCTCACATACCTACCGTAAAGAAATCTTAAATTACTAAAAAGGTATTTAACCTCTTTAATAATAAGATTATATTGAGACCCTAAAGACAGAATTTAAAAAAATAATTGTAACAAGCACGTGATCTGTCTTTAATAAGTATGTGGATAGAGACCAGATCAAGGTCATCATGATACTAGTGACAAGCCATTTACTGAAAATAGTATTACGATTATAAAATACAAATGAAAATGCAAAGGAAAACCTCATCAAAACTGTGGCCATAGTGATGACAATTAAATGTAATTCCATATAATTAACGTCGATTGCGAACGTAAATCATCGGCATGATTTCCCCGACTTTATTCAGATCACGAGTTTTGTATTGTAGCATTCATTTATAATTTCTTTTGCTTTTATAAAATTTAATGGATAGGTTCGAAAATAGTACCTTGTGGAAGCCCTATTTTTTAATTAAATATGAATTTTTTTTTTCTAAAAGCAGTCTTTTGGCTGTAACGAACGGACGAATATAAAAATAAAAGACCTGGAATCACCTTGACTGTCCTAAGAAAACGACGTTTTCGGCGGAACATTAAACGATTAGCTCGATTGAGTTATGTCAAATGCTTGTGTCGGTTCAACCACGCTAAAAGCTTGACACCAGGATTCTAACCTCTGTTTTAACAGCCTTTGTCATAAAAGTAAACAAATTGATAAGAGTTCCTTAAAAGTGTACCATCCTATCTCCTTATCCTTGCATTTTTCACGTGACTATCTTTGGTATTCCAAAATTCCCATTCGTAATTAATAAGAAAATGGACTCCACACTCGTCCTTGCAGAGTCCAAATCTCATTGAAAATTAAAGCTTAAGTATAACATGTCTTTGGCAGCACGTTTCATTGTTTCGTATAGTTTTTAATAAAAGCCAAAGCGCTGAAAGCTGTAATGAGAGCTTCTATTGTTTACGGAATGTTATTCACGCTTGCATACATCTCATCACGGAGCTTTTGCACAAATTTGGAAGCTGCGAGACTGGAAGTTCTTTTTAAATAAAACGTGTTGCAATTGTGTTTTGTGTTGTTGAAATTTTAGTTTGATGTTTAGTTTTAATGACATTTGAAATATTATACTTGGTGTTAGAAAGCTACTGTGTGCAATGAAATTTTATAAGAGCACATAATAAATTTCAAAAAAAACATTTATTTATGCAAGTAGGCTTTTAAAAAGCACTCTTACATGTCCCTGTTCCCCAATCACTGCTTCAGGACAATAAATGGGCCAGTGCTGAGAAGAAGCAGCGCAAGAAACTGTCGTCACTATTGTCCGTTAAGGCTTGTTCTAATGACAAAATAGGGCTTGTTCCCACGTAGACATCTCGTTTTGTAGGATCCCGTTTTGTAGTATACGTTTAATATTAACGTTCACACGAACATCCCGTATGATGTGTCCCGCAAAAATCCGATCCGTTCCAATTTGCAATTCGAATTTCAAACACTCTTGAATGTGTTCACACCACAGTCCAGTTTTTTAGAATCCTGTATTGCATTACTGCATTCCGCAAAACTGGATAACCATGTGAAGAAGCCCTAACTCTGTCTGATGGTTTTCACAATTAAACTTCTAAACAAATTCGATGAATTTCGATATTAGAGTTAAATAGGGCCTAGGCTACCTTTATCGCAAAAATAACATCCTTTAAATGGCGAAAGTTTATCATTTTTTATGATAGCGATAAAAATGTTTAATTTAGGCTATGAGTAAAGCGAGGGAGTCGCAAAATAGTTTATCAATGATAGACCAAAGTCCACCCAAACAAAGCTGTAAGTAGAAATTCGTTCGAAAATAGTCTTCAAAATAAATAAAGTTACGTTGAACTCTGGACACCTATCCGTACGGTAGCTTGAGAACTGATTTATTTAGAAATTATGCAACTTGCCATTCGTTCGTTTCAGCCGAATGACGTCCACGGCTGGACAAAGGCCTCCCCCAAGGATCCGGTCCTGCACCGCCCTCATCCGACACCTACCTCGACCTTCACCAGATCGTCGGTCCACTTAGTAGTAGGCCTGCTCACACTACGTCTTCCGGCTCGTGGTCGCCACTTGAAAACTTTTCTACCCCAGCGACCATCCACTCTGCGAGCTATGTGCCCCGTCCACTGCCACTTGATTTTAGCAATTCTGCGGGCTATGTCAGTCACTTCGGTTCTCTTGCGGATCTCCTCACTTCTGATTCGATCACGCAGGGAAACTTCGAGCATAGCATGCTCCATCGCCCTTTGGGTGACCTTAGGCCTTCTTATGCAACTTATAACTTACTTGCATTCGTCAGTCTATTTTTAAATGATGACAACATCGCTTATCAAAGAGAAAATTTTAAGCCATATGCACCTATATTTTAATATAAATTAAGTCAATAATATTAATTGATTACACAAATTAGTCATCACACTAAGACAACTATAAATTTTATCACATCATTATAAACCGGATGGACAACACAGTGCAGTGTAATCATTGTTTTTATTAAAAAACATGTTTTTGTTCAAAATGATTTGGCAAATGTAATGCACACCTTTTTTTTAAAAGTTCCACGTCATGCTGATTTTACATTTACCTAACCATAATCTTAGTTTGTATATGACGATGACACATTAAACAAAAATGAACTTTACATGGTTGTAACAGGTGCGATTATGCAACAAAAAAGTGTAGTTTCACCTGCTGATGTCTGTATACAGATTTCAATGTTTGACGATATTAATACATAACGATATCATTGGGCAGGTGTTGATAAACTGATAAAAAATCAGTCCACGTTAAAATATCACCGCGAGTACACACACCGAGCGATGCGAATAATAATATCCGTGAAAACGTCAGGAAAACCATAACCATGTCAGCGATGGAACCTTTCGTCAATTACAATGACAAAGTGGTCATTGTGACGGGCGCCAGTTCGGGCATTGGCGCCGAAGCAGCTAAGTACTTCGCCAAATTCGGAGCCAGACTGACTTTGGTCGGTCGAAATGAAGACCGACTATTGAACACGTCTCGGATATGCGAAGAAGAAAAACAAAAGACTCCTGTATGCCTCCTTCTCGACCTAACTCATAAAGGGAGCTGTGAAGCAGTGATTTCAAAAACTGTAGAAGTTTACGGAAAAATTGACGTTTTAGTGAACTGTGCTGGTGTTAGTTCCATGTCATCAGTCTTTGACAAATCCATAGAAATTTTCGACGACATAATGGCGATCAATCTAAGAGTACCCTTCTATTTGACGCAGCTAGCTGTGCCGCACCTGATGAAGACGAAAGGGAATATAGTGAATGTGTCCTTTTCAATGATGACGAGGTTCAGGCCAGGGTTTCTTGTGCACAACATGGCAAAGATTGCTCTAGAGAGGTTCGCGAAGCAAGCAGCCCCAGAGCTTGGAATAGAAGGGGTCAGGATCAACTGCGTTTCACCTGGTATCACCAGAACTAATATTCTTTCTGGGATGAAAATAGAGAATCCAGCTCACCAGATCATTTATGAGAAGCTGGAATCCATATTGCCACAAGGGAAGGTTCTGGAACCCAAGGAGGTGGCAGCGTATATTTGTCTGGTGGCTAGTGACGTGTTCCCCCATATGAACGGGGGGAATTTAGTCATAGATGGCGCTTCGTCTTTAATTTAGGAAGCTTTTTCAACAGCATTAGGCAGGAAGGTGTAATTAAGTAAGGAATAGATTAAGTTAAGGGCTAGTAATGGAGTGGTTTTGGTGAGTCGTATGCTTGATTTTTTGGAAAAAAAAGAACTGGAATGAGATTTTTAACAATAATTAAACTAAAAGATACCTGTCATTTATAGGACTGTGTGGGGTCAAACCTTCGGATATCTAATCCACAAAATTATGTGCTATCAAACAATGTTGATGAAACAAAACTAAACTAAAGTTCCAAAATGAAATTGTATTAATAAAGTGATGTATAATATTAAATTAATGTAAAAATATTTTTTAAGTAATGTTTGTTGATTAAATGTTTGTAAATAAATACACGCTTTTGTTACAAAACTTGCTGTCTTGTCTTTATTAATTTATTTACATCAATATCATAACAAAAATAATGTAAAGCCTACAAAAATCTCTAGAAAAGTTTTTATCATGTTGGCAATGTCTTGTCGAAGTATTTATTAGGTAAACACAATTATAGAAGAATTAAACAACAATACAAGGTACGACTTAATAATAGTTTAGTGTAATAAACTAGCGCCTTACCTTCAAAATGGCAGTTAAACTTAGCCATAATCAAATAATTCACTAATGATTATAGCACCCAGTGTACTTTATTAGTACAAACACACATTGTAGTGACAAATCGTGCATTAAACTGTACATTTGTACCGATAAATACTAATCTTGAACTGCAATGTACACATATAGTCTTAGGCGAAGGATCTTCGACCTTATACCTTTTGGGTAAGGTTTAAAATTGTTTGGAGTGTGTCTACAAGGATAAGTTATTATTTGAAATGTTCCTGTCTTTCTTATGTATTTAATCAGTTATATTAAATAAATAAATAAATAAATATTCTTAGACATTTTACACTGCGCTTCTAGTCCCAAACTAAGCAAAGCTTGTACTATGGGTACTAGACAACGGATATAAACATACCTAAATACTTTTTTTTTTTTGTAAATACATACTTATTATACATAGAAAACACCCAGTCCAATACAAACAAATATATTCATGCACACAAATGTTTGTACTGTGCGGGAATCGAACCCGCTTCCTCCGGAATAGTAGTCCGTTTCGAACCACTACACCAAACGGCTGACGGTACGGTTGATTGTTAGTATAATACATTAAATTCAAGGCTCAATTCGTCCATTTGCCTCTGGTAAATTAGAGAGGGTCGTACTCCTGCAATGGAGACTGAATGACCTGATGATGATGATTGTTACAGAGACTTTTAGTCAGAATACTACTATTAGGCTTTTACTCAAAATACTAGGTATAGTCAGTCAAATAGTTCCTGACACTCAAAGTGGCCAAAAATTTATACAGTAGAATCTCGATTATCCGGACTTCGATTATCCGGATATCCGATTATCCGATTATCCGGACTCATTCTTCACGATTTGTAATTACCGATTTGAAGTCCGGACCCATAAAAACGGAAGGCGCCGCCCACCGTAAACACGGTATCGACGTCGTTTAGTTCATTGTTAAAAGAAACGGATTCAACCAATGGTCTAAAATTTAGATTTTTAGACTTTAAATGATGAATTGAAAACCCATTCTATTGTAAAAAAATTAATTATTGTTTGATTTTACTTTAAAATCGATTATCCGGATTTTCGATTATCCGGACCACCCTTGGTTTTAATTGATCCGGATAATCGGGATTCTACTGTAATGTAAAGCCTTGAACACACGTACCGAGCAAACGGACGAGACAGTGCTCTCGGCCGAGTACTCGGTGTGTGTGAACATTACGCAGAGTGCTCGGCCGAGCGCTCGAGTATGTGACTCGCTCACCCAACTGTCTCGGCCGAGTAAACATTTTACTGTCTCGCCCGTTTACTCGGTACGTGTGATCAAGGCTTAACAAAGACTTTTTGATACTTTGTCACTAACTATTTGACGCTGACTGTGCCAATTAGTAGGTCGTTACCAGAGTAATTAATTGGCAAAATTGCCCAGTTCTATTTTAAGCTGGGACTTACAATAATTATTATTCTAGATATTCAGCATGATTTCCTACTATACTCTTTGTTCATATTATTCCTAACTTTGAAGTGAAAACAGTTAAAGCCCAATCTAAATAAAAACCTCTAACACTCATTACACAATACGAAAACTTCCCAAAACTTTCAAAAACAAACTTATTATGCATTTAAGCTTCAATTTGGGCTCAAATGGGCCTGAAAATGAAAACATCTCACTGAAACTACATAAATCATAATAAAAACCGCCCCTAAGCCAGGGGTGGGGGGTGGGGGGTAAGCTTCTTTCGGAATTAGTGTAAATAGTCTATTTGTCTTCATGTTTTGGGGGTAATGATATATCAGAGCTTTAGTGGGGGACACAGTGTAAAAGTAAAAGCAGTATACCCTTCTCAGCACTTGACAAATGTTGGTCTCGAAGCGCTGGTAGGGTAAAGACATGTAAAGGCTCCTTAAGAGCAAAATGTTTGACGATTTGTAAGTACTATTTATTAGTCTAAACAAATAAATGAAAGGATAATAAATAAAATGGAAGGATGTAATAAAAATAAACTTGTGTTTAGTTAGAAAAAAAAACTAGCTTCTAGTGCCAATCATTCGTATTATAGTTTTTTCTTTTAAATAAATGGCATAAAATTTAGCTTTCATATTGATATTTTGTCCATGTCTGTACAAGTACGAGTAGTCTCTCAGGAATAATTTAAACTACTGGTCAAAGAATTTAGTAGGTACTATAATTACGGTTAATTTTTCAGCTCATCGGATAAATTAACCCCAATTAGACTACTACATCGAATTTTGACTGAAAAATTAAATTGTCATTTTGACACATTTCCATTTCACAAAACTTATTCCGCAGATTTTAATAGGCCATTTAAAAAAGAAGTGAATTAAGAAGTGTTAACAACAATGTTAACCTACTACCCTCACACTACACTATGACCGCGTATGATTTATAACCACGATTCCCGCTTGTCGTCTGTCTTATTCATGGGGGGGAGTGGGGATGAGCCCGGAACGGAATTTGTGCCGAAATTTCAGGTGAATGAGTGTCATCATGAACCTGAATATAACCACAGATTAGAACTCTAATGAGTAATGAGGTGGCATAATACTGGCCCTGTAAACTGATTTGTTTAATTTTGTATTCTTAGGCGAAATTTTCGTCTAAGGAAACAATTTAAAACGCAATCAAATTAAATCAAATCAAATCAAAAATATTTATTCACTTTAGACCACAAGGTGGCACTTATGAACGTCAAAATATAGTAAATATAAAAAAAGAAAAGGTAGCCCTTATGGGGCACTTTGCATGTCTCCTTATCTTTTAGGCCCTAAAAGCGCTTCGAGACACATATGGCAAGTGCTGAGAAGAAACGCCGGAACAAACTCAGTCACCACTAATTGCCAGGAATTATCTAACGGTAAGAATAACCAAATTTAGACATTTAGAGCGTTATTTATGAGCATTTCATTGACAATAAATGTCTTTTCCTTATTTTTCCTCAACGCGAAATCGCAGGCTCATTGTGTAGGTCCACCTGATTACCGGGCACGTGCATATTTGATGGCCGATGTTCTTACCTGGAACAAAACATGAATAAAATAAGGGGGGAATTAACCGTTACATAGGGAGTATAAGTTGGTACACACTAGAAGCTAAGCTATAAAGTTATTGAGACATACCTACGGAATTTTGCGGTGGTAAAATGTTTGCCAAATGGTTCCGGCAAGAGTGGCAAATCTTAAATAAATTAATAATCTTCTTAAATATATAAAAGGAGAAACTGACTGACTGACATATCAACGCACAGCCTAAACGGCTAAACGTAGGCACTTAAAATTTGGAAGGGACGTAGCTTAGGTACCGTAGAGGTGCACTAAGAATTCCCGAAATTCCCACGGGAACGGGAATTAGCGGGAAAATCCTTTTGTATGATAAATCTAAACCGCTTAAGTTAGACGCTTGAAATTTGGCATGCAGGTACCTTAGTAAACTTAAAGCTTAGTTACAACAGGATATTGCAAAATTCCTACGGGAACGGGAGTAAGCGGGAAAAAACATTTGTATGAAAAAATCTAAACCGCGTAAGATAGATGAAGGGGGTAAAACGGGATCCACGCGTACGAAGTCGTGGGCGGCCGCTAGTTTTAAATAAATTAATAATAATGAATAGAAATATCCTTGCACCTTTGACATTTTACACTACGCCATCTAGTCCCAAACTAAGTATTAAGTTATCCATGTAGTTCCCGTATTGGAGGAGTAGAACAGGACCTCCCAACTCTTCCCATGGGTGTCACTGGCGTAGTAGGTGACTAAGAGATGAGTTCATCCGAATTCTTCAATTTGGGTCTGATAAATTGGAGAGAGTCGTGATGACCAACCATTTAAAAGTGTTGACAAAATCCATGACGAATTTATGAAGAATTTTTTTTCTCAATAATTTTTTTCAACATGTTTGGTTATTAATTTTGACAAAAATCCGTTTCAAAAGAATAAAAAATCAAAATCATTTACATATTTAGTTTAGACCACAAGTGGCACTTATTGATAGGAATTACGTTCACAAAAACAAATAATTTGCTATATCCTAGCTTTTGATGTAGCTACAGCCTAAAGCTTTGGGAGAAAACGTGGAAAAATACCTGCGGACTAGGGCCCGTATTAATAAGTAAATCTGAATCCGAGTCGGGGCCGGCGAGGCCGTTATTTACAAGGTGTTACTCATTCATGATTCTGGATGAGAAGAGAATTGGCAACACTTATTTTTGATGTTGTTCCGACTTTTCTAACTAAACTGTAACCACAGAATAGACTTAGTTTTGATGTTGTTCTCAATTTGTGGACTAGCACACCGCAGAATGGATAATGTACAGAAGTTACGGTGTTTAGATTGTCCTGTTTATTTCCTACAAAAGCAGTGCACTGCCTTCATCATAAAATGCACCTTATCGCCTTATTACTGTTTGCATTTTTTTATTTACTTTTACATTCAGAATTAAACTACAAAACCGTTCTTGTGAGTCATGCATGACTGGCAAACAAATGAAACCAAATATCGAATAAGGGATATTTAATAAATGTATTACATTGTTTTATTTTATAAGAAGGAAGTGAGATTCTTCTTCATCGTCGTCATCATCCAACCAATTGCAGTTTATTGCTGGACAAGTGAACAATAATTTCCTAGCCAACAATGTCTTTAGTGCACAATCACCCGCTTTTTTCTTCACTTCACTGCCAGCCATATTCTTGAGGTCGTCATTCCTTCGAACTGGAGGCTGCCATTATGTTAGCCAATCCCAACTAATAAACGCACTTACTTTCTCACTTAAATTTCGGGTGAAAATTATGTCACAAGTGTCACAATTTTGGACTATAAAATCCTCTATTTTAGTCTTTTGCCAAAATAGTTGACCCCATTCATTTAAAGCCTACACATTTTCACCTTTCCGCAATTTTTTTTTCTGAGAACCACCGTCACAGTTCGCTTAAAATCTAGACCAAATAAGTGCCAAATGTCAAATCGTCTCGCGCAGGAAATGACAAAATTTCTAACTAAACAACGTGCGAACAAACGCGCTCTGTGATGTGACATTATTATTATGACATCACTTACGTCACTTGTTTACACATTGCCTGCCTCAATGTGGCAGGGGTTGACGCCCGTATTCACAAACATTACTATGAGGTCTCGCAGTGCGCGTGGACGCACAGGGTGACACACGAACCAATCACAGAGCTCTATTCAACGCTGTGCGTTCGATTTGCTGCTTCACTTTAGCAAGCATCGTTTGTGAATACAGGCGTAAAACAACGTGCGAGTGATGTGACATATTATTATGACATCATTTGTTTACACGTTGCCTACCTCAATGTGGCAGGGGTTGTGCTTGTGTTCACACCTCTGTATTGGAGTGTGGCGACACAGAATGAACCAATGACATAATATTAATGAGGAAGTAAAAAAATCATCACCATTCGTAAGAATCTTTATTATTATTTTTATACCCAGATGATGGAATGGTGTTTGAAATATGAGGTCATTATCAATTCTGTATGGTTAAAAGAGTGGTTTCCTTCTGAAGCTTGTTTTGTGTGGGAGTAGAAGCTGCTGGTCCAAAAGAAATTTAATTTTGAATTTGACAGAAAGCAGGTCTTAACTCTTAAGGACGGTCTCTTTGGTATTTATCAATGGATTTAATTATTAATAAAAAACTAAAACGCTTTTCTATATCATTGCCTTTTCCTACCATCGCTTCTGAATTCTGTAATACATATGTATTTTTTCCAATAAAGGATAATAACTCTCTATTTCGTTCGTTCGTTTCAGCCGAATGAATTCCACTATTGGACAAAGGTCTCCCCAACAACTCTCTATTTATTATATTAAAAATTTAGATTAAATATCAGTATACAAAATCCTATCCCTCCTTATTTCTAGTTTTGATCCTTCGAGCCGGGTAATCAGTATAATCCCTATCCCGGGCATTAGGCACCAACACACATCCGGTGTATCCTGTCGCTTGCACCACCCGCCACTGATGACAAACATTCCGCTCCAGTTAGTTTGGCAGCGGGCAAATATCGCCACTAAATAAAACGCAGCCGCATTGCCTGCGCACACGCCTTCGCTTGGCAACACTGTGTTAATTGCATCTTTTTCTCTGCTTAGATTAGTGGTTAGGAAGTCTTGTCCTAAGTTCGATTCTCAGAAGGATACTTACTCTTGGTGACCCTTTGCAGTGGCTTGGAAAGCCGAGGTTCATCAGACTATCAATTGTTTGATAAAATAGATGATAATTCGTTCTTCAATCAGTCTGATATAGCTATTAATAAATAATAATAATATTTCTTAGCAAAAGCATATACGAATTCCACACACATTAGGAGAAATTATGGGTTCTCCCCAAAATGTGTTCGTAATATCACGACCCTTCAATATTTATTTTGCGACAAAAGTCTATCCCTTTCTCAATTACAATCCATGTTTGGTCTAATCAAAATTGGTTCAGCGATTTAACAACTTCTTCATTGATTATTATAAGTAGAGTTCCACACTCACTATTCACTTACACAAAATAACCAAGGGAACTATTCTAAACTAGATCAAGTAAACATATAGTTACGAATAGTTTCCTTGCAGCTATTTACAGCTTAGACCACAAACTGCATCATCACCAAAACACCTACCCAGTAAAATGAAAAATATATTTATTGGAACCAATTTAAATTTTACAGATTGTTGGGGAAATCCTCTGTCTTCAAGTTTGTAAAAAACCTGTATTGAGAGGAATACACTCAATCGTTAATACATTATATTAGCCAGTACCCACATAACCCGATATAACCATCGGCTGGTCTATTCCTTATGATCTTTATTATTTAAAGCACAGTGAAATGCCATCGTAAATTCGTCACAACCGTTTTGATATTATTAATTTTATGGCCGCTCACTAGATGATATGTGACGGCGTTAAGGCGCACACGACAAAGTTTCTGCCGTTTATTTTCTTCGTTTGCTTCCATCGTGGCAATCTAAATTAACACGGTACAGCATCAGAACGAAATGTCAACAAAGATTTAAGATGAATTTCACCAGAATATTGTGTTAAAATAATACTAGGGACTATTATAAGCTCTTGATCACTGATGACTGATGATACACGAGATCTTGGAAACTACTTGACGTTTGGAGCCGACATAATATGATGAATTTGTTTATAAGGAAAAGACGTCAGATAAGAAAAAAAATTGCAAAAGAGAAACAGGGAGCTTTAAGTTTTGGATCTATTAGAGCATAATACATATAATTGACTACAGTTGCAGCAAAATGTCAGAGTTACACAACTACAGAATCGCGCAACATCATACAACTTACTCAAAAACTACCAGACCGATTTCATTTTTTTTTCTTATTCATCACCGAGTAACATAAGCGTGAGAGTGTAAAAACAAGTTCACCAAGAACAAAAGTAAGTAAAACCTATTTTCTATTTAGGATAATAGATGGCGTTGTGCTCCTTTAGCACGCGCTAACGTTTGTTTTTTTCCTGCCTTTATACCTCCTGGAAATGTATGTATGTCCACAGGTTCAACTATTAGATAGCTTGAATCTCAATAGATGAGGCTATTGCACACCTCGCTATAGTAGGGTTTTACACGGGCGCAGCCGCGTTCAAAAGCTAGGTAACCAGTTACAAAAGGAAATGCTCTGTTGAGATTCTGCCTCAGTATTCGCCTTAACAGTTATTTTCTACACTGTAGGCACAAGCTATTGTCTCCGTTATTCTGAGACCGCGGCCGGTGCCAGCGGCTTAATAACGTATGGACAATTGATCTCAAGATTCCACTGAGGTTATCAAACCTAATGGGTTTAATTAGGGATTGCAATTAGAATAGGGCACGGAAAGAAAGAAAGAAAGAAACATTTATTGCCATGGACATCACAAAAGTCAAAAGATGTAAATAAAAAAAAAGCAAATAAGACAGAGGTGACATAAAACATACAATAGAAGAGAAAGTAAACTGAGCCGTGCCAACCTGTCGCACAGCGATGCCCATGGCAATGGGACCTCACTCAGCATATGCCGTGGCCCCCGGTGAGGAAGGCCACGACGCTGGTTTTCAGTGATGGGCACGGGATGTTAAGAAGTTTATTTTTGTTTTGGCCGAATTAGAAATACAAATGGTGACACAAACAATGATGAAGACACAATTTCCTAAGATCCTACTTACCTATCCATACTATTACATACACACTATTAATGCAGTTTATTTTATGGCTGACAAGGATGTATGTAGGATTTTAATGGTAAAAGAATTTTTCAAATTGGTTAAGAGTTTCGGAGCTTATTCAATACAAGCTAACAAATCTTTCTTCTTTGTGATATTAGTATTATGACAAAATTTCAGAACGTAAACAGAAAGAAAGCGTTTGCTTTAGTTCCAAAATGTTAAACTGAACAACAATAAAAGCTGAGATTGTCTGAGAAATAAAAAGTATTAAATGGGTTTCTAAGCGAACAATAAAAAAATATAACTCCGTCTAAAATCATGCTTAAAAAATCTTCTATATCTATATATATAAAAGAAAGTGGTGTTAGTTACTTCGCTTATAACTCAAGAAGGGCTGCACCGATTTAGCTGAAAATTGTCAGGGAGGTAGTTTAGAGCCAGGAGAAGGACATAGGATACTTTTTATCCCGTTCGAAATTAAAAAAAAAGTCTGCTTATTTATTGCCATTAAGGCAGAACAAAGTTCGCCGGGTCAGCTAGTATTATATAAAAGAAAGTCGTGTTAGTTACACCACTTATAACTCAAGAACGGCTGAACCGATTTAGCTGAAAATTGTCAGGGAGGTAGTTTAGAGCCAGGAGAAGGACAAAGGATACTTTTTATCCCGTTCGAAATTAAAAAAAAGTCTGCTTATTTATTGCCATTAGGGCGGAACAAAGTTCGCCGGGTCAGCTAGTATTTAATAAAATCATGATGAATGAGAACAAAAATATTGTCAGAAAAATAAATAAAAATGTACCCTCATATTACAACAGCGTAAAAAATGTAAAGCGTCTCACGTTGTTGGCTTCCTTTTTATTTGAAGTCTATTGTTAAGAAAATAATAAGTACATTGTATGTAACAGACGGCATTGTGTTCTATTTCTGTGAAAACTTAATATCTTGAAAAATTGAAAAGATTTTTTGTTACTTTTGTCAAAATTATCAAAGAAATTTCATTTACATCTCCTACAAAGCCCATTTATTTTACCAATATCATTTTATTTTTCTTTATTCAGAAAACCACAGCTCTTTATAATAATAATGCTAAAATGAACAGATAATATATTATATAACATAATAATATGAACAGATAGGATATAATTTTAGAAAAGACTTGATTATTTTTATCAAAATGAATAAAGAAATTTCATTATCATCTCCTTTGAATCACTATTCTACCAATATGAACCGTTACTATCAACTCCAAGAATAGCATCTGTAGTAGCATTATTAAAAGTCGACACCAATATCGATATTATCGTGAAATAATTTAATTTCCTATCTCACTAGCACGTCCGGTCGCCGCGAGCGTCGCGTCGCTTCTGACTGGGGAGGGGTGGGCGGGGGGCAGGGGCGGAAATTTAAAACTTTTACCCCCACTACTCGCTCGGAACGTTAATGTACTTAACGTCAGGCAGGATCTTGATATGAAACTGAAATTGGTACCGTATCAGTTTAGTGCGGAGGTATATTCGGTTTAATTTAGCAAGTTGGATATTTAATATTATCTTTTGAGTGCTAGGGATGAAAATTGGGATGGAAATAAAACTTCTGGCATTCTGCGAATAAAGGGTTTCGTCTGTGTAAAGGGATATGAGATACCTACACAGAGGGTCCTAGACAGTTCACGTTAACCTTAATTTGAATATTGATGCCTTACATATTATGAAAATTTTACTCGTATGCCGTTTCTGGGATGCTTAACTAAAAAACGTCTACTGCTGGACGAAGGCAATAGGACAAACATTAAAAAAATATCATTAGGTTTTTTTTTCTCTTTAACAATTAAAACATCGATAGCACACATCTGACTAGACATGTTTGTGATGATATCTTTTCATAAAAGTTATTATCCCTTTGATTGTCACCTGTCATTCGCTTTGCAATGGTTTAAGTCGAACCTTAACTTTCTGATTAATTTCGTTGCGGGTCCAATGACAGCTTAACTTTCCCCCGGGATAAACTTGACCTTCACTGGTTGGGTTTTTATTGGTGGCCAAGCTGTAGATCCTGGCTACACAGGAGTTGCGGCGGTGGGAACGAGAGGTGGGAATAGTCCCGTACTCAATGTTTAGCTTAACATGCTGGTCGTCCGAACACCCGTTCTTCCCAAGGTCAGACCACCACGTTGCCTCATTCACGAAAGTCTAACTCACACAAAACATTTCAGTAATATCTACGCTCATGCCTCTGGCATTCTCCACGCTTCAAAGCTTTTATATTTTTGGCACAAATCTCTAAAAAAAGCTCGTAAATAACATCGCATTTTGTTCTAAAATATTATAGTTTTAATAAAGAAACTCTTTGTTTTTGATCTTTGGAAAGTGTTTGATAAATTCGCCAATGATTGCTCAATAGATTTTTTATTTTATTTTTGTTTTTGAGCATAATTTGTAGACTAATCTTATATGAATCAACTTTAGAACTATCTTTCAATCGTCAGAGAACATAACTCTGTCGTAAATTCTAATAGAATAAAATACGTATTTCATTTGCTGGATGAAAAATAAAAAAGATTTATAAACTGGCATGACGAATCATTTTAACGGAATAATTGAAACGTTTTTATGCCTAACGTAAATCATTTAAGAGGTTTGACGTTTGTTTACGTAAGAAGATAATATATGCCTACTTAGCTATACCAATTTGGTATGATAATGACGTAAAATAATAAAAAAAAACTAAAATTAGATACGTCGCGTCGTCCGAATTTATAAACGATGACGCACAATTAATTATTAACAATATAATGTAGACGTCATAATTGAAACGCGTGTTAAATATTATACATAATGTATGAGTTCTACTGATCTATTTTAAAAGAACCAGAAAAAAGATCAAGGTTCGAAAATCGAGATATAAGCCGACAAGATCAATGACCCTTCACCGAAATAACTATCCGAATTATTTTAGAACCGACGAGAAAAAACCGTGTAGTATTTAGTCAACGACAAGTTTACACGCATTAACGCCGAGTTTACACGAATACAGAATCACGTTCGGGAAACAAATTGCACGGCGATTAGCAACTGGCCTAATAAACGTACTCCGAATTCAAATTTCCACCATTTTGAATTGACCCCTCCAATCACTCCGGCCGACCAATCAATGTTCTATTAAACGTCAAGCATATGACGCGCGGCAGCTCAGGATATATTGGCGGAAAATGCTGGCCGGCTGCCAACAAAAGACAAGCGTCTGATCGCGGAAGCATGTTATGCTATACAAGAGCGTATTACAATTGTAATAACGTTGTATATCGATCAGCCGCTGTCAGCTGTGCAGGAGTAATTGGTATTTGATAGCTCGCGACACGTTTATGATGCGGACGCGACGATATTGAAACGGTTTCGAGGCGAGATCGAAACGAGCAAATTGGATGAGTTGTGAACTGAGTGATTGTGATTATAGAACTATTTATGACTATTAGCGAGATGATTTACTAAATAGCTTGGTAATAAAGATTTCACGCGAATTATCTCATTATCAGAACTGAGCTTTGTGCGTATCGCCAGGCCTGTTCATCTCCGCGAGTTTACATCAAAAACAAAACAAGCACGATGGCACCCTACAGGATTACTATTCGACAAGGCCTCACATACGAGCGAGCATTGACTCACGCACGCGTATTCTTGTGTATGATGGAAAAAATAATATTATGCTTATTCATGCTTAATCATGTATTTCCTCCGCCATTTTTTGCAGTTTGGCACCTCACGTCACACATTATTTTACCGAAGTCAGCCCAATGGCTTCGGCGCAGTCTCGATCACAGACGTTTGTCAACAAAATGGTGTCAAGCAATCTAAATTGCACAATATTGTTAATGACATTGAGCATACATTTTTTTAAATACCTTCGCGAAGTAAACCTTCTGTACGTAGTACTTATTATTATTCTGTGGTATCGCATCATGTGATGAATGTTATAAATTCATTTTATGAATAATATATTTGTTACTATTTTCTACTCGCATTTCATTACTAGTTTCCGTGTGAGGCTTTAATCTTACCCAAAGCATAATGATGACGAGTTTCATATGACTTCTTGAATAAAGTGCCTTTTGTTTTCACGTAAACAGTCAATACAATCTTTGTCCAAAAACCAATCAGTTTTTCTTTCAGTCATTTTCATAACATAATATTCCTTCACAATTTCTCCCAAAGCTATTCGTATGCGAACATTCTATTCTTAGCCCATACATGTGGCATAAATATCTAAAATTACTATCTGAATAGATTCAGTATTTTCGTACATAAATCTGAAATTGAGCAATACACAACATGAAAGTTGGTACGAAATTGATTAACGTAATTAAAATCAAAATTGTTCGCAGAATACCTCACAATGCAAGAATTCGACCTGAAACCTGAAGGCGGTGTAAAATTGGTCTTATTATAGGCAGTCACGTCTTTAGGGGGGTAGGGGGGAGGGATATTTGTCTATCTCTATTACTGTAATTGGGGATCCCTTTGAAATTCACTCGTAAAGTGTGGGGTGACCATCGATCGCTAATGACGTTAGGACCAGTCCTAGTTTTATTCAAAATTCAATAACGATACCTCGATGGCTCCTACGTATACTGGCGTAAAAGAAAAAAATAGATTTTACAGGAGAGCCATTTCAGTAGCCAGTTACTGACCTCATCATCATCATCATCTCAGCCATAGGACATAGGCACATTAGGCACTGCTGAACATAGGCCTCCCCCAATGCTTTCCATGTTGCCCGGTTGGTAGCGGCCTGCATCCAGCGCCTTCCTGCTACCTTTATGATGTCGTCGGTCCACCTTGTAGGTGGATGTCCCACGCTGCGTAAAACGGAAAACCACCGGAAAACGATACCTACCAATTACTAAATTGAGATAATTGAGATAAATGCCGATTCAAGGGTCACTAGTTCGATCCCCGTCGACCGTTAGACTATTGTAGCAAACCAACTCCTCACCTAAGCATATTAGATAATCATCAAGTCATTTACTTTTCACTGCAGGAGCGAAAGTAACTCTGTCTGTCTGTCTGTCTCTCTTTCACGCCTAAACCACAGAACCGATTTTGATGAAATTTGGCATAGAGATAGTTCGAGTCCCGGGAAAGGACATAAGATAGTTTTTATCCCGGTTTTTGAAACAGGGACTCGCGCGATAAAGTTTTTCTGTGACAGACAAAATTCCACGCGGGCGAAGCCGCGGGCGGAAAGCTAGTAATGTATAATTTCAAAATGCAGCTGGTTTAAGGGTCACTAGTTCGATCCCCGTCGACCGCTAGACTAATAGTGGACCAACTCTTCACCTAAGCATAATTTCGTCGTTTTTTAGCTTTCACTTCGTCAAGTCATTTAGTTTTCACTGCAGGAGCACAATTCTCTAACTTTACCAAAGGCATAAGGTAGATTTCGCCGCTACCGCTTAATGTCTGGGTTCAGATTGGTAAATTAGGGTCACTCCTACTTTGCTTGTAGATGTTGTTAAAGGGGTCCCTTTGTAGGAAAAAATATGCAAACATTAAGCAAGCAAACATAATTAAATACACATGAAACGGAATTTTACAGCAATATTATTTACTTCTACAAAAACCTACCTTTCTTTGGGTCTGTCCTGTACCCAGTGGCGGATTAACGTATAAGCACTACAAGCACGTGCTTGGGGCCCCTGTTCTCCAGGGGCCTCCATCCTCTGCTGGCGCGCCAGCAGAGGATGGAATTGGAGGCGTTTCATTTTATACCTACATTTTATCGAGATTTAGCCTATGTTACTCGTGAGTAATGTAGCTTTCAAATGGTGAAAGAATTTTAAAAAACGGTCCAGTAGTTTTTGAGCCTATTACAACCAAACAAACAAAGTTTTCCTCTTTATAATATTAGTGTAGATCAATGATATTATATAAAAAAATATCATTGGTGTAGATAAAGTAAAGTGCGTTTTCCCAAATATACAAGTGGCGTTTAAAGAAAGAAAGAAAGAAAGAAAGAAAAATTTATTACGATGAACATCACTTATACATGACAGAGAATGTACACAGAAAAAAAGACAGAAATGGCATATAAATATTACAAGGAAATAAAAAGTGAACTGAGCAGTGAGCAGTGCTATCCTGTCGCAACAGCGATGCCCATCGCAATGGGATTCCACTCAGCATATGCCGTGGCCCACGGTGGGGAAGGCCACGACGCTGGTTTTCAGTGGGCCCCATGCCGGATGAAAGTCACGGACACTAACCTAAACTGCATATCAACAAGGCCGTTTAAATATAGGTATAACAATAATAATAATGTGCAAACATTTGTTGAATAAACATAAACATAATAAAATAATACCCCTATTAAAATAATAATAATTGTGTATCGTTCGTTCGTTNGCTACTGTATAGTCTAGTCCGTGAGCACGTAGAATTTTGTCCAATGACCCCTAGCTACCCATCCTTATCGCTCGCGCGTAATTATGTTGCTATCGCGCTCGCACACTCACTGCGGGTGCCAGTCGCACAGTCGCGACAGCAATATAATTACGCGCGAACGATAAGGATGGGTAGCTAGGGGTCATTGGACAAAATTCTACGTGCTCACGGACCAGGCTTTAGGAAGCTAGCAAACATAATTAAATAGACACATGAAACGGAAATTTAGAGTAATATTAATCTACCTTTCTTTGGGTTTTTGTCCTGTATAATAGATACAGGATATTATTACTGTGTCAATAAAGTTATTTCTATTTACCCCCACCTGTAGGCCTAAGATGCGCGCCGTGATAACTTTTATCGACGTCAAAATGTATGGGCAAAATCGATAAAATGGCGTGATAACCGCTTATCGCGGCGCGCATCTTAGGCCTACTGGTCTCCAAAAGTCTCCAAGCCACAGTCACTGTACCCCAACTAAGGGATATATAACAGTTACTCAGCAAACTTGCCGCGTAAAATTTAATCCAGATGCGTCTCTCATTCTAAACTCGATTAGTTAAAGTTATTAACGTTGTTAGTTCTGTACAGACATCAACGCAAACATTGTGACATCTGAAGTACTTGTAATAAGAGTGAGTTTGTACTAAATAGGTATGTTAGTGTGATGTGCGGTTAACTGTACGAAGCACTTTGCGGAATCTGTTGCGATTATTACTTCTGTTGAGTGTACAACAACAGCAAATCAGAGTATTTTATTGTAAAATATCTCTTATTACTACCAGGGATGTTATGGATATCCGTAACCGCAACTTTCGGATATTCGAAATAAAAAAATATCCGAAACCGTAACCGATTCAAAAGTTTCGTATAGTTTCGGATGTAGGCAGTTTAAATTATTTTTTGTAAAACATTATAATGTAAAGGCCTATCAGCTTGATTTACCTTTATTTATTTATTTATTAACACCAACAAGCCATTTATAATGCCATCTAGTATTAATTTTTATTTTTTTATTAGGTACTTTTTATTCGATGTAAAGTGTGCGGCCATGAATGAACCGTTTTGGACAACTATTGCAAATTGCATTCTAAAGCACAGATATCCGTAACCGTAACCGAAACTTTCGTATATCCGAACTAAAAAAATATCCGTAACCGTAACCGGTATAATATTATTCCTATATTCGTTACCGTATCCATAACCGAAACTACATATATCCATAACATACTTAATTACTACCACTTAAGATGTTACAGTGTTCTGTACATGTTTGTGAAAGCAATTTAGTAAGTACTCGTGGGTAAATACATAATAATTATTTAGAGCACAGCGTGGGCTCATAAAGTCACACGTATGACAAATGTTTAAGCCATCTCTATACATTGGCACAGAATAAGTAATAGTAGGAGAGGGGGGCAGCTTTGGACAGGGGCAGCTTAGAACAAATGAATTTAAAAATCACTGGTTTAGGCTACAATGGTATAAATCATAATTTATATTGCCAGCACTGATGCGCATAGACGTCACATCTCATTTTTAATATCTAACTGTAGGTTAACCGGCAAAAGTGGTTTTTTGTTTTTGACTGCCAATTTCGCACTTTTTTATTTTGGTTCTAAGGATTTTGTGGACGTAGTTTTATAAAATAGTGAGTGGTTTGTTTACTATATGGAAGTTTAAATAGTTTCGATGAAGATTTGATAAGAAATTGCGATATAAAAGTATGTTCCGTTATTAAATTTATGTTTTTTTCTGGAAATATACCCATGGGGCAGCTTTGAACGAAATAGTTGGGGCACCTTTGAACTTTANGACTTGATGATATTTGATTGATGAAATTATTTAAACTTAAGTCGGTGTCCCTTTACAAGGATGCGCAATGCCAAAAACTAGGGCGTGGAAGACCAGCTTCTTGACATGCCATAGTGAAATAAGGTGCACTGTCCCTACTGTATTACCTGGTCTCGGTAAATAATAATCTTATGCCCGTTTTCACCATCAATCCCAAATTTTTAAGTTACCCCTATGGTAACAAATAACATGAATTTTGTTTTCAAAGGGGTCACTTAAAAATAGGGTTTGATGGTGAAAACGGGCATTAGAATCTTTGCCCTTTCAATGCTGACCGAAAGCCTGTTGGCACAGTATTAACTGCCATTATTTTAGTTTTTTGTACCTCATCAATGTTCCTAGCTCAATATTTTGTATTTCTATGATAATTAATTTAAATACAATTAATTTCCAGGTGTCGGCCTGCTGGAAAACGACGAAATACTAGTGACAACAGAGAACGCGGGCATATCGTTCGCGGAGATAAACTCGACGAGTAAACTGACGCAGGAGGACGCAGACAACGGCGAATGGCACGGGAAGATACGGATATATGGGGAATTCTTAGGTGAAGCACATGTTTTAATAATAAAAACAACTTTATTTGACACTAGCTCTTCACCCACGGCGTGGAATTTTTCAGTTTTTTATACCTATGACACTCAGCAATAATGTGGCTTTCTATTGGTGAAAGAATTTTTAAAATCGGTTCAGTAGATCCCGAGATTACCCATTACAATTTAACAAATATACAAATTACTTTACCTCTTTATAATATTAGTTTAAATGTATAGATAACAAGACAAAAAAAAAACAAGATTAACGATTCATGCTTGCACAGAACTTGTTTTGTCGTAAATAGCAGATAAACAAAACACTGCGTACTTAACTAAAATGTTTTGATAGCAAAGTAAGTTACATACTCGTACTTTATTTATGCTCGGAAAAGTAATTTAATAAGCTACGAATAAGTACGAAAAAATTATGAAGTCTTTCACTGTAACTTCTATGTAAGGTCCGGTCGCCGAGCAGATATAATTTCGACCAATGACCCCAAGCTACCCATCCTTATCACTCGCGCGTAATTATATTGCTCTCGCGACTATGCAACGGGCGGCCGCAGTGAGTGTGCGAGCGCGACAGCAATATTATTACGCGCGAACGATAAGAATGGGTAGCTCGGGGTCATTGGACAAAATTCTGTGTGCTCGGCGACCGGACTTTAGAATGTTGCCATTTTCACGCAGTTTCTGACCAATTAAATATTGTCGATATATTCCTTACAATGAAAAATTCGTTCTATTCCAGGGAGGACAAACATAGGCATCCGTGCGGCACGCAACGGCGAAATTTCCGCCGCCAACGAGACAGTGTCCGTCATTGTGACGCGCCCAGAACGCGTCATTGACACCATCTTCACTGCCAGCATTGCTCTCTTTGTAAGTTTCCTCTTACTACACCAGGGAGGACAAACAGGCATCCGTGCAGCACGTGACGGCGAGATCTCCACACCGCCAACGAGACAGTGTCTGTCATTGTGACGCGCCCAGAACGCGTCATTGACACCATCTTCACTGCCAGCATTGCCCTCTTTGTAAGTATCCTCTTAATATACCAGGGAGGACAAACATAGGCATCCGTGTGGCACGCAATGGCGATACCTCCGCCGCCAACGAGACGGTGTCCGTCATTGTGACGCGCCCAGAACGCGTCATTGACACCATCTTCACTGCCAGCATTGCCCTCTTTGTAAGTATCCTCTTAATATACCAGGGAGGACAAACATAGGCATCCGTGTGGCACGCAATGGCGATACCTCCGCCGCCAACGAGACGGTGTCCGTCATTGTGACGCGCCCAGAACGCGTCATTGACACCATCTTCACTGCCAGTATTGCCCTCTTTGTAAGTTTCTATTTATTATCCAGCAGTATTTGTAAAGCAGTGTCTCAAGAATGAAGTCTTTGACCGTTTCCTTGTGTGAGAACGACAATCCGTTTACCAGAGGCTAAAAGATCATTTGGCCTACACTCCACACGATGGATAAGACGGTTTGGGCAGGCCTAAAAGGAGTCTTCTTTTACCATTGATTACACAAATAAATTGCAAAATCGCATTTTGTCAGCTCATATACAATACCGTAAATTTATTTGTGGTATTAACTAACTATACTTTCATCGTGATCGTCTGGTAATTTAGTCACTACTGACACTACTGAAGGACAACCCTCTCTAATTTACCAGAGGCTAATGGAGGATTAGATTTAGCCTACTTACTGGACTCGGAGGTCTGATGTTTGCATATTCGTCCTTTAGTAGCCTCTTACAACATCCACAAAAAGAGTGGAGATGTTCTTATTCTACTCTGCTGGAACCACGCAGCTGAACTTAACTGTACTTTAATGACGTATGATTTGTTGTCAGGTGTCCCTTATCTTCATAAACTTCGGCTGCGCGATGCACTGGCCCACAGTTAAAGAGGTGCTGAAGAAGCCCATAGGACCCGTCATTGGGATGGTCGGACAGTTCATATTTATGCCTTTGGTAAGTATACTCGAACTTATAGAAGTTAACTTAAGTTAAAAGATTCTATAGATTTAACTTTTCTTAAGAAGTCCGGATAAGGTAAAGTTCCACCATATTTTCTTAAAGTCGAGGAAAAAGGGGGATGTCATTGATTTCTTTATGTTCATCAGAAATCATGATATAACGTAGAATTCTACCATTTAGTTTTTGAAGCCAAATGTTGTTTAAAATTGAATTATGTGAACAGCTTTATTCGACAGGATTTACATGACATGACATAAATAAGTGTAATCGAAGTTCATTTGTTGGTATATCTAAATAAATAAAACATTTTTTTCCAGATGACGTTCGGTCTCGGCTTCCTGATCTTCCCGGACAATGCGGCGCTTCACTTGGGAATGTTCATGACGGGAGTGGCTCCTGGCGGTGGTGCCTCCAACATCTGGACCTTCATCCTGGGCGGGAACCTGAACCTGTCGCTTGCTATGACGTCGATATCTACTATATTCTCCTTCGGTGAGTCTTCATTCTTTAGTTCTTACGTTTTAGCCAAATGACGTTCACTGGGAACTTTAACTTGTCGCTCGCTATGACGTCCATATCATTCTCTTTTGGTGAGTACTTGGGGCAATATGTCTCCCAAACTACGTCACGCTTCACTTAGGAATGTTCGTGATGGGCGTAGCTCCCGGAGGCGGCGCTTCCAAAATCTGGATCTTTATATTGGGTGGAAACCTGAACCGTTCGCTCGCTATGACGTCTATATCCACTATATTCTCCTTCGGTGAGTAGTGCTTAGGGTTAATGTCTTCCCAGACATTGCGGCGACTTGGGACAATATATGTTCCCAAACTACGTCACGCTTCACTTGGGAATGTTCATGCGTACGTGACGAGCGTTCTAACATCTGAACCTTCATCCTGGGAACCTGAATCTGTCGCTCGCTATGACGTCTATATCCACTATATTTTCCTTCGGTAAGTGCTTGAGGCAACGTCATCCCAGACTACGTCACGCTTCACTTAGGAATCTTTATGATGCGCTTGGCTCCAACATCTGGACCTTTATCCTGGGCGGGAACCTGAACCTGTCGCTCGCTATGACGTCTATATCCACTATATTCTCATTCGGTGAGTTCTTGAGGCAATGCGTCTTCCGAAACTACGTCACGCTTCACTTAGGAATGTTTATGCGTACGTCAAGAGAGTACTATCATCTGAACTTTCATCATGGGCGGGAACCTGAATCTGTCGCTAGTTATGGACGTTGATATCCACTACATTCTTTTCGTCGGTCTACCCAGTAGGAGGTGTGCCCAAACTACGTCATTCGGTCCGTGGGATATGCCCCGCCCACTACCATTAAGTTTGACGATTCTTCGGGCTATGTCGGTTCTTATCACCTTCTCTAAATTTCCACGGGGAAGGCCCAGGCATGCCCATAGGTGGGCAGTCTTGTTGTCCTAGTTCTTTGAAGCAAACTTTTGTCAAATGTAGAGAATAACACCGCAACAAACTCAGACACATTTGGTTCTGTAATGTTTGGCACTGGACGGGGTGCAGTGTATAATTTCCAATAATATTTAGACTGAGTTGCACCATCTTACTTTAACTTTGACAAATGTCAAATTATCTCTTAAACTTCATACAAAAAACACCGGTTATTGTTACGGTTATTATAAGGTGATGCAAGTGGTGCCGTTTAGGCGCGATTAGTCCAATTCGCGATTGGACCAATTCGCTTTTTTCTGCATAATTAGTAAAAGTTGAATAACCTCTTTATTTTTTTCATTTTGGATAACCTTTTATGTTGGACCAATTGGCCCAATCGCGAATATGTATTTTTTTCTGAATTGGCCCAATCGCGAATATGTATTTTTTTCTCGATTGGACCAATTGCGAATTGGACCAATCGCGCCTAAACGAAGTGGTGCAACTCATCAGATGTTTATTTATTCAAATGTGCGATAAAGATTTTCTATCCCTATTTTCTTCCCCAGGTTTCATGCCACTCTGGATCTTCTCTCTCGGGCAAGTGGTATTCGCGAATGCCAACATTGGGGTGCCATATACCAACGTGATAACGTTCGTGGTAGGCCTCCTGGTGCCTATGAGCATCGGTCTGGCCATGCAGCGATTTACGCCCAAAATAGCAGCGTTTATGGTCAAGATATTAAAGGGATTCTCAAGCACGCTGCTGATATTCATCATAGTGTTCGCTATTGTGACGAACCTGTATATATTCCAGCTGTTCACTTGGCAGGTTAGTTGTTTTTGCTTCGTACGTAGACGTAGATTATCTACGTCTGCATTAAAAAAAATATTACATCAATTAATTATTATAAAAAACACCATCTTTTATTCTCAATGATTGCAACACTTTAAAATTTTATGTACAAATATTAAAAAGAATTGGATGGAAAACCGTCTGGAGAACCGGCCAGCAAGTTATAATACGTTACAAAAACTAGTGCTTAGAACGCGTTATGGCTTTTTGTCATTGCCACAACGCCTCGTGAACTTTTCAAAAGAACCATTCGGCCTAGGAGGCGTATCTTACATTACATAAACTCGTTGTCAACAAATATGGTCTAAAATCGATTAAATGTCTCGATAACACTATATTGTGGCGGGCAGTCTAAACTAGCATTTACAACACTAATTTCCCGATATGCATCTTATACAACAGCCTCAAAACGTAGAGTTAATTCACAATTTCACAGAGATTTTAGTCTCGGAACGAATCTAAATATATACATATAACTCAAAGGTGAATGATTGACATAGTGATCTATCAACGCATAGCCCAAACCACTGGACGGATCGGGCTGAAATGTGGCATGCAGGTAGATGTTATGACGTAGGCATCCGCTAAGAAAGGAATTTACGAAACTCCACCCCTAAGGGCTAAAACGGGATCCACGCGTACGAAGTCGCGGGCGGCCGCTAGTCATAAAATATATGTGTTCTTTTATTCCGTAACATATTCCTTCCTTCAACAGATAGTAGTAGCGGGCATGGGAATCCCGTGGCTCGGCTATATGTTCGGCTACGCGCTCGCGCGGATCTTCAAGCGGCCGCATAAGGACGCGCTCGCCATCTCCATCGAGACCGGCATCCAGAACACAGGCATCGCCATCTTCCTGCTGCGCTATGCGCTGAGTCAGCCTGAGGCGGACATCACTACAGGTGACTAGAAACCATTTGTTTTTTTTTTATGCATAACAAGGCAGGTATTTGACCACAATCGCACCTGATGTTAAGTGGGATGCAGTCTAGGATGGACATCTAGGTAACTTATCACCTGTCATCCGCTTTACAATGGAGGGAAGACGAACCTTAACTTCGAACTCCTCCTATATGTTCTTCTAATGAGGGCTATCGTTTTAGCGCTCACCAGTTGGCGCCNTTTTTTTTTATAATATCCCTAAGTTTTGTATTACTTTGTACAGAGTGATGTAAAATAAAATAAACATGTTAAATTGATCCCAAATGACACTGATCACTTAAAATTTTGTTTATTAATTATTTTAAAAATACACATTTATAAATATTCAGTTTTAATTCATTGAAAAAAATACTAATTCAAAACTGCCCCAGGCGTGTTCAAGGCTGCCCCGACTACGGGGCAGTTTTGAACGTTTACAGGTCTGTGCAAAAATCTAAATATCTTAATAAGCGTTCATTTATAATTAAGAAGAACATCATTATTTTGTTGTGTGATAACCATGACCTCTATCTAGGAAGAAAAAATTAATGAAATCGTTCAAATTTCGAAGATATTTAATAAAGTATGAAAATTGTTCAAAGCTGCCCCCCTCTCCCCTACAGGTACAGAAGGATTACTCCGCAAGACGATTTAAATAAATGCGAGTCTTGCTACGACGCGATACAGTGGAATTCAGCTCGCACAGCACTACGTACCTACAATTTTATTCACCTACAAGTTTTGTCTCTTTCTATCGCGTACCTCTGAACTCTTCTTACGCTGTTAGGGTTGCTGTCTAGTGAAAAAATTATGTCCATTTTTAAATAAAACTTCGATCGTAGAATTAGATACTACAACTCACGCCAGCGTCCTGGCGGGCGCGCACGACACTCGACTGATATAATACCCGCCGGCGGGGCGCTTCGCTGTAGGTAATTATCGGATGTACCGCGCGGAGTGAGCCAGGCCTGACATTGGGTATATGTTGGGCCAATCTGTTGGCCCAACAAGATATGAACTGTAAGAGTAGGCGCACACCGTTGATTTGAAGTTGGCCGATAGTTGTGCCCGATTTTAAATTGTATGAAGAATCGGCCATATCGAATCGGCGTAGTGTGCGCACTCCCATACATGCCCATACTGATCAACTGCCCGACTAAACTATCGGCCGACGAAAAATCAACGGTGTGCGCCTACTCTTAGTCTAGCTCCTAACTCAGTCAATACCTGACGTATGGGAGCGGCACGGGGGGTGGGGGTGTTTTTGTAACGTCAAACGTCCGTCAGCGAGACTTCAGCCCCCCTCCCTAGACAAAACGCACTTTTTGATCGAATCGAAAATCGAATCCGTCAAAACTCCATACAAAAAAGGGGCTTTTCGACCACTTTTCGACTGGTTTGCGATTATAATTTGCACTTTGTCTAGACCCACAGATCTTCTTCAGATTTATGTTATGTCACGTCATAATTATGTCAATTGTCAATGTCACCCCTTCCATGCAGATCTCACACCTTAGGCACTCAGAATTTTTCGTTTGACCTCAATCTCAATACTAACAAATAACGAATAAATCCAAAATCAGTCCTTCTAAATAAAGACTATTTACTCCAGTTTTAACATCTATATTTAAAGTTATAAACCACAATCAACAACAATAATTGTTCTATTTGTTAAAATTCTAACATTCTTATAAATACCCCTGTTACTTTACCCCTCCCCTCAATACGCCCCTACGTAACGCCAATTAACTAGTGATGCAACGAATACGAATACGAATATTCGTATTCGCCGAATGGAAGACATTTACCGAATATTCGTATTCGGTAAAATAATAATTACGAATACGAATTCCTACTTTTTTTTAATTTTGTCACACACGTGTGTGTCTCCGAACACTATAGCCACAACGATACGACGAGAAACCCCCGGTCAGTATGTAACATAGTAGTAAGCAAGTTCTCTTCTGGAATTTGACAGTCAATAGCAGGTCGATTGTACAAGTATTATTTTGTTTTGTGATTAGTTACAAACTAAAGTGATACAACAATGCCAAAAAAATGCCATTTGTAAATAATTACTAAAACATTAACCATGATAAAAAAGAGTTTAATTTATGAGTATTTCATGACTATGTAGAGATATTCGTATTCGCCGAATAGTAGATTTAATATTCGTATTCGTAAAAGTAGTATTCGTTGTATCCCTACTAAAGCCTGGTCCATGAGCACGTAGAATTTTGTCCAATGACCCCAAGCTACCCATCCTTATCGCTCGCGCGTAATTATATTGCTGTCGCGACTGTGCGACGGGCGCCCGCAGTGAGTGTGCGAGCGCGACAGCAACATAATTACGCGCGAGCGATAAAGATGGGTAGCTTGGGGTCGTTGGACAAAATTCTACGTGCTCACGGACCAGGCTTTATTAACAAACACATGAATATAATAACACAGCGTGTCACGTCAGCAATTAGCCGCTACGACAATCGTAACGACAGCGCTACGGTCCGGCTATCGATTCGGGCTATTTCCGCTTCCGTCTACACGCTACGACAACGAGGGTGCGAGCGAATTCTATTGGACGTTGATGAGCTATTTTTAGTCGTGAAAAGATGATATTGAACGTTAAAAATAGAGCTACGATTTTTGCTACAAAATTGCTTTGTTTGAAGTTTACTGATACATGTTTTCTTTAATTATATTTTAACTGTTATTGTCCGAAAAGGTGAAGACAAAACAGGTATTTATTATTTAAGAAAATGTAAACATTATTAGTTACTTTCATATAAAAGATTTTGCGTCTGAATTTTATTAAATCGATAGAATAAAATGGTGACAGTAATTTCCTGACAGTCTATATTTATCGATAACACTGTCTTGTTATTGATTTTAATAATAAAACCCAAAACTCTTAATTAGTAGGCAATTCGTATGTGCATTTGAGGGATTGTTCCAAAAATACTTCTCACGGCTTTCATGCAAATGACAGTTCCACAGACGATGTCCAGTTGGTACATGAAATGGTAATTCTGACAGTGACGAGTGGACACATTCGAAGCGATTTGACGTACACGATGCGCCAATCATAGTATTGGCTGTCTCACGAAGTGGGAATTCAAATTCAGCTATTTTTGATGACGATCTACATACATGATTACGTTATAAAAATAAAAATGTCAAATAGAACATCGACATAATTTTATTATTATTAAATTGCCAATTACTTTATTACAGCACAAACAAAAATATTGGCATACGAATCAAGTAAAACTTGAGAAATAATTACTCGTAGATTTCCACTTTTAAATTTTCCACGAAAATGTATTAGGAATATGAAGTATTTAATTTAATAACAGAAAATTGTCACCTCGTTTCATATGAATTTTAAAGAAAAGTGTAATTCTAATCGTATTTATAGAATGGGTAAAATGAAATAATGTTGTAATTACATTCAGCAAATTATTCAGCGAATATATTCAGACTCCATTTTTTAAACAGATACATTCTGAGAATTATTACTTCAATTTGTAGTATAAGAATATGAGAATTATGATAAAAACATTATGAAGAAGGAACATCGTTTATGTTACTTCTATTAGCAATCGCTATAACCTTGTATATTTTGATTAAAATTTTCTTTACGATACTTTTCAATGGCTATGTAACAGTAATATTTGGCCGACATTTTTTGCCAGTTATTGATAAGATACGCACATGTATTTAGATAACTTCGCCATACTTAATTCTTCATAATAAAAAATTGAAAACTGATAAGAAGATTATTGAAGAAAACCCAAACACTTATAAGTTAAAACTAATCTGTAGTTTTTGTTTGTTATTTTACGATTCACGTAAACAATCGATTATTTTATGCATAACGCTGATAAGCCCTTGCAATAGAAAATTTTGAAAATCAATAAAATCTATAGTGAAAAAAACAATGATATCTCAGACACAATCACTCATATACTAGTTTTTGTTCACATCATAAAAGTAGCACTATTATTAACATAAATGTTAGATCCATTGATACTCGGGAACACACCACTAGCAACAAATATAATCATTTTTGCAACATCATAAGGATCTAACGCTTTGATCAATCGCTGTTTTTCCAACTCACTGTACACCATTTCTGATTCTTCATTACTTAAATTCAAATTCTGAAGAGCATTCGTTTTGACCAGTGAAACGCTTATAGCATTAACTTTAACGCCAACAGTGCTCATATCCACTGCAGCTGCTTTGACCAGTCTTTCCACTGCAGTGTTGAAGATTGAATAACCAAGGAAACCAGGTAGACAAACGTCAGATTGTCCGGCTGCTACTAAGATAACATTGCCTTTAGTTTTGGTCAAATGCGGCAAAGCCAGATGCATCAACTGATACGGCACTCGCAGATTGATTTTGTAAAGATCATCAAACGATAGTATGTTTTCATCAAACAGAGAATTGAGGACGAGTTTTCCTGCACAGTTGATCAGCACGTTCAGTTTTCCAAATTTGTTTATCGTCCTTTTTATAGCTTCTTCACAGTTGCCTTCTTCTGTCAAGTCGAGGTTGATTGTCAATGGTTCTAAGCCATTGCGTTCTTGACAGCATTTGGCGACAGCATTTAATCTTTCAACGTTCCTACCAACTAGGGCTAAAGTGGCGTTGAATCCTGCCAATTCTTTGGCTGAGGTGGCCCCGATACCCGAACTAGCACCAGTTAGTAACACCACTTTCCCCGTGAAATCCATCGCGTCCTTACGACGTGGCAAATATGGGTACACTAACTCTGTTTTCGCGTTTCGTACACAAAATATCATATCTGAGAGATAAAGCGTGATAAGAAATGTTATTTCCATGATAAGCTTTCATATAAGTAATATTTATCTACTCGGTGCTATAACCATTGTTCCAGAAAGATAGCGTCTTTATTGAGTTAGGTTATGGATTACAAGTTACAGTTATCTTTGATAGTGCACCTTCTTGCATCTTCTTCTTGTCGTGTCGTTTGACGTTGTCTTACATTAATACATTTACCGCTGTCAATAGATTTGTATGGAAACGCACTGTCGCCACTGAAATACATGTCACCCAGAATTTGTACTTTTATGTGTGTCATCTATACTTATAATAAATCTGTAGAGAGGTCAATTCTGTACATGAAATATATTTTCAAAATAACTACCAGGGGGTGATTAGTGATCGATACTGATGCCAAAAATGCAATCAGTAAAATTTTTGTCTGTCTGTCTGTCTGTCCGTCTGTCTGTCTGTCTGTCTGTCTGTATGTTCCTTATAGAAACAAAAACTACTAGACGGATTTTAACGAAACTTGGTACAATTATTCTTCATAATCCTGAGCAGGTTATAGTATACTTAGGAATTCCCACAGGAACGGGAATTGGCGGGAAAATCCTTTTGTATGAAAAACCTAAACCGCTTAAGTTAGACGCTTGAAATTTGGCATGCAGGTACCTCAGTAAACGTAAAGCTTAGTTACAACAGGATATTGCAAAATTCCAACGGGAACGGGAGTTAGCGGGAAAAAACATTAGTATGAAAAAATCTAAACCGCGTAAGATAGATGAAGGGGGTAAAACGGGATCCACGCGTACGAAGTCGCGGGCGGCCGCTAGTTAAAAATAAAATTAGGTAACAATCACTTCCAATATTTAAGTTAAGACAACTCAAAATAAGTTTTTTTTAGTTAACACAGTTTTGAACTAGAAAATTGTGCCATTCTCTTTCACTATATCAGCTGGTTACACATAATGTATGGGAAAAGGAACACATCATCACGGCCATATTAGCCGCGCGCTATCTCCGCACCATTAGTTGGATTGAACGTTCCCTTTTGTTTGCCACTGTGTGTATTGTGTCGGTGGTGTGTGGTGTACGAGGAAATTCTCCATTTTTTTCCTTTTTCAATTTAATTCTTGTTTCTTAGCTAACGGTTTTCGAATCCGTGAAAAGTACTGGTATAAGGAGTTGACGTAGGCGTTTTTACCCGACTGCGCTAGAAGGAGGGTTATGTTTTCGAATCATTTATCAATGTGAAAGTAACTCTGTTTGTCTTTGATGAATAAATATTTAGATATCTATGTACTTATACAATGTGTCCAAGGAAAAACTATCGAAACTTTATGAGCGTGATCTATGGACAATTTTATCGATCATATCAGGGTTCCAGCATGTAGGTCTGAAGCACATCTAAAGTCGTTCTGACGTTTGAAGTTACAAAAACACTCTCCCATGCCGCTTCCTTACCTCGGGCACTGATTCAAGTTACGCGATAGACCCGGCTTTTACTCGTGGTCCCCCCAACATGTCCGCCTGGCGGGTCCACGGGTAATTTTTTTTACCCGTTGTCCCACCGTTCTGAACAGTGTTTGCCAGTGGGTCTAAGGGTAATTTATTTTAACCATGGTCCCATCGCCCGCACTAAGTGGCAAACATTGCTTGTCACCTATGTCTGGGATGAAATATCAAACGCCGAGTAGGATATGAGTGACTTTAACCCACATGTGTCATGTGAAGATATTATAAAGATATTATGGTGCCGTACCTACCTATAATTATTTTCAATATTAATTATAGATTTTTTTATAATATTATAGATACCTAGGCTAGGTGACAAGCAATGTTTGCCACTTAGTGCGGTGGGACCATGGTTAAAATAAATTACCCCTAGACCCACTGGCAAACACTTTTCAGAACGGTGGCACAACGGGTAAAATAAATTACCCGTGGACCCACCAGGGGGACATGTTGGGGGGACCACGGGTAAAAGCCGGATAGACCTATAGTTATTTAACCTTTAAAAGTTCTTTAGACATTGTGGTGTGGTACAGTGCGCGTCGAATAGTTTGTGACACCCAAAGTAGCCAATAAGTTCGCAAGACGTCTTTGTTGCAACTGAAATAAGGTTGTTGTTAACGTTTATACTTTATTCTGATACAATTATAATATTAATTTCAAAACAACGTCACTAGATGGCGCTGTACTACTTTACATCGCGATGATGAAGTATTTTCCTCAGTCTACAAGGACGTATACGTTTGTAATGTAGTTATTAAGATTCTCAATAGATGGCGTTGTAGTACTTTAGCCCGCGGTATTAAAGTTTTTTTACTGATCCTATAAGGTCTAAACCGTGTAATATGTATGTAGATCAATCTATAGATCAATATGGTTCAATTAGCCCAAGTACTACGGTGGTTTTATTTACTCACCTATAGTATTAGTGCTAAGTGCAAACTAGATCAGCCAGATATGCGACTTTTAACAGTTGTGTAGTTGCAACTTTGTGGCCATTAGGGGTGTCACGAACTATTTGACATAGACTGTACTACATCAAGTAAATAATTTTTATCTACAACGAGGAAGCTCTTGGCCTGCATCTCACCTGACGGTAAGTGACGATCAGGCCGAAGGTGGAAGCGAGCTTCACCCGGAACCCTCAATCTACAACGAGGAAGCTCTTGGCCTGTATCTCACCTGATGGTAAGTGACGATCAGGCCGAAGGTGGAAGCGAGCTTCACCCGGAACCCTCAATCTACAACGAGGAAGCTCTTGGCCTGTATCTCACCTGATGGTAAGTGACGATCAGGCCGAAGGTGGAAGCGAGCTTCACCCGGAACCCTCAATCTACAACGAGGAAGCTCTTGGCCTGTATCTCATTTGATGGTAAGTGACGATCAGGCCGAAGGTGGAAAAGAGCTTCACTCGGGATCCTCAATCTACAACGAGGAAGCTCTTGGCCTGTATCTCACCTGATGGTAAGTGACGATCAGGCCGAAGGTGGAAGCGAGCTTCACCCAGAATCCTCAATTTAAAAACTAACCCAATCCCGCTGTCACTCCTCCATTGAGCCCTCTCATTAAAGAGTGCGCGGGAAATAGAAAACAATGTGCAGATTAATATCTTTTTCGCGCTCAATATTGATAGTGCCCTCCATCCGGCAGCACTCACGCTGATTGACAATGTCTGTTTTTCCATATCAGATTTGATCTGCAAAAATTTGAGGTTTTCCACGAAGCGCACCCATTTTCAAGCGCACCTAATGAAACGCACCCATTTTAAAGCGCACGTAATGAAGCGCACCCATTTTAAAGCGCACTTATTGAAGCGCACCCATTTTGAAGCGCACCTAATGAAACGCACCCATTTTGAAGCGCACCTAATGAAGCGTACCCATTTTACAGCGCTCTAATGAAACTTATTCATCGAAATAAAGTTCAAAATCTTTATATTACTAAACATAGGTGCGCTTCGAGGAATACCTCAAAAATCTTGGTTCTGCTCCCACTGGGAATCAAACTAGGGACCTAATCTGGAACTAGACCACAAAGGCGCTAAGTAGCGCCTATTACGAAAACATTTGAGCAAAAATCCTATTTATCAGATCTAAATTCTCTACTATAAAACTCTAGGCACTTCATTATACAAACTAATACCCAATTAATTGTACAATATCACTTACTTTACTTACAATGTTACAGCTAAAGTTATCGCCACTTAACTGTCGAAATACATCTTCATTACAACTTACCTGGAAAAAGAAAAACACTCGGTTTAACAAAATTAAAGACAAAACAGATGTAACATAAAATGTAAGTGGATTTTTTTGGCTCGAACACTTTTAACAAATCTACGGGGAGTGTAAAACAACAAGGAAATTGGAGTTTATTTGTGAGAATTGAGGAGAAAATTCAGCACACTCAGTCTGGTCTTTTAACCGATTTCAACAAAAGGAGAAGGTTTTCAATTCGGTTAGTATGTTTTGAGGGCTCCGTAGCCAAATGGCAAATAACGGAACCCTTATAGATTCGTCATGTCTGTCTGTCTGTCAGTCCGTATGTCACAGCCATTTTTTTCCGAAACTATAAGAGCTATACTATTGAAACTTGGTAGGTAGATGTATTCTGTGAACCGCATTAAGATTTTGATGCAAAAATAAAAAATCGGTTAACTAAAAGTCGATGGTCTGCGCCTAGACTTGGGGTTTACCCAAGAGCGGGACCCTAATTACATAACTCTATCTGTGAAAAAGCGACCACGAGCCGGAAAACGTAGCGTGGGCAGGCCTCCCACTAGGTGGACCGACGATCTGGTGAAGGTCGCGGGAGGTGCCTGGATGCGAGCGGCGCAGGATCGGTCTTCGTGGAAATCCTTGGGGGAGGCCTTTGTCCAGCAGTGGACGTCTTTCGGCTGAAAAGAACGATCCGTTTTGATTCATTCGATATTTTGCGATGATCCTATCCTATCCCAAAGATCTTATTACTTCGTAAGCCAATCCAAATCGAAATCGAACAGTATTTTAAACCGTAATCCCAGTTTAAAGCAGTGACATCTTATTACCAAACCATAGACTAAATCGACCCAAATCAACCTATTCAGAACAGCTGATTCATCCAGTTCAACCCTTCATCCTATCTTAAGCCAGGTAAACACTCCCTGTCAGAGGGTAGTAGATTTTTCAACTTCCCGGTCGCGCGAGATAAGGGTAAGCTCTTGACGCTTGACGGAGAAATGAATAGTGTTAAAGTGTGCATATTTTAGTTTAGATTTGATAAAATTAGAGGAGATATTAGAATTACTTTGAGAAAAGTTTATATGTTAACACTTTGAAGAAAACTCAAACTTAGGAAACATCGAAACCATATAATGCCTGGTGGGTAGCGTGGGGGATTATAGAATTGTCGTCTACAGATGCTAGATGGCAAATATTGAAGTGAGTTGATTACGGTATTATATTATGTTTCTATTTCTGCACAGTTTCAATTATTTTATGTCTATCACTTTTAACTGATCATTTGGTAGACACAGTCTTTTTTTAAATAAATTAATATGATGATGATCAACTGCCTTAGTTGGAATAAGAACCTACAAACTTGCGTTTCTCAGGCAATTACGCTTAAAGCTTCCCAACGAAAACATTGTCAAATCAAAGTTTCAATTTGTGATTTCACGTTATAATGCAGCATAATTCAATAGCTCAATTACAACAATATGGTGCACTTATGTAATTCATAAACAACTTGAAGCAAAACACCATAACGTTTTCTTAAGATAAATTTATAAGCAACAAACTTTTATTTGCCATTCGCGAGAAACTTAATTTATCACCGGAACTTGCGCGTGCCCTGAATTAATTAATGTTTGCTAATAGGCTACCGTGGAAGAACAGATGTACATACACATACAAATATTTAGAGTAGACTAGCGGCCGCCCGCGACTTCGTACGCGTGGATCCCGTTTTACCTCCTTAGAGGTGGAGTATCGTAAAATCCTTTCTTAGCGGATGCCTACGTCATAACATCTGCCTGCATGCCAAATTTCAGCCCGATACGTCCAGTGGTTTGGGCTGTGCGTTGATAGATCACTATGTCAGTCGGTTAGTCAGTCACCTTTGAGTTATTTAGATAAACTTTACTACCTTCAATTATTCAAAAAAAAATCAAAATCAAAATCAAAAATATTTATTCAGTTTAGACCACAAGTGGCACTTATGAACGTCAATAGAAAATAATAAAAAAAAGAGATTATTACAAGATAGGGTGTTAAGCTATACAGGGTCTCCCAAAAACAATGGATAACCCTGCAACCATTGATAGGCCTCGCCATGGTCTCCCTAATATCCAATTTTAACACTAATAAAATATCACGGTCGATACGCGGCCTCCACTCAAGAACCTTGCTGCCCAATCGGCTGTCAGTTCTGCGTACTACGTAAAACGGGCTACATGTTCAAACTAGTCAGCTATTATCTATCATTTCGTATGTTTTCGAATAAGTACTCGTAGTCCTTTTCAAAACAGGTATCACAAATCACAATTTCGTACCAAACGGGCTTTCTCCTACACAACAGTTACGTGGATATCCGTACATTAGTAAGGAACTTCCATCTTGAATTAATTAGAAGTTAATAGGCTTCTGTTCCAAGACCCTTGATACCTTACGAAGTTACAAACAGCATAGTTTCAGTATTACACTCGGCGTCAAAGAAAGCGCACCTCCCGCGACAAGCACTTCCAAACGTATGCATCCCCACTTCTCTCCAATATGGGTACCATTTGAAAACCTATTTCTAAACTTCATTTCATTAAAGAAAAGGATTTTTACTACAAAAATGTGTCTTTAGAAGGATCCAGTGTCTCTTCTTAAAGCGACAAGTTAATACACTTGTATGGCTATAAAACTGTTAAATTGGGATTAATAGCTATCCTGTTAAAGAGGACACGTGAGATCATTATTGGTTTTATAGCCAAATTGGATCCAATGGTGAGCCCCAACATTGGCTTTTTTCAAGTCATTTTGTATGGTAACTGTTAATTATTTAAAAAAAGATTAGTTCTTCTTTAAGTTTATTTATTGGGCTTTCAAATAACATTATTTTTGGTGAGGCACCATTATTGTGTCAGAAGCAAATCTTTAAAGCTATTGTCGCGGGAGGTGCGATTTATTTGACGCCGAATGTAGTTGGAACGTGGATACAATTAGACAAATAGCTGTATTGATATATTGGGAACACAATCAAAACTATGGCAAAGTTCTTGGTTAAGTTAATTTAATGTTACATTCGTGTAGATTCATTATGTCAATCTAAAGTAATTTTCACCGATTTCCTTATTCAAAAACAGTTTTGAATGCAAAAAGCAGTCAAATGAGCAGTTGAGCAGTTGCTCAGTTGAGCAGTCTAGTTCAGCAATGAGAAAAAAAAGAAAATTTTTCCTAATTTTTGCAGTCACAAGTGGTTTTGCCTGATTTTTGCAGTCAAATTTGGTTTTGAATGGTTATGAGTTTTGACTGCATCATACCTGTCTCTACGATTACGATACGATTGATCCATAGAATTAGTAAATTCCAATTACGTCACACATTAACGTAATAACAACGACAAAACAAAACTAAACCCTTGCACCTTATGCAATTGTAACAAGCTCTATTTTAGAACAAAAACGTATCTTCCTGTACTTACTAGATCTATGCCTAGATAGTAATTAAAGCTTATGTCATTAGTGGCAAGAAAAACCGATCGCATTAGCATAGTTACAATCAGCGTACGTAATATGCTGCAAAAACGGTTCGCACACTCAAGCGTTGGGCAAGAGAAATCTGCTGATCAAGTCTTAAGATATAGCGATCAATATATTCAGGTGGGGATTCTTGGATGGCTCAAACTTGGAGTGTGGTGTTGTTCCCCAGTCGACGAAGCACATGATGTCGTGCCCTGCGTGCCCAAACAACTGCACGCAGGAAGATACAACGCCACTCTTGTAGCGGAGTTTTGGGCTGCCACTGTGTAGGTTTGTTGTCGACACGACAAGAAGAAGTAGCGATTACAAAATGTTGTGTTCACAGTATCTCAGTTCACACACAAGGATGCGATTCAATTTCAAGGATGAGTGAGAGTGGTCCTTTTCTACTCGTAATCTGTCGGAAAACGACACGGTTGATAATTTTAAACTACCTTCTCTGATCTCCTGGATCAGAAGTTGACTGGTTTAGACATCTCTTCTCTTTCCTTGTTTCCACCAAAGCGGAGACGAAAGGAGATGTGTTTTGAACAACCAATCAGAATTCCGAACCGAATTTGAGCGGAGAAGTCAAAGTTTTTTTATTCTGTATAGCCTGGCAACGCAAACGTAGTCGCCTCAAGCAAACTTGGCGGCGCACTGTAGCAGACGAGGCAAAGAAAATCGGCAAGACCTGGAGCGAGATTAAGCGCGAAGCTCAAGACCCAACGCTATGGAGGACTGTTGTGGACGCCCTCTGCCCCATCTAGGGGACATAGGACCTTAAGTCAAGTAAGTCAACTGTATAGCCTGGCTATAGCCCCATTCCATGGCGCTTTTACACGTCCCAAATAGCTAGCCCTACCCTGGTGGTAGGGTGTCCCGAAGTGGTCTTCGGGACAACATAATTATGGGCTGATGCTATAAAGAAGAGATTTGGAAATAAATAAATCTGATCAAAACACATCTCCTCTCCGCCTTGTGCTCTCCGCTTTGGTGGAAGCCGGGTCTTACGCCCGTATTCACGAACGATGCTTGCATAAGTGGAGCAGCAAATCGAACGCACAGCGTTGAATAGAGCTCTGTGATTGGTTCGTGTTTCACCCTATGCGTCCACGCGCACTGTGCGACCTCATAGTAATGTTTGTGAATACGGGCGATAGTCTCGTCATCTCGTGACTTGCACCGGGCGTCAAACGTGCGGTTTTTCCGCAAACTGCAAAACTTTCACTCCGCTCGTCTTCCCACGTATTTCATTAAAATACACCACAACACATCACTTTCAGCGAGAATCAACCTTATCTTGATGCAATAAAATTCAATATTGCGTCGACTAGCAGAGCGAAATAGATATTTATTATGGGATATGTTTTTATGAAGGTAAGTGTGATTTACTTAATGTTGATATCAATTAGTTTGAATCTATAATAATATTATAAATGCGAAGTAACTCTGTTTGTCTTGCATTCACGCCCAAACCACTCAACCGATTTTGATGATATTTGGCATAGAGATAGTTTGAGTCCCCGAAAGGACATAGGATAGTTTTTATCCCGGATTTTGAAACAGGGACGCGCGCGATAAAGTTTTTCGGTGACAGACGAAATTCCACGCGGGTGAAGCCGCGGGCGGAAAGCTAGTAGAAAATATAATTAATTAGAACTACCTGTAGAACGGAGGATTTGCTAGAAGATGAATGAATACAAAAATAATCTTGAAATGTAAAATTCATGGGCCTTCAGAGATAAGCTAGAAAAGAAATAAATAATGCATAAATTAATTTCTTACACAAATAATTTCAAGGATGCATAATCTTAGAAAAGAAACTAGGTACCATCGAACCAACCTAGGCTATGAATATTGAACGAAGAATCAAGGATAAAGAATTTTAGGGTTCCGTACCCAAAGAATGCCAACGGGGCCCTATTTATATGATTTCGCTGTCTGTCAAGTTCTTTCAACAAGCTGTATTGAAAATTTTACAGATTGAAGTAAATATTTTTAATCCTACTAATATTATAAATGCGAAAGTTTGGATGTCTGGATGTTTGTTACTCTTTCACGCAAAAACTACTAAACGGATTTTGATGAAACTTTACAGTATTATTGTTTATAACCCAGAATAACATATAGGCTATAATTTATGACGATATGTGACATACTAAATTTCACGCGGGTGAAGCCGCGGGCAAAAGCTAGTTAGTAATAAACCATTGGGGGAGGCCTATATTCAGCAGTGGACGTCCTGTGGCTTAAATTCTTGCGTTTTTGTTTTCATTTGATAAACGAACTTGTAATAGACACCATAAGTGCCTTTTGCTTAATCCTGTACGATGGTATGGAACCCTTCGTATCCTTCAAACATGGCCAGTTTTTGCCGTTCCTTGATAACAAGAGTGGCACTGCCACTCGTCCCGTCTCCTGGCACTGCCACTTATAGCCGGCTTTGATACGCCGAAGTCGAGGGTCCATTAGAACCTCACTTCAAATTAGATAGGGCTGGCGATATTTGGATACGGGAACCTCCTCCTTTTTTGAAGTCGGATAAGAAAGGGAAGGCCAATTGTTGAAAAAAAATGGTAGTCATAAATATTTGGAAAATTTCTTCTCTTGAAATGAGGCAGGGAAATGGTAAACTATACATATTTGGACGAGTATATGGTCGCCTTAGAGCTTAGAGTGAAAACCTCAGGAATGCATTTTTTTTCTCATATTTATGCATTTTATGCATTTCGGTCAATCTTATTTTACAGCACGCAGTTTTAGTTTTATCTTCCTCCTGAAAAATAACACTTAAAAGGTTTACTGGAAGTATGTTAAGAAAAAGGATTGGTTTTAACTACATTATGTTGCCCTTATCATCTGACCATAAATGACTAATATGTTGCGGAAATAACAAAAAATATACGAAATTTCAGCTTTCTATCAGTAGGTAGTTCAGGTAAGCGAGCCAAAATCATTTACCAAGATTTGTTTACTTACAGACAGACAAATGGTCAGTTAAGTCTTAATAAAATATTTTCAATTATTCACTTATTTCAATTTAAACACCATCCGTAATTGAACCCTAAAACTTACCTAACCCTGCATTTTTCAGGCTCGTTGCGTTCAAACCGGAGCAATTCACTCTAACCCTCCGCTGCGATCGTTTTGTCTCGGGCCCAATCGACCCGGATGGAATTGGAAAAGTTCATTTATACCCACCGTTAGTGTTAACGGTTAAACGGCGATTTATTTAAACCCATTCTAGTTTAGATTAAATGGATTGGCGAGGGATATTTTTTGAGTTTTCATCTAAGATATGTTTGCAAAAACCAGTGTACTATTGAATGGATTGACATTTTAACTGACACTACCGCGTTTTTGGACGAACTAACTAATTTTGATATTAAAATAATTAGCGACTGAATTAAAAATATTTATTAATAAGTCACTGACATAGCCCGACGGATTAGCAAGCTGAAGTGGCAATGGGCAGGGCACATAGTACGCTACCAACCGTGCGATGTAGAAGTCATTGGGGGAGGCCTATGTTCAGCAGTGGACGTCCTATGGCTGAAACGATAATGATGATGATTAATTAGCACTTGGACAATTATGAAACGAACAATCGGTTAAATTGGTGCTGTTTCGTATATATCAAAATTTCCGATTAGAACTGGTTTCTCAACAAAGACCGAATATGGTACGAGACATCTTTTTACACAAAAGGCATCCACTGCTGCAACTCACAGGTCTATCCAGTGGATTCACTCAACGACCGCTCCTACGTTGCTGGTATACAGGTGCTGGATAAAATACCAGTAATATTTATGTATTTCCATACGAAAAAGATAGTAGACGTAGTGTGGACAGGCCCCCCTCTAGGTGAACCGACGATTTAGTGAAGTTCGCAGGAGGTGCCGACACAGGACCGGTCGTTGTGGAAATCCTTGGGGGAGGCCTTTGTCCAGCAGTGGACGTCATTTGGCTGAAATGAACGAAAGAACGAATATTCATTTAATGCGCCACACCCTGCAGAGATCTAGTTCATTACCAGCGTACGCTATTTGTTTATTAATCCACCCACGCGTCAAGTCGGCCGGAAAAACTAACGAGGCCCGGCATCAATAGAAAAACTATTATATACCCGCGGCAAAGATACCAGCCGTCCGGATGATCGGCTCGCACTAGTGTTGTAACACTATCGATAGTTTGGTCGAAAAACAGTCGCGATATCGATGGGACTATAGATAGTGTCGGTACAATTGATACGACCCATAGCTAATAGTTTGTAATACGGATGAAAGGTAAAACTATCGATGATATCGATACAATTTTTTATCGAAGCTTCTTATCTGATTTTTTATGCATAAGGCAAGTATTTGACCGCAATCGCACCTGGTGTTAACTATGCAGTCTAGGATGGTAGATATCTGCCCTGTAAATGCCTATTCACTCTCGCCTTGAAAAGGCCCGGATTATACTGTTCACAGACAGCAGCTGGTTGTGAATTCCAGTCCCTAGCTGTTCGCATCATTATAAGAGTTATCAAAACTACTATCGATAGTAATTTTGGTATTTAGATCATCATCTTCGTTTCAGCCACAGAACGTAACTCTAAATTCAATAGTATCGATACGGTCTTGTTATTGTTTTTGTTTACAATAGTTTCGATACTCTACCGATATTTTATTCTTGCAACACTAGCCCAACCGATGTCACGGTACACTGGGCATCCGGGTCGGTGGGGTCCACTGCGCGTCTTGACTTCTGACAGAGCGCACGAAAAGCAAAATACCCTATCAAATATACGTGGGATGTAACGCAGAAACGTTCCTTTTGTTCTATTTCCAAATACATTTCCCCTTGAGAAAGAGAAAAGAAGGAAAATATCTACTAAAGATATGGGTACTTATATTATTAAACTTGATAATAAAACGGGAAGTCCCTTGTCATCAAGTAATGTAAGAAAGATGGAAGGAAAATATAAAAGTAGGTACTTACGTTTTCCTCATCATATTAACTTGTGAAAAATATCAAAAATTCTACATTACTACCTAAGCATCAATAAATAATACATGAGGTTGGTAGAAGATACCTGTATATTTTTAGATTGTTTAGTAAATAAGTATATTTTTTGTTAAATATGACAAGTAAGCTTTTGGCATGCACCTTATCGTAATCTTGAATCCAAAAGTACAAAGGACATAACCTATCCTATAATTAATTTACATGACACAAAATCTATTAAAATATTAAATAATCAACCAAAACCAATCATCGCTTCAATTAACACAAATTAAACTGTTTTACAAACACAACCACAATGACCAAAATGGCGTTTGCCAATTACAAAACCGTCGCGAGGCAGATTCATCTTAATTATTGCACCCGCAGGACTACAGGTAATTAGTGGATGTAATTAATTACACAACACTAAAACCGTTCGGCCGCTAGGGGGCGGTAATGAGGTTATCGAATGCGTGGCCCATTTGGACCCGCGTCGCTTTTACGGGTTAACTTATACATGAAGTACGGTGACAGCAGTTCACGAAAGTAACTAATTAATTAATTTTATACTATCCTATCAAACAAAAAGAAATGTATAGGTACTTGTAAATATGTACAGTTAGAGGCTTAGGGCACAATAGATCGTCATTTTTTTATTTCTGGTAAAAGTCTCCCGAAGATACACAAAATCTTTAACAGTTTTTTTCAGATTTTATAGCGTATTTTAGAATACTTATTAGCATGTTTCGTTTTTACAGCTCTATAACTCAACATCGTGTGTCGAGAGGGCGTCAGCGAAACTTACTTAAAAATAAACTAAATAACATGAAACTTTCAGCAGTTTGAAATTTCCACCTCAACACTTCTAGGGGAAACCGCGGTGAATTGCATCAGAGGACAGTTGTAACGTTGTCGATTTTTGGAACTTATTATCTACCAGCGAGCTCGTAACAGTGCGAGTTTTTTATTTCAAGTCTCGAGCTAACAAATACGCGCTGTTGCGAGCTCATCATCATCATCATTTCAGCCATAGGACGTCCACTGCTGAGCATAGGCCTCCCCCAATGATTTCTACAATGGCCGGTTGATGGCGGCCTGCATCCAGCGCCTTCCTGCTACCTTTATGAGGTCGTTGGTCCACCGTTTATGGGTAGACGTCCTACGCTGCGCTTTGCGGTACGTGGCCTCCACTCCAGAATCTTACTGCCCCATCGGCGATAGCTGATAGTTAATGGTTTCCAAAAATGGACATTGTCACAACTCTCCTCGGTCTCCCCTGCTTCTAAAACCGGAGCCATCAACCTCCTGAAGTTCGCGTAAAATAACATATTTTCCACTTTTTTCAGCATAAAACTTTACAGCCGTCTCTTTTGTCGTATAGATTGAGTGAGGCAGTGTTTCTTTAACTTTTTCGTGACTCAGCCCTAATTAATTAATTATTTGAAAATACTTTTATTGCCCGAAGTGAATTTACCTAATAGTGTATTAACAAACTAGAACCAAATTATGCAAAAAATTTGTTTGTTGTTACATCATAAGACGTGATAATCATTTTCGATCATGGCTTTGCTTTCGCTAAGTTCTACCACTTCACAGTTGACTACAGATACCAAGTTGACAAACAGCGTGGATTGTCAACCACAATAATTGACGCACACATTTTTTACGAAAAAGAAAAAGACCCGTTAACCCCTCGTTCGTTCGTTTCAGCTAAATGACGTCCACTGCCGGACAAAGGCCTTCCCCAAGATTTTCCAAAATGAACGGTCCTGCGCTGGCTCTTCCCGCGACCTTTACCAGATCGTCGGTCACCTAGTAGGAGGCCTGCCCACGCTACGTCTTCCAGCCCGTGGTCGCCACTCGAAGACCTTTCTGTCCCTCGTATAAAGCTAAATATTATAGTCACGTGGGTTTACCACAATATTTGAGTAGCGGCACGGCGGGGTTCCTTGGATCTCAAATAGACCAGTCCGACACGTTCACCGTTTGGCTATTTTCACTTAACATCTGGGGATCCACAGCCCACAGTTTGAAGAGTCTTCCAGCGACTTGTCCGACTTTGAGCTTGGTCTACGGGCTAAGTCACCAGTTAAATTTTTAAATATTTTGTCTTCCAGCAACTGGGTCTATCGTCAATGTTTTAGTAATAAATTTAATACCAAATCAACAAAAATATTTAGAAATTCAATCCAGCGACTTGGCCCGTGGACCAAGCTAAAAGTGGGTCAAGTCGCTGGATACAGTCTACAATTTGAGCACCACTGGCCCAAAAGACACAGCGCTTAGCACGACCAGACACGATCGCGTGGGTCACGCGACGTGGGGAGGGGGGGACATGTCGATATGATACAATTTCGGTTATTTATCGATATTTAGACAGATGGAGATAAGGATGTATGTATTTACATAATTATTTCGAAAATATCGAAACAATTTCATGATGACTAAGACAAAATTGAATTAACAAATAAAGGTCAATGTCAATACACCACCAATCAATCAATTGACGGAACTTTTTAAAACTGTCAAAACGAAACTCTCCCATAGATTTTGTATGGCACTACAAGCTAGTGACGTCACCATTTTGTCAACTCAAATAAACTACCTGCTTTTTTCAATTACAATGCGACCAAAAATCGTAATTTACAGGTAATTTAAAATTAATTTTTAAGACCAGAATGAAGAGTCAACTTTTTAGAAAAGTTGTGATTTCGAATTATTGGAGAATGGTGTCAAATTGTCCATTATTATGACCTGACAGAGCATACAAATCTGAAGTCTCGATGACATTAAACGTCTCAAAAATATCCTCCCATGCCGCTTCCATACCTCAGGTCATCAACAGCCCTTTACAGTCCACTGCTGGACTATGAGCCTCCTCCACTATAGTGGAGGGTTTTGCCATAATCTCCACGCTTGGCAGGCGGGTTGGAGATCGCAGTTTAAAAGATTGATGTTTTTCAGAGAGCGCTGCTGCCCATTCTCTGTTTGATGTGTAGTCCCTAAGTCGCCTCTTACGACACCCGCGGGAAGAGTAGGGGTTGGTGACAAATGTACTCATACCTCAGGTACTGGCTGAGTTAATTGCAAATCACTGAACAATTTTTTCGTTAAAACATCCATCTCCTTTTAGTTCCAAATTTATTAATCAAAGACATACAATATAAGCTAATTCTGTCTGTTAATTCGATTATGCAAAATAGTCAACATACATGCCGAGATTTCGTAATCCGAAATGAGAAAACCCATTCATACACAAAATAATACGTGCACACCCCTTGCGGTGTCAGCCTCTCTCTATAGGCTAATGAAGTAAGCAACCTTGATCTCTACAACTCTCAATATAAGATTTCATTTCCTTCAATTTCATACAAATTAGCATCAGGAAGATGCGGTACAAAATTGAACCTTAAATAAGCCTCATAACAGAAAATCAATGCACAAAAACAAAAATGGAATCCCAGAAACGCTCCTAATAATCCAAACGTAACCTTATTACGCAAGAAAACCTTTGCAAATAACCACAATACGATGCTATTACACTGCGAGACAACGGCAAGGGCGCAGCAATAACGCGGTAACGTTACTGCGCCGTTACGTTTTACGCCGTTAATAACGCTGCCGTTATGACGTATAATGACGTATGGCGCGTCGCTGACCGGGACATGTTACCGTGTATTCGGCTGTTAGTTTTTATGGATGCGTATTTTGATTATGCAGTTGGCTTCCTTATTAAATCGTGTTACTGCTTCTTGGAGTGTGCGCTGTTTATATTGCGCTCTGTTTGTTTACTAACAAAGCGGATTCCAACGCGGTTGCGTTTACGATCCACTATAATTAGAACTGTGGTTCCGAACTTCCGACAGAGCAGAGTAAGGCCATATTCACTATTTCCGTAGATGTTGCAAGAGGCGACTAAGGGACAAATATGTGAACACCGGGTTTCCCTAACCAGTTCGGTCAGCGTGGAAAATTTAGAGCAAATCTTCCTCTCGTCTCTTGTCAACAAGGGTCGCGCATCGCGCTTCTGCAGTGGAGACCATAATCTAAAATTATAAAACGGACAGATTCTTACCAAGGAATTTCAGATTTACTTCTGCATCGGATAGATAAAATATTGTACTAAAATGATATTTTTAACACTCTTTGCAAAGTGAATATCTAAAATCTCCATTGTATGTCTCTGTTGCCAAATACTTACACTTTACTACGTTACTGATGGACCATCCGAAGGTTATAGCTCAATAAACCGCCCCTTTGCGTCTCATTGTCTAATAAATTAATTTATTGACGTACTAACTGACACTTTTATACGGGGACATCATTAATAATTATGGTTTATTGTGACTTTTCACGAACGTAAATTTCGGGGTAATCGTAAAATGTAGATTAAAATAGAGAGAGAATAATGAAAAAAGTCGAAAATACATGAGCTGACAAATATTGGATGAAGAATGTAAACAACTATTGGAAAAAGATTTAGAATAGGTAGTTATATGCTACAAAAGTCCAATGAAAAATAATACAAAAAAGGAAAAGTTAAGCCTCTTAAACAGTGCCCCGATTGCGCTAAATATTTTTAACTACAACGCGACTAGACGACGAATGAAAATCACAAATTCGTATCGCGGTGTCGCTTTGACTAGTTCAAACGAAAACAAAACGCAACTCCTTCTTTGTGTAAAAGCTAAAAACTGAAAAGACAGCTACTTTTTCTCAAACGCCTTTACGAATATTTGCTGTATTTTAGTGAAAAAACAAGGTTTTCGGACTTTTAATGGAAAATGATTAAATCCATTGTTTTTGTTTGCGCGTAAACTTTACCGCGATACCGATTTGCACCTCAGCTGGAATGAAAAATGGAACGCAATTGTAGAATAAGCGCCAATGAATTGGAGACGTTAAAAATTTGCGCAATCGGGTCCCAGTTCAGATATTGCATGGTTTTTTTCTATGCACTATTGGCATTTTAATCGTCTTTAGCTATGAAAAATTGCTCATTCAAAACATCACTGAAATCTTTACAGAATTTTTATCATTTGCCATAAATATTTTCAGACGTTCCCAATTCCTTGTCACCATTTGCACTAAATGACGTCATATCTGCACGAGACACGACGTTAAGTGTATGTCGCGACAATAAAAAAAACCGGTCGTCTGACACAATAGCCGGTTTGCGGTTATATTCGCCGTTACGGAAAGGGGGGAAAATCCTGTGTAAGAAGGGATGGAGATGATTTGTAAAACGCTTTCGTTCAATGTTTTTATTGGTATTATAAAAATACCTATTGATCTGCGACTGTGAGTTAGGTCTCGAAGGTGCGACTGTATTTAAAAGTCAATTGAAAAGACACTATTATGTATGATTATAAATGCGTGAGTTTGGATGTCTGGATGTTTGTTACTCTTTCACAAAAAACTACTGAACGGATTTTGATGAAACTTTACAGTATTATTGTTTATAACCCATAACCCAGAAAAACATTAGGCTATAATTTATGACGATCTGTGACAAACGAAATTTCACGCGGGTGAAGCCGCGGGCAAAAGCTGTGAACAATATTTTTCTTTGAATGGATCTAAAGCTTATTTTTGCTAAGAGCCAAACATACTTCAACCATATAATTCTCATAGCCTACTAATTAGCGATGCCATAGGAAAGACACATCCAACACCATAATGATCCGTACCAAGCTCGAGTGGTGATAAATCAATATTGGACGTTTCATTTAGCGTCCAGTTCCGTTATCAGAGGATACAGCCTGAGGGCAGGCTGAGTGGGGAAAGTGAGTAAGTGATATATTGTCAATTTATTCAGTTTTAAGTCAAAGTAAATAAATATAAATAAATATGTATCTAGAATCAGCTGAATCAGGTATCTAGAATGCCTATTTGTGTAGTTTATTAGTTATGGTGGAAGATGGATATTCTAAAAAACTTGCCATGTTCGCAAATAAAAATTTATTTGATTTGATATGCTCTAGTACAATAAAATCCCTACTGAAACAACATAATAATTGAAATACGACAGTATTAGTATGATCTGTCAAGAAAACACAATATACAATCAATCAACGAGTGGAATTGACCAATTGTAGAGTTTACTGAAAACATTTAACAAAAAATAGTTTCAAGACTTGCATAAAGTGCAACTATTTCCAACGTTACCAGAAGAAGTTGATGACCTTGCTTAGACCGGGATAGTTAAAAGGATTGCTGCCCAACACAGTGGGACGCAATGGATTGATAAGATTACAAGACAGTTTGGATTAAAACTGAAAATAACCATTGCAAAACATCTGGACAAAATATAACTTATTAAACTAAATAAAATCAAACAAAACTTTTCAACCCTATTACCTTTAAGATTTTTAAAAACACATCCCTCATTTCAAAACTCGACCAAACTCGAAACATTCCCATCGACACGTCAATTATCTTCATAATACTTTAATTCGCACTTACCCGGTTTTACGCTGCGAACTTTGAAAGCCAGAAATATCCGGTTTTTTCCGGTCTCGCCCGGGGCGGGAAGCCCGGATAATGATTAGGGGTGGCCTCCCCTGGACGTGAAAGAAATAAGATTGTTTATTTTCTTAACGGGGGAAGTGTAAAATGTATACTTTACTTTGGCAGTTTAGAGGTTAAGTGTGATTAGACAATACACCGTGTTCTTGAAGATACGCATTAACTTTGCAAATGATTAAGCTTTTACTAAATACAAGAGAAGCAGTACACAATTATTGGAAGCCGACTAAACTATCGGAAGATTAAAAATCTTGCGATAGTGGGGTTCGGGTTAACGATTCAGTATTCGAGGAACTCTAATTCGATTACTTAAAGGGGTTAACAGGTACCTAGTTTCATAAATTAAGCGACATTTCCTTTTATTAAGCACACTACTACTAGTAAATTAAGTTGAGTTTATATTTTATGACGTCTTCATATCACAGCTATGGACAGTATAGGCTGTGACACAGTCTATACTGTCCATAGCCAGAACTATCTTGTTACAAATACTTGAAAGAGACACAAACGCTGGTCTATTTTTCTGGGTTCCTAATACTTCCAGGTCAATATTTACAACGTCCGTGTCAATTGTTTGTAGAACTCGGGCTCCGTTTAATCTGGAGAATCGCAGTGTTGCAGTATAGTGTTTAAAACGACATAAGATGTTCAAATTGGTCATTGTCAAGTTTAAAAATACGGTGGGAAATAAATTCCCATGGCTTATAAACGTCATAAAACCGCAATTTTAACATTATCTTCTTTCTTAGCTTCCACAGCCACTATCTTGGTAAAACTTCTTTAAAAATCAAAATTATCTTTATTCGTGTAGACGAATTAAATTAGTAATTACAAATCGTCAAATGCTCTTAAGGAGCCTTTTTTGCCCTACCAGCGCTTCGAGACAAACATTTGGGATGGCATTCGAGACAAACTTTAAAGACCCATAAACGCTGTAAATTTTCCCACTTACCTATTATTGTTCGGATTCTTAATACGTTTCCAGGTCGATATTTACAACGTCCGTATTGGTTGTTTGTAGAAGTCGGGCTCCGTTTAATCTGGAGATGCTCAGTGAATGAAACGCTCCGGAAACTGTGGCGTAGCGGTCAGAAGAATGATTTACTTTCCCCGTGTTGATGGGTTCGAGTTCCTAATGAGACATATAAAGTGATGTGGAGGACAATTAGGATTGAATCTTTTGAATTTTTAAGGTAAATTATACGTTCTAACCCCCAGCTGTTGGAATTATTTTGATTATTTGGAAAGGTAGGAATTATTTGGGAGTCCCCTTAGAAGCTACTTATGCAGGAAGATTGTTTATCCTTTTAATAACATCTCATGTTCAAATTGTCGATTGTCTTTGAAGCTAGCCAAGCGATTAAGCTTAAAAATATTGTGGGAAATATATTCCCATCGCTTTCAAAAAGTAACTTTGCAAGAATATAAAGATAAACGGATTATAGAACAACTACGACGTTGTTTTACTTTGTGACGACTGAAGAAAACTTTAATATATTCTAAAAGCAAGAATTCGTACACATTCATGAACACATCCCCAATTCAGAAATACATTTATGTACAGAACTTAACCCCTCGAGGCCCGCAATAACATGTCAAGAAGAATGCGCGGGGCGATGTTAACTAAAATTTTAAATTATGGCCCGGTGCGAAGGAACCCTTGGGAAATAAACGGTCGCCGGTAAAAACGCGCGTAGGGCTGGGTATTGTTGAAAAATATATCGATATAATTTTTCAACAAAAGGCTGCCCTATACCCGCTGAAAATCAGTTTCGAGACAAGCCCTCGCAGTCTTGATGTATGCTGAGCACAAGCAGTCATCTGTCAACTTGTCTATTTCTCTAATATCAAGTAAAGTAGTGAAATTACTTTCATTAGTAATCCCTTATTTATGACTATCTCCCTACTAACACCTGGATGACCTGGATGAGGGCAGAACAGAACCGATCGTTGAGAAAAAACCCTTAGGGGAGGCCTTTGTCCAGCAGTGGACGCCCTTTCGACTGAAATGATGATGACGAGTTGGAAATAATGTCTGAAAAATTCACCATGTAATTTGTATCCGTAAGGTATTTTAGATATATCGATACATTTCTTTACGTATACCTATATCGATACTTTCCGGTAATGTCGACGCCGACATCCCTATAGCAAGGTAGGTAGATAACGAATTGTTAGAACGTATTTTTTGGAATTCTACACGACATGGTGCTGACGAATTAGATTGTCAAATTGAATTTAGGATAGTACGTTGAGAACTAGACACTATTAACATAAGGCAGACATTAAACTGTCATGTCAAGACTAACTTTTTTGTAAAAAAAATATTTCTGTAAGAATTTACATTATTTTCAGGCACGGTAAATAGGTATAGGTTGGGTTAAATAGGTAAGTTATTTTAGACACGTACACAAAGTGTGTTAATAATGTTTAATAATATTCAGGTACAATGATTTACCCTTCAATCAAAAAACTCTTAGGTAAATGTACAGATATTAACTTTATTTAGAAAAATTTTCACAGAGAAGAAACGAATTTAAATACAAATGTTAAAATTAATAGTATTAAGGATTTTTTTGTTATAATCTTTCAAATCGGATTATCTCAACATAAATAAAAAATAATCTCTTGTACAGGCAACAGCACATCAGATTGTATGTTTTTATTTCAAAATAGCACTTATTTAAATCACATAAGACTCTACAGTGTTATAGCTTGCTGTTTGTAAGCACTGCCCACGCAAATCAAAAAACTGTTAACCCTTATAGCGCATAACATGTCAGAAAAAATTATAAAAGTAAATAAGATTCAAATTATGTTGGTATTATATTGGACAGAAGACGTAGTGTGGGCACTGGGCAGGCCCCCCTACTAGGTGGACCGACGATCTTGTAAAGGTCGCGGGAGGTGCCTGAATGCGGGCAGCACAGGACCCGTCGTTGTGGAAATCCTTGGGGGCCTTTGTCCAGCAGTGGACGTCATTCCTCTCAATACAGGTTACTTAAACTTAAAGAGAGGAATTCCCCAACTACTGTAACATTCGTACTATGTATCAATAAAATATTTTTCATTTTCATTTTCATTTTTCATTTTCATTAGGCTGAACCGAACGATATAGGACAGAGCATAACACTGCCAAAAATCAAAGGGGCTTAATTGTAAAAGGTTGTTGAGGCACCCTTCAGAACATTATCTTCTATTTTAAGTCAGATTTCTCGTTAATTTATTCAATTCTTTGTTATTTCAGTCACGTTCACGTAATCTCTGATCGGGTATTGTTTAGGCTTAACTGATTGGATTATACAGGGCGTGGTCTGATTCGTATAACAGGGAGATAGCTGGACTCATGGTTTATATAGCTATTAAAATTCAAATATATCTCTAAAAAAGTTGCAATTTTATCGAGGTTTTTTAAATTCTTTTAAAAAAAATATCAACATTTACGTAAGAAATCGTTTATGATCTCTAAAATTGTGCTACTTATTTACAAAAAGAGATTATTATTTAAATAATGTTAAAGAGTAATAAAAACTTATGAGCAATAACCAAATTTGGTTTTGACGAAAATCTTGAAAAAAAAAGGTGTTCTACCTAAAAACCGGGCTCTTAACAAAGAAATTCATCGAGTTATTGCCCGTGTAATTATTATTATCAAAACGGTCAAAAAGGCTTCAGTAACCGCTGTATTATATCGGAATCGTTGCCTTTGTAATTCAGTGCCGGTGTAGTATCTTCGGGGCGTCCATTAAATCACCGGCGCTTTATGGGTTAAGTGCCACGAGCCTCACCACGTGACCGGCATCACAAAAGCCTCGTTTGAATTCATTTAGGAAGGGATTGTGATCTATTTCTGTAATAATATCAACAGTGGCCTAACCGCCTCTGTGGTCTAGTGGTAAGATCACCTGCTTCAGACGCAGAGGTCCCGGGTTCGATTCCCAGTGGGGGCAGATTTTTCTGTTCGGTTTGGTTGGTGGTAGGGCTTGTTCTAAGTCCGCCTGGCTAGCTACCACCATCTTACCTAAGTCTATCGCCATAACAACAATGTTAACAGCATTGTTGTGTTCCGACAGTTTGAGGTAAGATAGCCAGTTCCTCCGTGGTTGAGGATTCCGGGCGAAGCTCGCTTCCACCTAAGGCCTGATCTTTACTCACCATCAGGTGAGATACAGGCCAAGAGCTTCCTCGTTGTGGATAAAAAAAAAGTTACTGAGTATTCTGTCTATATTATGGACCTAAGATTACAGGAAATAAGGATTATTAAAGTTGCAGGAAGGCACTGGATGCAAGCCGCTACCAATCGCCCTATTTGGAAATCATTGGGGGAGGCCTATAGTTCGACGGTGGACGTCCTGTGGCTGAAATGATAATGATGATTGCTATGATTATAGATCTCTAGATAAAGTCTTGTCCTATATTGGAATTGAACTAAGAAACAGAGTCCAGCTGGTATAGACTCAAGAAGTGCATGTTCAAGATCACTATGCCATCCTCCTAAACATCTAGTACCACTTGCAAATGTATGTCTAAACAATTACTGACTTAGTTTTAGGGTTGGAAAAATATCGACATTTTGACACGACATCTGTCGTGAAAATGCAGTAACATAATCAATTTATCATGTACCTATGAAATATCAGAACTGTATGTCTCTTTCAATAAATACATAAATATGTATGTGGAATCTGCGACATGTTTATCATTTCTGTTTACATAAAACTGTCAAAAATAGAACACCAAGTGGCAAAATAGTCAAATGTAACATTTAATGGACTTAAACAAAAAAAATTGACATTTAAAAACTCCTTATGAGCAATTGACAAATTATATCTTAATTGCAAGAAAAAAGGTTTGCATCGACGGAAAATTTTGATAATCCATGATCTTTTGTAAATACAAACTATATAAATCACTTTACTACACCATCACATGAATAATATCGATACTACAGTCTTCGATATTATCGGTACTTAGACTATCGACAAACAACAACACTAGTCAGTAGTAAACTGTTTTGACTTCCCACTTGAAGGCTTAGCAGTTTCCCAGTTCGCTTGCACTACTAACAAGTCCCAAACAATTGTTTGATTGCACTTTGAACAATTTGAAATGCGCTAGGCATTTCTCGCTGTCTTAATCGAAATAATCTGACTGACTGACATAGTGATCTATTAACGCACAGCCACTGGACGGATCGGGCTGAAATTTGGCATGCAGGTAGATGTTATAACGTAGGAATTCGCTAAGAAAGGATTTTACGAAACTCCATTCCTAAGGGGGTAAAACGGGATCCACGCGTACGATGTCGCGGGCGGCCGCTAGTTTACTTATAAACTTTGGTATGATACAAGAAAAAGACGTCCACTGCTGGACAAAAGCTTCCTCAAGGATTTCCACGACGACCGGTCCTGTGTTGCCTGCATCCAGGTGCTTCCCGTGACCTTTACGACATCGTCGATCCATCTAATGGGAGAAGGAGGTTTATTTTTTTACTAAAAGCGTACATGGTTGGTGTTCATGAATAAAATCTTTTGAAAACATTTGTCTAACTTTCTATTTGTTCCTACTAACTATTAGAAACTGCCGCTACCAACCGGTCAATATGGAAATCATTAGGCCTATGTTCAGCAGTGGACGTCCTGTGGCTGAAATAATGATGATGATCCAAAGCTGGATTGATTTTTATGGGTACATCATAGGTTAGTTAAATTTCTAAAATTATGTTATCACTAGCGACCCGCCCCTGCTTCGCACATGTACAATGTATAATATTAGTATACTTAAAAACCTTCCTCTTGAATCACTCTCTATAAAAAAAACCTCAGAAAAACGTTATTGCCTAGTAGTAGTAGCGTAAAGATCTAAGCATACAAAAGGACAGACAGACAGGAAAGCAACTTTGTTATAATATGTAGTGATAAACTACGTCTGGAATTGCTTCCAGAACCCTCTTGCCTCAATTCACATTATTTTACGACTAACAAGACTAGCCTTAAAGTTTTCTTCAACCGAGTTTTTTGTCTCCAAAAATCCTTTTTTATCACGACATCTTCCCTTCTGCGCTTTGGGTAATTAGCAACATCTGTAATTGGGTGATGACTAAAAAAAGGTTTGAAGGAGAAAACGGTTGCGATAATAATCTGGTTGGTGTGTGTTTCCATTTTTGTGGGACGACAAAATTGACGTCTCTATGTGTAGAGAGTTGGTCTTTCATGGGATAGGAATTCAGTGTTAGGTTTTCCGATGAGGCGCAGCGAAAAATCCGCAATCCAAACGCATGTTATTATTTCGTTACATCAAAATCAACAAGTTTATTTCTGCTTAAAAGCATAATAAGACAAAAATTTCTTCGAAATCGCGTTAACAATGAGTGTAACTTCACTCATTCATTCGCTTGGGTCGACTTCGCTATCTGTAGAGTAATTTAAATAAAAGTATAGTCGAATGTAGGTAGTCCTAAAATAATATTTTGACTCCGTTAAATAGTGATAAACTTTTACCCTCTTAATTTAATAGCTAGCTAGTCGTTCTGCTAATATTTTAACAGTATAGACCTCACTAATTTAAAATTAGAGAGTGCAGTAGTAAGTAATGAGTACGGTTTTTTATTAAAAACTCATTTATTTTTGCAAATAGGCTTTTAAAAAGCACTTTTACACGTCCCAGTATTAGCCCTACCACTGCTTCGGGATAATAAATGGGCGGTAAAACTGAGGATACTGGCTACACAGGAGTTGCAGATGTGGGAAATAGTGCCTTAAAAGGTACGCGAAGTTTTCTTTAAGAACTTTTTATCGTGGTACAATGAGAACACACTCTGTATAACGACGTTACGAACAATACCCCGGGCGGATATTAATGAAAACAGCCTGCTTTCTTTTACGCCGAGACTGTTGCGCTTATTTTCCTTTGTCACGAGGGCATACGAATATTTTGGCTGTCACGCTATTGGAACAGTGGAGTTGTGGGCAGAAAGGTTAACTCCAATGACCCAAACTATGGTCTGGAAAAAGTCAATTTTAATTTCAATTTATTTGTCTACTAATCGTACCTAAAGGTGTTATCACTAATATAAAACCTTAGTAACCCAGTTAAGGTATTGCACATTATATGTATTTGTATAATGAATGATCTACACAAATAAACAAAAATAAAATAAAAATACACTTAACAGCTGTTTGTACTAGGTGCACATTAGGTCAAGCTATCCTAAAGAAATTGGAAATTTCCCCGCGTTTGATTGCAATATGATTTTTTTGTTACGTATAAAATATCAAAGTCTTTTTGAGTGGATTTTAATCATTATTTTATTTACAAAATTGCGAGAGTCAAATGGCGTAAACTAAAGAAATTGTCACGTGTGATCTTACACGTACTTAGTTAGAGCCAATTCATCATCATCATCAAGTCATTAAGTGAAAGTCTCTGAAGGATCACGACCCTCTCTAATTTACCAGAGGCAAATAGACGATTAGGCATATTACCACGATTACTCCCCACACTACTGGCGGGTTAGACAAATTGATAAATATATTTTTTTACTTTGTTTACTAAGATGAATAAAAAAGTATTAGGGCAACATAATACCTATTTTTTACCAATTGCAATATTTTGCTCGCTGTCAAGCAAACCAACTGAGCATTACTCCATTGTGCTCATTACCCAGTAAGATAATTTATTCCCGTTTAATAAATGATCTTATCATTTACTTAACGACCTAGAGTAAATGTTTGGTATGGCTCTAATAGCTGTGTTGACAGACTCATTTTTTATTGATATTGATAGTAGGTTAACATTAAAGGACATAGCACATTTATCAACCCTGAAACGGATCGTAACCGTATCAACTCGAGGCGGTCAGTATTTTTTGTATGAAACTCTATACTGGAACATACACTTATCCGCAACGTAAACGCCTCGCCTCACAATATTGAAAAAAAGATTTTTTTTTAATTTAAAATAGCTTTTGCCCGTGCCTTCACCCGCGTGACATTTAGTTTGTCACAGATCGTCGTAACAAAATCTTGTAAGCACTTTGGTTTTTTTGCGCGCTTAATGTATTCATGATTGATAAATAATTATGAGATTTGTAATAAGTTATAAAGAAGCAATACACTACATTTGCTTAATAAATCTTCACACACACAACTTGCTAAAACATCGCAGAAATTAAAAACAAAGAAGAACCAACCTATCTTCAAAGGATTCCGCTTAAAATGAAAAAAAATCGCCCGCAACTTTTACCACAAACACGGGGCAAACGTTTGCGATACGTACACCAAACCGCACATCCGTTTGTTGAAAAATATACCCTATTACAAGCACGTAAGATGCTAGTGTAGAGAAACGTGCCTCCAGGCGCCTTCGCCGAAAAGTGGGAAGTGGGAACCATCTTTGTTTGGGTAGCAAGCTTTTGACTTCGCGGTAAATGGTAAGGTTGGGGCTTCACTTGTAGCGAGAAGCGAATTAGATAGGACATTTTAAATTGAAGATATTTCAGCAGAGGTAATTAGTTATTGTTTTTTGATAAAGTCAAATGACAATATTTTTTATTTAAAATTTTCAAAGGCTTTTCTACAAAAATGGAAACATTAATCATCAGAATGATACCAAAATAAAAGGAAATGAGTATAAATTATGTTTTATAGGAATAAGTAGAATATCATTAAGTTCTTCAACAACATAAAATTACATAGCAGTTTAAGATACTTTAAAGGATATTGAGGATAGTTTGCATAACGATGCTCACAAGTAATTCGAAAATGTTGGCACGAAATCATGTGAGTTTGGTCACGTAAATCGCTCAGTTCAATCCGCCAGCACTGTGGACCCACCCTTCCCAGTATATCCCGCGGTGATTCCCCGCTCTGAGAGTTTCTTTGTACAGCCTCATCATCAGACAAAAATGTGCATCTTATATGCCTTGGGGGTTACTTTACCGTCGCGTTTCTGACGTACGCTTTGAAGAACATGTTAAAAGTGGAATATGTAAACTTTTAGGTCAAGTATTAAGATTTGGGAAAATTAAAAAGAGCCCAGTGTAATTTTGGGAACAAAGCAAAATCGCGGAACAAACTTGACCGTCACTGGTAGGGTTTTTAGTGGCGGTCAAGCTGTAGATCCTGGCTGCACACGAGTTGCAGCGGTGGGAACGAGAGGTGGGAATAGTCCCGTATATTAGCAAAGTCACGGTAAATAAATCTATATGAATTACTTACAGTATCACCTTTACGTTTTCTAAATAATATCAGCATACATACCTGAAACAAGCAAATACAACATTAGATAAAAAAAATTACACAACTAATTTAAATAAATCTGACCTCACATCTTCGAATTTGAAAAACGTTACAAAAACGGGAAATATTATCCTACTAATCCTACTAATAATAAATGCGAAAGTTTGCTCGAAAGTGTCTGGATGTTTGTTATTCTTTCACGCAAAAACAACTAAACAGATTTTGTTGAAATTTTAAATTTAAACCAAGAATAACATAGGCTACCATTTATGACTATCTGTGAAAAACTAAATTTCACGCGAGTGAAGCCGCGGGCAAAAGTTAGTTAAGGCGATTAGAGTCCTCAATCCGCGCCAAATGGGCATTTTGTAAAGCCTACTCCTCTTTAACTGCTGGACAGAAAATAGTTGAAAAAAATATATGTTATACAACAGTTCAAGGACTACATTTGTGACGTTTGAATTTTCGCTACGTCTCTTTGTTTTGGATTAAAAAAATAAATACGGGACATCGATTTTTTACTTAAATTCCCTACTCCTCCAAAACGGCTATGTTAATTTAAAAGATTTTTGCACGAATAGATTGGGAATTCTTTAATCTTTAAATGACACGTTGCGTTTTTCAATCGAACATTACTTTCATTCATAAATTTTACTTTTGATAAATTCCGAACGTTTTGTTGTTGAGGGGGCCTTCGCGGGGTGCGGGCGGCAGTCGGCCGCTGGCCTTCAGACGGGGAGGTTGTGTCACTCGCTGCAAACTGACATTAGCGATCAAAATGAATTTTTTCTTTGGCTGAGTTGCACCACCTGACGTGACCTAACTTTGACCGTAGCTTTGGCGATAACCGGTGTTTTTTGTATGGAGTTAGACAGACTTTTGACGCTTGTCAAAGTTGAAGTAAGATGGTGCAACCCAGCTTTTGTTCGACAATAGATTTTATGTCAGAATTGTTCATAGAGTACGTGCAGTCAGACGATACAATTGAATTATGACGCGCTCAGACGCTATTTTCTACCTGAATAGAATCTATTAGTGTAAAAAAACTATAATTGACTCCAAAACAACTGCACTAGATAAATACAAGTAGAAAAATTATTACGTTATTTATTTACTAGGCCTTTGCAATCAGTATCCAAATTAGGAGCTAGTCAGAATCTGTAACTTAATCGATTTACGTGAAGAAAACAATTTATATTTTTCATAAGTACTTATTAGAATTAGATTTTCAATATGTTTCTTCGCGAAAATACCACAATTAAAAATAACACCTGTAACGCCCCTGGTGGAACTGGATTGGTCACACTCTCCGAAGGGATCCCGATCACATCCCCAAGCAGGCTCTGGATTGGAACCCCCAAGGAAAACGCAAGCGTGGTCGCCCCAAGCAAACTTGGCGGCGCACTGTGGCAGACGAGGCGAAGAAGATCGGCAAGACTTGGAGCGAGATCAAACACATAGCTCAAGACCGAACGCGATGGAGGACTGTTGTGGACGCCCTCTGCCCCATCTAGGGGACATAGGACCATAAGTCAACGTCCCTGGGTCTGCGGGTGTCTATGGGCGACGGTAATCATTTACCAACAGGTGATCCGTTTGCTCGTTTGCCTCCTGTCACATTAAAAAAAATTGGATACTGATTACAAAATTAGCCATTTTCGGAGTCGGTGGCAGCCTACCTTTTGGTGATTCGTTTTGGAGTTGGTTTTAATTTTTAGTGAAATTAATCTATTTCATGCCTTTAGTAGACTATAGGTACTCAGTAGACTTTGTTGTTGCCACTGAAGGTGCATAGGTACATAGACAAAAGCAGAAACATTTGCTTTTTTAGGCCATAGACAATACTAGGTACTAATGTTCCAATAGGGATGATGACTGGGTAATGAAATCGAAATTCTATTTAGTCCGTCAGACAGATAATTAGAAAATATTAGACTCATATTTTTTATTTTTTTCCATAATCGAATAATTACAGTATTATATTGAGTTGAAATGTCGCGTGACGTCACATTTGAGTAAAAATTCTACTCAAGCGTGGCGTATCGCGCCATTTCAACATTTTCAACTCGATGTAGCACTGTTATTATTTAATTATGAAAGAAAATAAAAAATATGAGTCTAATATTTTCTAATTATCTATCTGGCGGACAAATAATTGAAATTTTGTCATCTAGCCTAGTTGTCGTCAGGAAGTCGGTCTAACTAATTCGGCTTGCAAGATTCCACCCGAACAAACATTTATGTAATTACCTACATACATCATAAATTGCAAGCTAAATAAAAGCTTGTAATAAAGTCGGGTTTGTTAAAATTTCGAGAACGACTGAACCAACAAAAGCATTAGAAAATTTACGAAAAATAAAATAAAATTTTATCCCGTACAAAACGTTCATGGATTTTGTTATTTTTATTAAATACCTTTACGCCTGAGTTAAATGACACCGACATCAAGGTTCATCAATTTAAGTTTAAAATAATAGGCATTAATGTATGAAGAAAGAGCTTCTATTCTGTATCTACATATGCCCGTGTATTTTTGATCGGTGTCAAATCGGAGTTTTTAGTGCGGGGTACGCGGGTGTTGCTCGCGGCGTGAAGGTCAAACGCCCAAGGTCATTGAGGACTCTAATCGCCTTAAAACTATTTTCACGTGTACGAAGTCGCGGGCACAGCTAGTTAAGTATAAATTTAGACACAAATTACTGAATCAGAAATGAATACGTTAAATTACGTCAGCAAGCTGCAACTTAATCTGCCGTACACGTTAATCCACGGCAACATTACACCGATGTTTGTTTTGTTTAGTCTATTTCAGCCTTAATTAGACTAATTAGTGAGCATTTTGATGAAAGCGATACGATGTTTGGAAAATAAGTAATTGTTTAGGTAAATTCCGAACGGTTTCCAATTGTTAATTTAGTACTAAAATTAAATCCTATTTTAATATTGTCACCCTGTATTACTGTGTTTTTAGCAAATAAACGTTTTGAATTTTGAATTTGAATTTGAATCGTAGAAAGATTTTATTTGGAGAAATAGTGACGTCATCGGTTTGCCATCAAAAATCTATAGAAAATTTTGCGTTTTAACAGCTTTTAATGTCACTTGGGTAGTTGACACTTACGAGTAAATATATTGGTCAAATAAAATTCCAAAATTAGTCAATTGAAAGAAAAAGTGATGTCATGGTATGTCTTTTCCATTCCAAATCCCATTTTTATTTTATAGCTCATAAGAAATGTTTTGTTTTTTATTTTTATGCAGAAAAAGCTGGGTGTTAGTGAAATCCAGTCATATCTGCCTTGTAAGTGCCTATTCACTCTCGCCTTTAAAAGGCCCGGATTATAATGTTTGGGAAAGACAGCAGCAGGCAACGAATCCAGTCCCTGTTCTACTGAGTTAATAAACACAAAATCTTTTTTTTCCTGAAGGGATCAAGCCAACAAGGAGCCTTGTTGGTGAATGATCTTTGGTCATTCACCAACAAGGGCCTCGGGACTATTCCCACCTCTCGTTCCCACCGCTGCAACTCCTGTGTAGCCAGGATCTACAGCTTGACCGCCAGTAACCCAACCAATGAAGGTAAAGTTTGTCCCGGGGGAATGTTAAACTGTCATTGGACCCGCAACGAAATTAATCAGAAGAACATAGGAGGAGTTCGAAATTAAGGTTCGACTTCTCCATTGCAAAGCGGATGACAGGTGACAAAGGTTTAATATTAATAACCTTTAAGAAAAGATATGCACCACGGAGTCCATGGACAATAAATAAATACCAACAAGGGCCTGAAAGGCCAAACAACCAGTCCATCGCAATTTCTTGCCCCGAAACGTTGTTTTCCTGGGCCCTCAACAAACATGGCGTGTTGGGCCAAGAATCAACAAGTACTTCCCTTTCATTAGCAACGGCCGTGGCCCTTGGGGCGGAATTAGAATACAGGGCGGGCGGACGAGAGCAGACAGTACACACGACGGTAAAGCCCGGTCTGTGAGCACGTAGAATTTTGTCCAATGACCCCAAGCTACCCATCCTTATCGCCCGCGCGTAATTATATTGCTGTCGTGACTGTTTACGCGCGAGCGATAAGGATGGGTAGCTTGGGGTCATTGGCAAAATTCTACGTGCTCGCAGACCAGACTATAGATCAAACGAAACACTGTATCATCATCGTCATCATCATTTCAGCCACAGCCACAGGACGTCCACTGCTGAACATAGGTCTCCCCCAATGATTTCCACATCGCTCGGTTACTCGCACCCAGCCTTCCTACTACCTTTATGAGGTTTTCGATTATCATCTTATTTCGTTGTAATATGTACGATTTTTCTACGAAAGAAAATGTATAGTCTCATGTGCTGTCTTCTGTAAGTTCCGAACATGCGTCTTTAAATTTTCGCTAACGAATCGAAGTCAAAACAGAGATTATTGTACAAAATTATTTAATTTTTAGCGTTAAGAGTCGCATCTCTTACTAATTTGAAAATTATAAATAACTTGAATTCGTGGGTTCAATTCCAGCCTTAGACAGTTCGATTTTTTCAAGTTATTTATAATTTTCAAATTTTATTGTACAACTTAAACATCTGTAGACGAAAGCCCTATTTTTTATCTCAAAAATAAAAATAATGTGTTGCTTATTTCAATAACTTTTTTTTAGTTAACTTTTTAGTAAAGAATAAGCCACCAACCTCATAAAGTTTTTAAGTAAATACGAGTACTCTATTTTCAAACAAATTCGACAATCCGACAGCGCGGGTCCACTGTACTAGGAAGAAAGACCCTAGTATATTAGCTGGCTGTTATATTTGGGCAATAACTAAGCCCGGGGACAATAAAAAGTGACCCGTAGCGGGGTCACACGCGACTGGGGGTTGTATTCGGCTGCGAGAGCCCTCACGCGTTCGTAGGGTGACTGTGCTTCATGAGAACTTAAGACTCCAGATCAGGGAAGCACAGACTTACTGGGACTAGGGGCCACTCGGGCAGATTATGAGCTAAAAGCGAGCTGCAATAAAAACGATTGGATAACAGTTCAGATTGTTATTATTTCGCTATTTTTATTAGATCGCTGGCGGGCCGCAGTTTGTGCATCTTTGCTCTCCAGATGATAAGAGTTAAAACATTATAATTCTTAAGTGGCTGGCTTTTGCTCGTGGCTTTTCTAGGGGATAAAATCCAGTAATGTTCTACGAACTGTGAATAAACTATTCATTCATTTAAAACTATGTCCCAAGTTCTCACAACCCACAGTCACTCTACAATTACGTATTCAACAAGTAAGAGCGCGTGCTGGCAAGCGGCGCCGAGTGACGTATTCTTTGAGCACCCGCCCAAATAGCACAGGCACGAATAGCACCTTTCCTATTCCACTCAGAGCACCAATCGATATCTTCTTATTTTTATCATGTCGACAACAAACCTACGCAGTGTCAGCCCAAAACTCCGCTACAAGAGTGGCGTTGTCAGCAGCATTTATTAAATCCTCCTGCGTGCAGTTGCTCGGGCACTCAGGGCACGACATCATGTGCTTCCCTGATTCCCCCTGAGCGTGGATTTTTTACATCGATAGGTGCTCTAAGTGGAACAGGCCAGGTGCTATTCGTGTGAGTGCTATTTGGGCGTGTGCTCAAATTGTACGTCCGGACTAGTAAGATCCTTTGATACGTCTCAGACGCGTCGGGACTTGTTACGACATGTTCCATGTGAATAATACTTGTTTTAGACTTTAGTAATACCGTCTTATTATTTGGGACATACAGAAGAGGCTTTTAAAGGCTTATTTGCAGAATGTAAATAACTTTTTCATAAGCTCTTTTAGATATAAAAATAGATGAAGACTGACTTTTCTTTGAGCCTCGACTTTCCCAAAACATGTCTTAGTTGTTAGCATGAAATATACAATGTTTGTAGTAACAAAATATGTAATGTGCTTAATACCTACTTATCATTTAGGTTGTGTTTTTATTTGCGGTCAAGCTGTAGATCTTGGCTACACAGGAGTTGCAGCGCGGTGGGAACGAGAGGTGGGAATAGTAGTTTTTACTTATCATTTAAATACACAAAAACAACATTATTCTAGTTCTAAATAATACTGGTGTTATAAAGTAAGAAAGGACGAAAAATCGTAGATATTTTATGAAGTTCTACAATTGTACATTTCGTACCCTAGGGGAGTAATAAATTTTACATCAAATCGAGTAAGTGACTATGTAATGGTATGTTCTTTTAGTAGCGAATTCTAAAGCAGCGTCTACATTATATTGAGTAAGTATTAAAGAATTTTTACCAACAAATCTGTACGTTTTTTATGTGTTTCTTTATTGACAAACTAATAAAAAAAAATCAACAATAAGTTGAATTCGAAATTAAGTCAAATTTACTAGAACTAGAAAAATAAAAACACTACAAGTCTCGAATGAACGTTTTGATTTTTTTAGTTAAGTTTAGGTAAGTAACCTATTATTAGAAGAAGTTTAAGAAATATTCAAACTCAACCATATCTTAATAAACTGCTGAAAAATTCTACAGGAAATTCCTAATATCTTTTTTTTATATCATGCAGAAAAAGCAGATATTTGACACATAGATATCTAGGATTTGCATAACATAGTATAGCAGTGACGTAAAAGGACGTAATATCATCGATTTAGATTTAAAGGACATCGGTCTAGCTTACAACAGTGTGAACACACCTCGAGGGTCCATATTTCTTGTGCCCTAAAGGATAACTAAAGGTGCGTATCATTTGTTATCAGTTCCAAGGAAAAACCTTTTATATTTCTGCTGAAAACGTAAAAATATTACGTTTGCTTTTTGACATGTGTTCAGTAAGTTTTTTCTCTTATGAACATTTTTTTTCAGTCTTCCGTCGTCTAACCTCACTTTTCTGGACCCGCGGTTCCAGGACGTATTCCACTTTGAGCACCCGCCAAAATAGCACCTGCACGAATAGCACCTGGCCTATTCCACTTAGTGCACCTGTCAGCATAAAAATTCCACGAATAGCACCTGCCCAAAATATCGATAGGTGCTATTCGAGCAGGTGCTATTTGGGCGGGTGCTCGAGTGGAATACGTCGGTTTCAGCTGCTGGATTGATACAGTTCGGATCGGGATCAATCGACGAAGGACACTTTATTGAGGTTTGTATAAAATTTTTAGTTTAAACTTCAGGTAAATAGTGATAAATCATACTTGTCTAGGTCTATTATCGCAGGTCAGGTAGGGATTCTTGGATGGCTTAAACATGGATTAGTCGGCCGTTTGGTGTAGTGGTTCAGAACGGACTACTATGCCGAGAGGTCCCGGGTTCGATTCCCGGCCGGGCAGAAATTGAAATGATGAATTTTAATTTCTGTGACGGGTCTGGGTGTGACTATGTATAATATTTATGTATTTAAAAAAAAAGTATATAAGTAGTATATCCGTTAAGCTAGCACCCATAACACAAGCATTAAGTTGCTTACTTTGGGGCTAGCTGGCGCTGTGTGAAATTGTCAAAAAAAAAAAAATGGAGTGCAGGTGCGGTTTTGTTCCCCAGTCGATGAAGCACCTGATGTCGTGCCTTGAGTGCCCAAGTAACAGCACGCAGGAGGATTTGATGAGTGCTGCTGACAACGCAACTCTTGTGGCGGAGTTTTGGGCTGACACTGTGTAGGTTTGTTGTCGACACGAAAAGAAGAAGATCGCAGATATAATCAAATCAAATTCAAAATAATGTATTTGTTTGTGTTGGCAACACTGGAACGAATTGCACTTTATATCCCACTCTGAGCTCGTGCCTGAACACAGCTTTAGAATTGGTCATCGGGTATTATTTAGCCAAACCTTATCACTGCCCAAATCTTTAGTCGACTGGCCGAAACAGCTCAATTGTACAAACTTGCCGGTTATCGCGGGAATTAATCTCTTAGGGTGAGTTAGAGTTAACTTGTTGATTATTAACTGCTCGAGCTGTTAACGATTAAAGGTGTTAGTTCCGCCGACATAGATTCAGTTAGATAGGTGTTTAAATTAGTTAGTTAATCAAAAGGACAGCATATCTTTGTAATTTATCAGCTGTATTTACCTGATCAAATCAAAATCAAAAATATTTTATTCAATACTAGCTTTCCGCCCGCGACTTCGCCTGTATGGAATTTTGTGTCACAGAAAAACTATATCGCGCGCGTCCCTGTTTCAAAACCCGAGATAAAAACTATCCTATGTCCTTTACCGGGACTCAAACTATCTCTATGCCAAATTTCATCAAAATCGGTTCAGTGGTTTATGCGTGAAAGCAAGACAGACAGAGTTACTTTCGCATTTATAATATTAGTATAGATAAGTTTTAGCGACTCCCTCTGGGTGGAATGGAAAGATGATCTAGTAAAGGTCGCGGGAAATAACCCTATTCTATGTACAGTCACGGAATGAAAAGGTTCGTCAGTTTTCAAATTGATTCCTTCAACGAATCGCGAGCACATATTACCTTTTGAAACTATGTTACAGAATAATCTCGAGTTAGAGAAAATAATCTTTAACTGTTCGTCAGTAAAGTTCAAAATTATTCAGATCAAAGTTGTTTGACGATTTATCTTGTCAAGATTATTATGATTGATAAACTAAAACCTTCTTGTTGGTTCAACCTGCCATTATTATTTCTATTAAATAAAAAAAACCTATTGTCAATTGGTCAATGTCATCATTGCATTGCACTGATGGGATACAAAAATAAACAAGCAAAACCTTATTCGTTAGCAAACGTCATATTTATTTAAATGTTAGCAGCATTGTTTCTTGCACTGTTATGTTGGCAGGTTTGACTCTTACAGTACCTAGTGCAAGCGAAAACCGACACTAAGGTGACGAACCTTTTCATTCCGCGACTGTACTTTGTGATTGAATTAGCTTTTGCCCGCGGCTTCACCCGCGTATAATTTTGATTCGTCATAGATCGTCATAAATTATAGGCTTTATGTTATATTTAGTTTCATCAAAATCCGTTCAGTAGTTTATGCGTGAAAGAGTAACAAACATCCAGACATCCAAACTTTCGCATTTATAATATTAAGTAGGATAAACACAATTTACCCAGTATCGTTGGCAACCTTCAAAGCCAATATTCTTCCACCATCTTTCTTTTCTCAGCGCAGTCGATTCAACAAACTCGATAACTCTTAAACAGAGCGGACAATCGAAGTTTTTGACACGAATCTTCTCGAAAGAAGCGCAAATGCAATTCGAATGCGACTGCAATGCAAACCGGTTTTCTTTTGACGGCTTAATGTTGTTGAGAATCTTGTTATTTGAATGTAAAGGAGTTTCAGATGAAAGTTTGCTGAAGTGAAGGAAAGTTATTGGGAAATACTTGACAATGTTGTCTTGAGTTGAATAGCTTATTGGTATGTTAAAAGGACTAAGGTTTTGATGACAGAATAACGTTTAAAATTCAATTTAGTCTCAGTCATTCAGTAGTTTTTGTTATGAGATTAGTGTATTATGGAGATTAACAAATCAAATGACATAAGATATGCTTGAAATTTAACTTAACTGAAGGAGAATGCCATAAATATGGCAATAAGTTCGCCTTTTGCTCAGTATTCTAAATTAAAAAAAAAAGAATCATAAAATAAAATAGGTAATAGCATCGTCCATGCTTGCTAAATGTGTAAGGAAATTTAAAAAAATCTTGAATATTAACACAAACAAACAAAACCCAACTTGAAGCAGGATACTCAGGATATCATTGGGAGACCTATTTTCAGCAGCAGACGTCCTGTGGCTGAAATGATGATGATGATGATCAGGAAACAAAGCCCGAATTCCTATACTATCTCAGACTGACTCTAAAAAGTAGTACGTTTTTCATACACCGTTTTGGCTGAATTTCCAATCAACTCAACTTCTATTTCGTCCAACCAAAGTTCAAACTTGTGCCAGACCACTTAAATACATTCCGCATTAATAGCATAGTTTATAGAGCATTAAAACTACGAACTTCCTAACAAGATTCTAGCGAGTTGGCGATTGCATAGTCAGATGAGGGTCGATACTTCCCACTTCGGAAATTCGCAACATTCATTTACCCAGCAAGTTAGATTTTAGAAGCCTTTTTTATGGATTTATAATATTGTAGAAAAAAAATCAGTGCAAAACGCGAACTTAATACCGTAGGTTATGGCATTTTCTACCAGTTGACCTTTGTGCTAAATAGAAAATTTTAGTACACGGATTTCAACTTTACCCCAAAGAACAGATGTTCAGACGGCTTGATAACTTTTCTGCACCTGGCTAAGAGTGGCGTCAAATTCGGAAGCATAAAAATTCTGAATTCGATATTTTATTCGATCTCACATTAATCAGAATGGCGATGGTTATGAAAAAAATGTATTTGGTTTCCCCCCAAAGATGAAGCAATAATTCTAAGGTGAGACAAAGGACCAATGGTCACTATTTCTAAATTAACAGTAGTCCCGAACGGGAATCGTATCCGAGACTTCCATAAATTCTGAATTAACGAGAAATTGTTGTAACAGTATAAACAAATTGAAATCAACTCGCTATACAGATGCCTCTGCTACTTTACATTAATTTATTCACGCAAACAAACCGGGGGGCGCAAACTAGTGTTAAATTAGATGGTAATCTCCAAGTAATTAGCCGAGCGACCGCAATCGCGACACCACAACTGAGATTATAATCAGAAGACTCAGTAAGGGCTAGTGCAAACCTGGCATAAAACTGGTGAGTCGCAACGAAGGTGGTTTGGGTTGCAAAGCAAGAAACTCCAATGCAGTTTGCAGACCAAGAGCTTAGTTTGTTTAAATTATGGATGCTGTACATAGTAAACCCTTGAAAATGAGGCTGGCAAAGGAGACAGAATTTCTTACGGTACTTCTTCTCAGCGCTGCCGCGCTGGCCAATTTATAGGCCCGAAGCAGTGGTAGATTTTAAGTGTTACCGGGACGTGTAAAAGCGCTTTTTACAAACCTATTTACAGAAAATAAACTAGTTAAGACTTTTAGCTTTTCTCGCATACCCGACGCAGTTTTCCAAAGTTATGTGTGCAAATAGCAAACTATGCAAGCACTATGGAAATAGCTCGCAGGCGTACGTTACCGAGTAGTGCGATTTTTCACTGTTTTTAAAGAATGATCCGTCGTTTCGAGATGAATAGGGAGATAAACGAATGACCCTAAACTAAGTTAGTGTAATTTGAAGCTACTGAATCAATTTCTATTGTGTCGTGGTTTAAATCGCGGAGGTTTCGAGTTATTTCCGCAAACTACCAACAGCAGTTATGAGACTAAATTCCAATTTATGAAATTGTTTAAATTATATATAAGAGGGGGGTCTGTTCTTTTGTGGTGAGACACAAATTGTGACGTCTTGAAACAGCAGTAGGAAATTAGTATTAGGAAGAGTCTGAGATACGGTAGTGTTTCGTAAAAACATAGCTCTCCTTCGCAGTCGGGTAAAAACTTTCTTCTCTTGATTTTATGAGTATAAATAATGTACGACGTAAGACTAACAGCAAGAGATTTAAATTTAAAATATGGGACGATTTAATAAGTATAATCTATATCTATAAATGCGAAAGGTCACTGACTGACTGACTCAAACACTCATCACGTAATCTCAGAAACTACAAGTGCTAGGAGTCTCAAATTTTGCATGGGGACTCCTTTTAGAACATAGGCGCTGGTCACTAACAACGGATTTTACGAAACTCCACCCCTAAGGGGGTAAAACGGGATCCACGCGTACGAAGTCGCGGGTGGCCGCTAGTAGCTTTAAATACATATAGGGTGCCGTGATCCAGGTGGTATAAAGAATATGACGTCCAAAAACAATATTTTTTAGGGAAACTCTAAAGAACTTGCACAACTAATAAACAGATAATAATATTGTTCTTAATTAAATCTGTAAAAGTTTCTTAAGAACTATAATTAATGATTAAACGAACTTAAAAAGTGAAGTTCTATCATAATTATGCGAGGGCTTTGTCCGAAGAGATTAGAAANCATCGTCTCGATACGTCGTTTCATTGAATAATTTTTCGCATATTAATTCGTCTTTTGTGAGTTTATTGCATGAAGTGATTTCTTCCAACTCCCAAAATTTTCTAAGTTGAGTATCTAATGATTGTGAATAATTACACTGAACCCTATTTATGCGAGTAAATGTTTTATTTTTTATTGGACCAGATATTATCCATCCCAATTTAGTATTTTGCAAATACGGGCCACTATTTAAGCGAATTAAGCCATCGTTTAATAAGTCCCAAAATTTATCTGCACCTATTAACAACTCAATTTCAGTTTGAGATTGAAAATACGGATCGGCTAACTGAATATTTTTTGGAACACTAATTTGCAATTTACTATTTAGTGCAGGTAATTGGGCCGTGATTTGAGACAAAACTAAACATTTTAAGCGAGTACTATAATCTGTGTATTTTGATTTTAGATTTATGTCACACGATTTTGATGAATNTGCGCGGGTTGACGGCCTGTTTCAGGGCCGTTTTGGTCTCCTCGGCGGTCTTGATCGATGTGTTGGCCTCCGCCGGGTACACGGCCAGGACGGGGCCACTGGGGGCAGGCATAGGGTACTCCCTGGCGGAGGTCTTTATCATCTCCGCGAAGGTGGGGCGGCGCGGGGCGGCTTCCGATGGTCCTGTGGGGGGGCCGGCCGTCGTCGAGTGCGGACGTGCGTGTCGATCGCTCCGCGGCCGCCGCGTGGGTACTGGACCACGTGGTTCGTACTTTCCGCGGATTTCACCCGATTTTCGATGGTTTTTCGCGAAGTTTTCCGCGCTCTGTGCTATACAAGTGCCTATACGTATGGATGCAGTGTGTGAAATAGGAAATACACGTGCCTGAGTGTTAATTCAACTGTGTGCCACTTGGATATTGCAAGGAACCATAAGGGAGTACAGATAGTGCGAAAGGACGCGGTGTCTCATTTTTCTTAGCTTTTAGTTACTGTATTTTTACTGTGTGCTGAAATTTGGACCTTTTCAGGCGATTTCATGTGTATGTTTCTAGNTCACCAAGCCATAGAACAAGGCTCAAGTAGTTTCAAAGCAAGATCTGTCAAGCCTTAGTCGAAATCAACCACTTTATGTTTCATTCCATACAACGAAAATGGAAAATATTTTTTTCCAGTCAAACTATTGGTTTTAGAGAAAAACTTGCGCAGCATTTATTCATCAGAATAACGTAACCTATCGATAGGTATTTTTTTCAAATAGAAATTGTGAAAAAATCGCTATGTCCATAAATCTCAATTTCGCTCCATAGTGCGTCGCTAACATCCTGTCACAGCACTCATCACTCAGGATCACAGACACAGTGCAGCTGTCAAAAAATTTGTATGAAGACGAGCGGCAGTGTTGCCAGAAGGTTACTTTTGTAACCTTTTAGGTTCCTTTTGAACTGCATTGGTTACTTTTAGGTTACACTAATGAAAAGGTTACTTTTAGGTGCTTTTTCAGAAATTGTAGAATAAACTTTTGTACAGGTTATTCAGTAAAAAATATTAATAAAAATTATGTCATAAACTGCATTTAAACATGAATTTATTTATTATTTAATTTGTTAAAAAACATGAGTTTTAGCGAATGTTTTTCGATAATAAAACGCAAATCCATGAAACGTTTTTATACGACCGGTCACTTTTCGAATTTCGATGATCAATTGTATTCATNATTGACGGTGACACGCCAATTTCATTTGTGATGATAGATGATCTGACAGACGATAATTAATAGGTTACTACACTACTTTCTTTGTACATTATTATACTTACTTACCAATTTATTTCTGGATAAATTGAGGTTAATTGATATAAATTGTGAAATGATGAATCTTTGCAACAAAAACTGGACTTATAATGTAAAAAGGACATAGAGTGACATAGCAATGAAATTTTCTTGTTTTGGCGAAGAGAGACCTGTCAAAAGGCTTCTTACGAGATTTGTTGTCCGATATTTATTAAGAACTTATTGTCTACGAGTACACTAATACTCGAGGAAATATTTGATTGTTTTTATTATCGTATCCCAACTAATATCCCAACTATAATAATATTATAAATGCGAAAGTAACTCTGTCTGTCTGTCTGTCTGTCTGTCTGTCTGTCTGTCTGTCTGTCTGTCTGTCTGTCTGTCTGTCTGTCACGCTTTCCCGCTTAAACCTCGCAACCGATTTTGATGAAATTTGGCATAGAGATAGTTTGAGTCCCGGGAAAGAACATAGGATAGTTTTTATCCCGGTTTTTGAAACAGGGACGCGCGCGATAAAGTTTTTCTGTGACAGACAAAATTCCACGCGGGCGAAGCCGCGGGCGGAAAGCTAGTCGTAAATAAAATGCTCTGAAACAACTGGACCGATTTGAAAAATTCTTTCGCCATTAGAATTTTATTAACATATGCGGTACGAAGTTCGCCGGGTCAGCTAGCATCATGTTACCAGACAAAGTCGTAAGACAACACTAGTCTTCCCACGTCAAACGTTTACATCCATATATCACTTACTACAATTATTACATCCTACAAAAGACATCATTCTCAGGCGGATATTAAAATCTTCGGGGAATCACATTAAACGTCAACCTCCCTGAAGGTAAGGACACGTGCGCAGATAATAAAAAGTCCCTATTGGTAGGGGGACCACACAATCGAAACTTATAGGACAAAGCTCATAATGTTTTATTAAAAATACCAAGTTTCAACTTGGATTTCTTTGTATAAATCATCTCAATTTAGAGCTCATGAGTTCAATTCCGGACGTACCGGAAAGCGCAGTGTAGGGCGCCCACCCACAAGGTGGAACGACGACCTAATAAAGGTAGCTGGAAGGCGCTGGATGCAGGCCGCCACCAACCGGCCATTGTGGAAATCATTGGGGGAGGCCTATGTTCAGCAGCGGACGTGCTATGGCTGAAATGATGATGATGATGATGAGTTCAAAAGCTCGTATCTTCATAAGAAGGACACTAATAAGTTAATAACGCAATATCTGACAGACTTCGATAAATTGAAGATTTCATTTAACCTCTAGGTCGTTTTCAATAGATTTCTTCATAGCAATAACACCGCCTAAATAGTGCTGTTTCTTTTGTGTTTCTTTCTTTTCTTATTCTGTACTAGCGGCCGCCCGCGACTTCGTACGCGTGGATCCCGTTTTACCCCCTTCATCTATCTTACGCGGTTTAGATTTTTTCATACAAATGTTTTTTCCCGCTAACTCCCGTTCCCGTGGGAATTTTGCAATATCCTATTGTAACTAAGCTTTAAGTTTACTAAGGTACCTGCATGCCAAATTTCAAGCGTCCAACTTAAGCGGTTAAGATTTTTCATACAAAAGGATTTTCCCGCTAACTCCTGTTCCCGTGGGAATTCCTAAGTATAATATAACCTGCCCAGGAGTATGAAGAATAATTGTACCAAGTTTCGTTAAAATCCGACGAGTTTTTGTTTCTATAAGGAACATACAGACAGTCAGACAGACAGACAGACAAAAATTTTACTGATTGCATTTTTGGCATCAGTATCGATCACTAATCACCCCCTGATAGTTATTTTGAAAATATATTTCATGTACAGAATTGACCTCTCTACAGATTTATTATAAGTATAAATAACAATAAAGTCCCAAAGAGTATGTCCGCGATAACCACAATACTTATCCCCCCCACACATTGGCAGCCAATCAAATCTCTCGCCGCGACCCCTGTCAATACGGTTCACTTTGCCCCGGCAAGAAGGGTCCTGGACTACAGATAAATATCCCCATTCTATTGTTGTTGGGGATAAGAATCAGCATCAATATGTATTACTAGCGGCCGCCCGCGACTTCGTACGCGTGGATCCCGTTTTACGCGCAGTTTAGATTTTTTCATACAAATGTTTTTCCGCTAACTCCCGTTCCCGTGGGAACTCCCGTTGTATGGAAAATCTAAACCGCTTAAGTTTAAGCGGTTTAGATTTTCCATACAAAAGGATTTTCCCGCTAATTCCCGTTCCCATGGGAATTTCGGGAATTCCTTTCTTAGTGCACCTCTACGGTACCTAAGCTACGTCCCTTCCAAATTTCAAGTGCCTACGTTTAGCCGTTTAGGCTGTGCGTTGATATGTCAGTCAGTCAGTTTCTCCTTTTTTATATTTAGATTGGTTTGTGAATACAGTGTTGTTATTTTAATGCAGTCTTCACACCAGACCAGTCGAGTCATAGAAAGTACAAGTCATCGACATTCATCATGATTTCAGCCATAGAACGTCCACTGCTGAACATAGGCCTCCCCCAATGATTTCCACAACGGCCGGTTGGTGGCGGCCTGCATCCTGCGCCTTCCTGCAACCTTTATGAGGTGGTCGGACGTCCTACTTTGCGCTTTCCGATACGTGGCCTCCACTCCAGAAACTTGCTGCCCCATCGGCCGCCAGTTCTGCGTACTATATGCCCTGCCCATTGCCACTTCAGCTTACTAATCCGTTGGCTATGTCAGCGACTTTAGTTCGTTTACTGATCTCCTCATTTCTGATTCGATCTCGTAAAGAAATACCAAGCATAGCCCTCTCATAACACGCTGTGCAATTTTAAGCTTATGTATAAGGCCTTTATTGAGAGGCCACGTTTCCGAGCCGTATATTCATCACTGGTAACACACACTGATTGTATTTCATAGTGTCATTATTATTTCAATTTCCTTTGGAATGAAATAAGTTATAAGAGAGAGAATACACTACCTATCGTATTGTTGCATGTAGTAATAATGTAACATTTTTACGCAACCCATACGTTAACCATTTGATTAGAAACCCTCGAAAAAACTCAATAGAATACGCAGACTTAATAAAAATCCATACGTTTTCACGTACATTCCATTCTGGACCTAACTCGTATCGAATTAAGGCACACCCTGTATATCCCTTATTTCGTTGTCAGTGTGACCCTTGTCAATTCAGTTTATGTAGGACCGAGGGCGTCGATATGAGGACACTGCCGGGATTCGAACCCGGGACTTGTCCATATTTATTACAGTTCCTCTCACTAGTGAATTTACAATGACAGGTGTCTGAGTTCTTGTATCGACATTCTGACATTTCAATGTCAATTGAATTGACATAAAATGGCTAAAATATATCTGAGGTGGAATTGTGTAAAGCAATCGTTATGATTTGACAGTTCATAACGTACGATTATTCTGTCAAACGCTTTGTTTAACTGACTTTATCGTTCGTTATGAACTGTCAAATGATTACGATTGCTTTTCACAATTCCACCTCTGGTGGGACGTCCACCCACAAGGTGGACAGATGAACTCATAAAGGTAGCAGAAAGGCACTGGATGCAGGCCGCTACCAACCGGCCATTGTAGAAATCATTGGGGAGGCCTATGTTCAGCAATGGACGTCCTGTGGCTGAAATGATGATGATATTGATATCTATTTATCTATTTAATATTATAAATGCGTCTGTCTGTCTGTCTTGCTTTCACGCCTAAACCACTAAACCGATTTTGATGAAATTTGGCTTAGAGATAGTTTGAGTCCCGGAAAGGACATAGGATAGTTTTTATCCCGTTTTTTGAAACAGGGACGCGCGCGCTAAAGTTTTTCTGTGACAGACAAAATTCGACGCGGTCGGCCGCTACGTCTTCAATAAACCAGGGTGTTTAAAACAAAATTTAAATTTAAACAGTATTTAATTCATTATTTAACTTGCATCCTTGCAAAGTGAAAGTAAACAAACAAAATAAAATAATAATAAAAGTTTGAAACAAACTCCCTTTCATGACTGTATTTGATATTTTAATTTACTTTTGCAGTGTTTGTTCAGGACTTGTGTGCGTCCACCAGAAGTAGGCCACGTGTGTACAGTCGGACTGAAAATATTGTCTCTTTAACGTTTTAAATGAAATGAATGAATCCTTTTGTGAGTTGTACAGTTCAACACCAAGGGATACCTGTCTATGTCCCTAGCGATGTGAAAAATGACGTTGATTGCAAAGTGAACTATTTTTTCACTGTGATCTGTTTGAGTAGGATTTTTAATCTTCATGGTGGTCTTGGGGCTGGATATTTGAACTCTCTTTGGTGTGTGTGTTTGGGATAGGGCTAGCGATAATTTATGTCAATTTTATCGACAAAATGGGGGCAACATTTGTGTTAAGGTTTGTGGCTCTTTCAAACTTCATGATGCTTATCATGGAAGTAAACCTTCGTCATTTTACGAGCAAGTTTAGTGTCCTCAATTTATTGAATAAGAATGATTAGAATAAGAATTCTTTATTGACGTAGACTGTACACGCCACAGGTGTAAAAGTATTTTAGACCGCTCCCTTAGAATCCTCTAGTTCATAATATTAATATTAGGGATTTGTCTGTCACAGGTGTGGAATGAAGATTGCGCATTTGGTCCTTTATTTTGGGGTTGTCTTTATTTAAAGGGATTTCTTTGTTCATCCTTGTATAATTCTGCAATTATTATTTTAAAATATTAAGTGTATTTTATTTATTTGAATTGTCAAACTTAGGTGGCGGGGCACACATAGCTCATAAAACTGATGGACCACGGGCCATGGTGTAGGCAAGCCAGCTTTAGTTGGACCAATGATCTGGTGAAAGTCACGAAAAGAACCTGGAAAAAGACAGAGCCAGACCTAGGCGATATAAATAACTCTGTGGGAAGCCTTTGTCCAGCGGTGGACGACATTTGGTTGATTGAAACCAACTATATTTTGACGATATAAACCGTAATATTTTAATTATGTTACTTTCGTTCTATTTGATTCATCTGTATTTACGCAATTTTAACTAATAAGTTGCTTTTTTTCCCTTTTATAGTTTCACAAGTATCAAGATTCATAAGAGAGACTGCAACAAAATTGTCACCACTGTAAATTAATATACCGTCCAATAAATAAACCCGTCTCACCTAACAGCATACTTACAGAGCGAGACGGCGCGATAACTCGGGGTTTTATGACCGCGCTCACACGGGTTGAAATTTTAAACGTTGTATTAAGGAAGATTTCGTACGTGTCCCGCAAACAGGCCGTGACTGGAATAAAGATGGGCGTGTTAACCTTTACTGTGTTGTGATGGAAGCGTTTAGGGAATAATGGTCTTTTGGTGACGATATCAACGTTTTGCCTGTGAGGTGCTAAGGGCTTGTTCCCACGGATACCCCGTTTTTTGCAGGATCCCGTTTAGTAGTATACGTGTTATTATATTAAGGTTCACACGAACATCCCGTTTGCTACAAAGATAAATCTTAACCACTCGTACTGTTGACTGCAGCACCCGTATTCACAAACGATGCATGAACAGAGCTCTGTGATTGGTTCGTGTGTCACCCTGTGCGTCCACGCGCCCTGTGAGACTTCATAGAATGTTTGTGAATAAGGAATATGACGCAGAATGTGCACTTCGCAAAATGAGCACTTAGAATAGTGCTAATTTTGCATCAGACCCGACTGGGTACGTCACTAGCCCCAAAGCGTTAACGCTAATAGAAATTTTAACACGTTCTCTTCAGATATTCACCTGCTTTTTCGGCAAATTACATTCTTTGGGAAAGCCAATAAGTACGCAATATCGCTTCCCGATAACAGCGCCTGATTTATTGAGAGGGTATGTTTTTTCACTCTTACCTCTAAGAGGGAATAGCAAATTGAATGAAAATAGCTTGTGGAACCACTTAGGCTTAAATATTGTGTTCGGGATAGAAGATTTTATTTTAGAGCCAGTTTTAAATGAATTTGTCCGATAAAATTTTATCTAAGTAATTATCATCATCATCAACAGCCCTTTACAGTCCACAGCTGGACTATGAGCCTCCTCCACTATAGTGGAGCATACATACATACAATAACAAATACAAAGCACATTAAAAAAACAGTCTCACTCTCACAACGATGGTATCAGTTAAGAGCGTTTACGCCGTTTGGCACAAAAACAGTACTTTTTCAACTCGTTACAATCATTAACCAGTAATACTACAAATATGTTATAGGCATAAATAGTTAGGCAATTTCGTCGTCTAAATAGTTAATTGAGAAAATATTGCGATTAGTTTAGTATTTAAGAATTCTATCAAGATAAGTCCACACAGGTTTTGTAAATTTCCACTTTAGCGTCAGTTTACAAGCTGAAATTTTTATAAAAATACTGTGAAAACGATTTAACAAACATTTATATCCTATAGCATAGATCCTTGGGCAAATAGTTATCTGAGAAAATTTTTAGATTTTAGCATTTTACAATAAGAAATCACAAATTAAAAGAACGTGAAATACCCAAAAATCAAAGTGATTTTTTCACCAATATTCTTCCTTTATTCAACATAAAAATAGCTTAATATAATAAAACAAAACATCTTCTTTAAAATATTTACTTTGAAACGATATTTAATTCATTGTTATTGTTTTGCTATAAACATTTGAAAACTATTAAAAACGCCGCGCGCGAATCATTTCCAATGATGCCCCTTGAAACGCCGCGTTTGGCGTAAACGCTCTTAAAAGATACTTTGGAGAATTTGGCCGCTAGCGCTACATGCAAATGGAAAATTTCTCGACAATTCAGAAACGCAATTACCTACCTGTCTGCCGGTGAAAGTGACAACCTATCAATTGTCAGATACAAAGTTTGTTACTATCAAGACAATACTATTTTACAGTGTATCATTTAATCAACTTAATTTACGTATTATTACAATTTCAAATGTCTTTTAGAGACAAACTAGCGGCCGCCCGCGACTTCGTACGCGTGGATCCCGTTTTACCCCCTTCATCTATCTTATGCGGTTTAGATTTTTTCATACAAATGCTTTTTCCCGCTAACTCCCGTTCCCGTGGGAATTTTACAATATCCTGTTGTAACTAAGCTTTAAATTTACTAAGCTTTAAGTTTTGTAAGGCCTGCATGCCAAAAGACAATGCCGGAAATTGGCGTCTTTTTTTTACGCCACCTTCCATACTAAATCTGGCATTGCCATTTCAAGCGTCTAACTTAAGCGGTTTAGATTTTTCATACAAAAGGATTTTCCCGCTAATTCCCGTTGCCGTGGGAATTTCGGGAATTCCTTTCTTAGTGCACCTCTACGGTACCTAAGCTACGTCCCTTCCAAATTTCAAGTGCCTACATTTAGGCTGTGCGTTGATATGTCAGTCAGTCAGTCAGTCAGTTTGTGACATGTTTGACAAGATAAGTGGCTGTTCTCTTTGACGTATGCCGAATCACAACATGCGGAACTTCGGAAACGGCCAACTATAAAACGGCTAACCCACCTATAAAAGAGGTGTTTTTGAACTTTTGTTTTATACCAACGCGGTGATTTGATGGGAGCTGAGTCGTAAAGGCTGCATAGTTGCTGAGGATGGAGTAGCTCCGATCTACAGGCTTGGTGGTTAGCAAGTTCGAATCCTGATGGGGTCTAAAAATTCATCTCATGGAAAGGTCAGATGCTCAGTAATGGACTGAGGTAGATTGACGTTCATAAGTGCCACTTGTGGTCTAAACTGAATAAATATTTTTGATTGTTTTTTTGATTTTGAAGATGTTACAAAATGATCCCGTAACTCTGGTGTCAATATCTAGTTATGTATTTCCGTTTATCTTAATATGGATTAAAAATAGATTTTATATCTGTTTCATCAATTAAAACTCATATTTACAGTTACTACTAAATTAAAGATGAAATCCGATATTTTCAGTGGTCTCAGTAAATGTAATTTTAGACAAGAAAATTTTTATTGACCCTAAGTCAAGCGAATAAGGCTCAAAATATGGTGGGAAATATATTCCCGTTGCTTTATAAATGTTTAAAACTTCTGCTAAGCGTCTCGCTCGATCTAATCGTATTTTTTGTTTTTTTGTATCTTTTTAAATTTATTTTGTAGATCATGTTATAGTTATTTTCTTTTTTTTTTCTCTTTGTCCACATGGATGTTGTTCTCACACTTAGCTCATAGACTTGTCCAAGTGCTATAAGGTTCGTGGTGGTGGGAGCCTGATGTCCTGTAACACAGGTATTCGATACCTAGCATAGGCATCAGACTCACACTGATATTGTCTGATACTGATGTAAACATCTCATGTTTTCAATGTTTGTGTGAGTAAATAAAGACTTTTTGATTTTGATTTTTTGATTTTGATTTGAATCGCAAATACCGATCCTTTTTGCATTTGATCGTTATTTTAACTTTATTCTAGACGGATATATCTGGGCCCTTTTATGTTTCGTTTCACTGACTCACTTTTATCTACTACATTCGGGTTCGTTTATCGGTTTTATCTCACCGATCCATGGGGTGCCGTGAAGATTTATTTATTATGGCAATTTTTTCATCACGAGGTGGAGAGAAAACCATATAAGTTCTTTATGACTTTTTTTTTGGTCCATGTATGGAACTTATGTGCCTATTTTATAACCATTGGAAAAGCATAAGTCATTCCATTTTTCATTTTGAAGTTTTTATTAGATTGCAGTTCAGATAAAAACAGTAAATTAAAATCCGGATAAATGCATAGATATCTAGAATTCAAATACAGAATTTGCCGCAGAATTGGGTTTTTTTAAAAGTTTTAACAGACGCAATAGTAAACAAAAAAATGATTATAACAACCAAATAATTGAAAAAAAAAGCTATAGGTGGACGCAAATAGGCGACATAACCCTAAATTATGAGCAATCATCTCTATCTGAGCTCTATAAAATGTCCCTGGTTCAGCAATTGACCTGTAACGCCCCTGAGACGGTGTGGGTGTCTATGGGCGACGGTAATCACTTACCATCAGGTGATCCGTTTGCTGGTTTGCCTCCTGTCCCATAAGAAAAATTGAACTCCCAATGTCAATAAACACGATAGAATAACACCCAGGTACCTAATAAATTTTCTCTTAAAAATACAATATTTAACAACCAAGATTCCAATAAAAGCACCCATAATGGAGTCTTACGTGGATATTGGAATACAAGCGAATATTTATTATACGATAATGTTGTTTATATTATCTTGTCCAAATGTTTTTCTTCTTTCGATGTGTAATTTGAAAATCTAAACAAAACGATTCACAAGGCACCGCGTAAACATATCGCTCCGATACGTTGGGGTGACCACGCTATGTTTTTTCATCTTACTAATTTCTTACTAATATTATAAATGCGAAAGTTTGGATGTCTGGATGTTTGTTACTCTTTCATGCAAAAACTACTGAACGGATTTAGACGAAACTTTACAGTATTATTGTTTATAACCCAGAATAACATATAGGCTATAATTTATGACGATCTGTGACAGACTAAATTTCACGCAGATGAAGCCGTGGGCAAAGCAAGCAAGCTAGTAAGTTATATATTTTTTAAATACATAATGGAGTTTTTTATAAAAAGTGTGCGATGTGGAATGGAAATTCTTACGTTTTTTTCCTAATACAAGCAGAAGAAGACCACAAATAGTTAAATTAGATATGATGAGAATTTAATGATAAGATTTATATATTTTATCACCAACAAGGTTACTTGTAGCATTCACAAAAATGTCTTAACACTTTCACTGACAGTAGCCTAGACACAATAGAAGTTTGTTATGTATGCTATAGCAGTTCACATCACTGTCCATGAAAGTGTTAATAATTTAAAATGTTTCATTATTGTTATTTCACACTCTTTTTAATAAGGTGCATAAACTATCCAAATATCCGTTAGGTAGTTTCCTACACTTTTTTTTTGTGACAGTATTTTGTTTATCAAATTTTATACTTAACCAAGTCCTCAAAAAGTCCTACCAAAAACCGAAAGGTGGTCACCCCACACAGCCGTTTACGCCAACCAACCGCGCTGTTTGCAGTTACCGATTGCGATCTATACCCCATTTAATAAGCTTTAGCTCATAGCTGGGTAAATATTAGCCATCCCTCTCTTACTGGGGATGTGCGAGTGAGACGGAAACTTCTCGCACTTGAGAGGAAACGGGACGGATGGATATTGCTTTTTGAGATATTAAAAGCGGTCTTTATTGATGCACGTTTTGTTCTATAAAAGATCACGGCGAGGGTGAAATTGTCTTATAAGGTTATTTTCAGAAGCAACGGTGTAATTTAATGAGGTATTATAATAAAGATGCTTTCACACAAATAAAGTCAATGTTTATTTATGAAGATGGTCTTAGGGCTCTTTCAAATTAGACATTTTAAGCCCGACTTTATTTAGTCTTACAGCGACTTATGGTTAAAAAAATTCGTACGTTTTATTATTTTATTTATTTAAAATCTTTATAGCACACACACACTAAACATCGGTACAACAGGCGAGCTTAATGCCATGTGGCATTCTCTTCCAGCTAACCAAAAAGTCAGGCAAAACAGTATTATTACCTTTTGTATAAACAAAAAAAAATACTCATCTTGCAAATTTTTGGAAAAGGCTACTGAGTTGCTTGCGCTGATTTTTTTAACCTGGCTCACAATATTGTACGGAATCAGTAGTATTAGGGTTACCTACTCCAAAACATTTTTTTGTCAAGTAATAGTACTCATTAAAGCCTACTTTTTTATGCAAGACAAGTCAGGTATTTGACCGCAATCGCACCTGATGTTAAGTGAGATGCAGTCTAGGATGGTACACATGTCTGCCCTGTACTTATAGGCACTTGCCTATCAACTCTCGCCTTACCGAAAATAAATGAATTTTGATCATCTATTTTGATTTATTAACATAACAATAGTTATATTTCAGTCAAATTTATTGCATTACAGACAGACATCAACACAGCATCGCCTTCCGTTCACTTTCCCTCAAGCGGGTGGAGCGTGAATCTTTACATTTATTGGCACGCGATTTCCGCACAATAAAAGTATATTATTCAGTAGACTCACACCCGTATTCTCAAACATTACTATGATGTTTCACAGGACGCGTGGACTCAAAGGGTCCCAAAAACCTATTCATAGCCAATACTTGAGTGGCAAAGTGACAAACACGAACAAATCACAGAGCTCTATTCAACGCTGTGCGTTCATCTTCGCGTAGCATAAGTGAAAGCAAGCATCGTTTGTGAATACGGGTGTCAGACACTATTTGATAATAGGAAGTTGATCAGCAGTGGATGTCTTTTGGCTGAAACGAACGAATGCTCGCTTCGCAATCTGAATGCTCTTCTAGTCGAAAAGTCTATCACAAAAGTGAACCTACTGACTCTTACTTTAAATTTGATTTCCGATTGCACGTTATAATTACGTAAGTCTGCATGCGCAGGTCCAGTTTGCAGCTAGACTAATTGGCAGTAAATACTGAAGAATATCACTTTCACAATTACTTTAGTATTGCTGTTAAAAAGTAACGTCTTTTAATTTAATTGTAGATTAATATTTTTTTGTTTTGTCGAAAGTATATCAGACCATTTTTGTTGCATAGTGGAATCCATTACAACGACTCAAGATGCTTTAGTCACTGACTGACTAAAGTTTAGTGTGTATCTCGATGTGCTATCGTCTGTAAAATTAACAAAAAATTAATTTAACCTATCTGGTGGTGGTAGAATTAATGCCACCATATTTTGAACTTTAGATACCAAAGAAAACTATTTTTCGCTATACCTATAAAGCAGTGGACGTCCTATGGCTGAGATGATGATACCTATAAAGGGTTAAACGGAACCCTGAACGAAAATTTTTTTCATCAAAAATTATTAACAAGTCGTTAGAGCCAAATTAAGGCGCTACAAGATTGAAAGCTAAAAAAATACGAAAATAGGATGACCATGCAGTTTTTAGTACCGGATTAATAAACATGCGACGACACAAATATTAATTACACAGTAAACTAAGCAACTGATTTAAAAATATATAAAACAGTTAGCGTTTTTGAGGAAATGTTGTAATTATGATTATGAACAACTTTTTCTTTAATGTCTACTAATAGTCACGTTTTTGTGTTATGTCACTGTTGCATACGTTCATTGCATATAATTTAAAAAAAATGTAATATTTTTATTACAAATATTTTTTAAATAAAAAAAATGTTTCAGTAAACTAAACGAAAATCAACAAAGCTTTCGACTTAACGACATCCACCTAAACTCTGTAAGCACTCTGAAAAAGCTCTCCTGATCTCAAAAACAACCATCCTGAAACCACTCAGGGCAGGTTTTCACAAGCCTTAATCCATTCCGAAGGCACAGGAAAGCCAAAAGGTAATAAGGGAGGAACCCAATCTTTTAGAGAGCTCAAACATTGGAATTTGGGTCCAAAATGAAAACGACCAACGTTTGATCCAACATCTCTAGTGGCAATTAAAAAAAAATATATATTCTCGTCGAATTTTACAAATCTTAATTTTTAATTATAATTTATCACATACAGAATTACAGAACAAAAAAATCTATACTCATAATATTATATATGCAAAAGTAACTCTGTCTGTCTTGCATTCACGCCTAAACCACAGAACCGATTTTGATGAAATTTGGCATAGAGATAGTTTAAGTCCCAGGAAAGGACATAGGCTGGTTTTTATTCCGGGACGGGAAACAGGGATGCGCGCGATAAAGTTTTTCCGTGACACAAAATTCCACAAAAGCCGCGGGCGGAAAGCTAGTACTATCATAAATACAGTTTTTGGTCTAGATAATAATCCAAAAAAGTGTTCCTGGCACACTTGATGCGTTACCAATTTTCATAATATTGGCAAAAACACAAGAATATCACAAAATCAAAAATAAATTGGCAAAAACATTCTCGAATCTCGCTAAAATCACTCATTAGAATCCAAAAAGTCATCGGAAAGTTTATGTTTGTGGCAATAAATTGGATGAAAATTGTGAGGTGACAATGTTGGTCAAACATTTGCTAGGTGCCTGACCAATATTGGGCCGAGCCCTCGAACCAACTGCGTAGTCCGTCAATCCGCTAAGTTAATAACCGAGATCCCCGAGTCATCGTGTTTACAGTCTCCTTAATGCGAAAAAATACAAACAACGTAAGCACTTTTAGGGTGTCCATAAGTTGTTTTAGAAAATCAAAAATCAAAATCAAAAATATTTATTCAATTTAGACCACAAGTGGCACTTCATCATTTCAGCTACAGGACGTCCACTGCTGAACATAGGCCTCCCCCAATGACTTTCGCATCGCACGGTTGGTAGCGGCCTGCATCCAGTGTCTGCCTGCTACCTTTATCAGGTCGTCGGTCCACCTTTATCAGGTCGTCGGTCCACCTTGTGGGTGGACGTCCCACGCTGCGTGTCCCAGTGGCACTTATGAACGTCAAAATATATGTAGTATAGTAAGGATTATTACCTGGGCATCCAATGTCAGAGCTTTTATTCAGTACTTAGGCCCATTCCAGGGCGCTTATACACGTCTCGAATATAGCTTGCCCTACCACCTGGTGGATGTGGATCGAACAAAGGAGACTCGAATCTTACATTAAAGTTACAATTATTTCCCAACTAATGAGACGCATTTAACAAAGACATTCATAATAATAATATTGCTTCATGTGGTACAATCAAGCATAAGCATTAGAGCACTAAGTTCAAAATTTAGAAAAGTTAAAACTATTGGTACCGGGCAGTGTATAAAAATATTTTATTTTCGTAAATATTTTTGATATAATACCTACATAGAAAACACCCAGGCAAGTAAAAAAAAATATGATGATGCTCACAAATCTTTGCTTCAGGGATCGAAACCCTAAAAATATTGTCCCACCAAAACATACACCATGGTCACTCTAAAATCCCTGGAGTCCTAATCGCCGAAAATATTTACAAGTTCACGGTTTGAGTGATCCGCAAACAGTCTGGACGCCGCCCACCACTCCTATAGGGTGTTTTGGATAACTTTAGGATACCCTACAAATGAGTTGATTTGTGATTGATGGAAGGGTAATTGTTTGAGTGGTCATACTTATAAACATGTTTATTTAAGTACGGTCCAAACATCAGCAGCTACATAATAACAAAACAGCAGATGTTTTGGTTTTTGATGTAGTATTACATAGTAAGTAACAAGTATGTACAATGGTACATAATAACTTTAATAAGGGTAATAACATAGTCCACAAATTCAATTTGTATTTGAAATTCATATTTTAGCTGTAAGTTGTGACCTGTTTTGTTTTGTAAAAATATTTTCAAGTAAAATGTTGCCAAGACGATCCGAAGATCTCATGTAGATTCAAGTTTCTAACTCTACACGCCCTAACCCTACACCTCATTCAAAATTGAATTGTGAACCAGGAATCAAATCAAATCAAATCAAATCAAAAATNATTTTTCAAACACTAAGCAATTTAAGACAAGTTATTATAATGATGATTCCAGGGCTACAGAAGACAATACTACACTGAATTCTGATCCAATGATTTCATCCCCTGCTCGGGTATCTCCACCAAGAGATGTTATCTATGATAATAATTATTGTACTAGAAGTGGCAGGGTAGTAAAACCACCTAACCGATTAGATTTGTAATTTAGGTGTTTTATTTATGGTTTCTGAACTGAATGTCATCTGTCAGATTGCCCGCCATTGCATGTTCTGTCATTCTTTCATGTTGTCTTGGTTTTTTACAATAAAATGTGTTGATTAAATTTCTTAGAGTTTTCAATATTAAAACAATTACATCTCGTGTGTTGTCGCAAAATTTTCGCAACTACAGACAGTGCCGTAACTAGGGCGGTGCCAGCGGTGCCCAGGCACAGGGCGCAGACCCTGGAGGGGCGCAGAAATGACCAGACCAGTATCTAGTTTTGTTTCATGCATGGTAGTTAGTAGGTACATTTTGTTTTATTGCGAATATGGTGTAGACGCGCCCTCTGTACTATCTATATCTATATGGCATTTTTCAAGCGATCTTGAAACAACAACACTTGTAAAGGTGGTTTTATATTTGTCTGATGTGTCGTGACGTGACGCGTCAGAACGGTATCGGTTTCATACATTTAGTAGGTACTAGCTGGTGCCCGCGACTTCGTCTGCGCAGGATTAGTATTTCGAACAATATGTTTATAAATTAGAGATGAAACGGATAGTTGTTTGGCCGGATACCGGATACNCTGTAAACTGGCGTCTTCCTGTTTGTATAGTACCTGACGGTCTCCTTGAGGGCAAAAATTGCACTTTCCGTCGAGAGCCCGGCCCTAAAGCCAAATTGCGCATCATGTAATTGTATAAATTTACCCAGTTTTTGGTCAAGGAGCCCGTCAAGCACCTTTGCAGTTATCGTGGCCAATGATATGGGTCTGTAATTGTTGTTATCCGACACATCACCGGTCTTATTTTTTACAATCGGCACCACAACAGTTTTCATTAAATCCGGGGGTAAAAAGGCATGTCTGATACAAAGGTTATAAAACATACTAAGCACACGCGGGAGGTGGACACCTGCATGCTGTAAATGCTCAACGCTGATGCCGTCATGACCAGGCGATTTTCCGCGAGTACTGCGTTTAATGATATTCCCCACTTCACGGGCTGAGAAATACACCAGTGTCCGACCAGACCCACCGTCGAGCACCCCCCTCCCAGACTCAATTCTATTAGTAGGTACTAACATTAGCTTTGACTCTAAAATGGTCCCTGAAATTATTAGCTATGCTTTTACTATCGCTGACATTATTTACACTAACAGGTAGGCTCGGCTTTGTGCACAGTCGTTGAGTGCTTTTCCAAAACTTTTTAAAATCTTTCTTTCTATGTTGTGAGGCTATAATATTCATTTTAATTTGATTTTCATTTTTGACACACCATTGCAACTTTGACTTAAATATTTTACGTGTCTCATACATTAATTCGTAGATTTGACCTGACACTGGTTTCCCATAAAGTACCCATAAATCAAAACATCGCCGTGCCTCTGCGTGTGCTTCACTGACATGCAGGTTCCAACCTACCACTTTCCTTTTATATAAATTACCCTGTCCTTTAAAAGTCAAGATTGCAGACTCTGATAGAACATTAATTATTTTCAAATATAACTTATTTAAAATGTCTTTATGTTCATGACTGTCGCACATATGATCAGCACAATTACTAAACTCGGTGGGAAAATCAATATTACGTAATTTATTTTGACACAACATTTTATATTGATTTATTTGGTCTGAATCCCTATTGCCCCATAAAACCTTACTACATAAATCCTTACCAACACTTACTTTAGACCTAATTACATCTAAGTTGCACTGGACAATTAATGGGAAGTGATCTGATGAGTACACCCCATAGTCAATACGGACATCTGTTATTGTGTTCCAGGCTGAGCTAGTTACAAGGCAGTGGTCTAACCAGCGTCTACAATTATGCGCTTCGCTTATGAACGTAAAACAGTCCGAGTTAATATTTAGATATCTATAGTCCGCACAAATCCAACTTTGTTCATCACAAAAAGATAACATTTCCTTACCGAAAGTCTCTGGATAGTGGGCATTAAAGTCGCCAAGGAGATAAACACATTCTATTTCACTGCTTTCCACCAATGCACATAACGAGCCTAGACATTTAGTAAAAACGGGAAAGTTATCCGCACTATCCGTAGGCATATATATGCTACTAACCACAAACGTACGCTCACTTGTTGACACTTTTATCGCAACTATGCGATCACTATCTGATGGGATCACTGACACCGTGCTGAATAGCGACTTACGCCACAATATCGCAACACCGCCGTAGGGCCGCCCGCGTAGTACGCCTGACGACAGATCCACCGCAGACGATCCAGTGTAGCTGAACTCAGGGTGTATTTCCCCTAAAAAGGAGATCTCGTAGGGTAGTAACCAGGTCTCCTGAAGGCACACTATATCCGCCTGTTCACATAACTTTCTGATTTCAAAAACTGATGTCTTGACGTTTTTACAATTGTAGCTAATGAAATTACTAATAATGCTCATATTTTTCATTTCTTAAGAGTTCAATTATCCTCACGTAACGATAAGTTCTCATTTTTCTTTCGTTTTACTCCAAAATTCACGAATCGACGGTAAGCTATTCCGTTAGGCCAGAAGTTATCTTGCAAGAAAATATCAATCTTTTGCCTCGGCACGAAAACTTTATAACCATCGTATTGTTTCATGGACTTCATGTTCATTTTTTCCAGTGTAACTGATATATTTGACTTTTTCTCAATATATTTTTGTATATCACTTGTCGAGACCTCCTTAGAGACATTGTAAATGTAGATAGGTACCTTAATGTCCGCCGCTTTGAAGTTAGAATCAGATTCAACTGCATTTCCACGATTAGATAAAAAACGGTTTCGTAACCTTTTTTTCTGTACGAGAACCCACTTATCATCTTTACATTGTGGTTTCCATTCTCCTTCCTGCGCCGTATCGGCAAATGATTTCGTACTGTCCCGCTGCATAGATAAGCCGTGCGTAGCGATCGGGGCGACCGGTTTGGTAGTTAAAACATCGGTCTCAAGCTCGGCTACCGTTAATTCACTGATAGAACGCTGGCGCTCAGCTGATTTATTTTCGCTAAGCGTGGGTAGAATGTCTGTCGTTACTTGTGCCGCATCCACCAATTGCGAAACTATTTGGGTATTGTTTTGATCCGATGGTATTGAAGGATGACACAATTCCCCATCATTACACACCATGGGAGGTAATCCCATGGGACCACTACTATACTCAAAACTTTCCATTAGACAAGCTCCGCGCTGTGTATTTACTTTTCGGGTAGTAAACGGTTCAGCGGGCTTAAATTTAAGTTGATCGAAGTCAGACTTTAATGCTTCCAGTTGTGTGATCGTGGCATAATTTTCAGTAATATGATTTAGATCTTTACGAATTTGGAGCAGGTCCTTAAGAAGTCTGGTCACGTCTACGTGGTCAAATAGCACGGGGGGTAGTTTGTGTAAATCCCGCGCCACAAAAACCGGTATCTCCTCCGGATCTGTTTCTTTTAGAAGGCAAATTATGTCCTCAATATTTCGAAGTGACTTTCCTTGCCTTTTTCTAGTTTTTTTGCGACTAGGAATCGGTGCAAACAGCAGGTTCTTTGCAATCTCAATTTCTTTCTCCGAAAACGCACTGACACATATTCTCTCGATGCTCTCTTCATCCATCACATCCATTTTGTTAGAAATGAATGCTAACAGTTCGTTTATCACGATATTGCACTTAACGCATTTCACTAAATCAGACATTTTGTAAACAAAGTAATCTCGCTGCGACACAGCCGTGCGCTGTCGCTTACGCGGCCGGACGTAATGTAATAATGAATGACATAATTATGTTTATTGAACAAGTTAGGTATAAGTTTCTTATGCTTTGAGCCTAGTGGAACATAATTTTGTGCACAAAATGGAAGGTTGTTATGCAAGTCATGCAAGCTTTCAGGATAATCGATATCTACTTCCAAAATATACCCGTAATCGCTATTGTCGGGAACATTAACTATGTCAAGCTGATTACACTCTTCTTTACTCAAAAACTTAAAATCTGCGTATGGCAAGTAACTACACATGGCATGTCCATATAGGTTATTGCAATCTAAATACATCAAATAATTTTGAGGTTGACTTGAATCAAAATCCGAGCCATAAGTTATCACTGGTAACACACATTGGTTATACACTCTAGTCTTCAGGCATTGAGGTATTTTGGACGAAAAGATGTTGCGTAGTTTCCCGAACGCTGCCCAGCCGAGTTGGATTCGACGATTGACCTCCTTCTCGAAATTGGACCTACCTAGCTGGATCGTTTGTCCGAGGTAGACAATACTTGTCGACAATCTCGAGAATTGAGCTCCCAACTGANAAGTCAGATAGAAGTTCTAACTTGACATTTGTTTTCAAAAGCATAGCATCAAAGCTGAGACTTGGTGCAGTAAGATAGAAAGCAGGATCTAAATCATAGTTACTTTTACAAGTAAGCCGAAACTTTTCGAATATATCAGCTAGTAATAAAACATCACTTTTCACGTATAAATCTGTATACATTCCTAAGTTTTTAATTTTAAACGCTTTCCAGACTTTAAGGGCATGTTCGTAATCAGATGTACTTATGGATTCGCCCGTAAGACTGCTATAAAAATCGTCTATTGACGGCAAGCTCGTTTCATCATAAACAGTCCAGTTAGACATATATTCATAAGGATAAATACCTTTTCTACGCAATAATGCAAATTGATGTTCATTTAGACAAATTTTATGTAAATGTGTGAAGTCAGCATGGTTAAGATTATTAGCCAACTGTTCTAAACTGGTGCCCATAAATTTAAATGTATCAACAAATCTTGCTGCAACAAAAGTATCGTCTGAAAGAGGAATAAACTTAGTAAAGGAGATGTAATTTTCCTTACTTTTTGGAATTACTTTGATGGACCCGGGAATACGGCTTAGCTCCCGAATGAACAAATGGCAGTCATAGCCTGACAAATTGTGAAAAAAAATTGGAACGAATTTTGGGATTTGAAACTTAAGATTACAAAACGAGTGAGCGGCGCCTCTATAGGTACCTGTGAAGTGACAGTGATCTCTCACTTTATCACCAATTAACAAATTTGAACATAAGTAACAATACTCCGCGCTGTCAAATTTGTATAAATCGTCACCGTCAAAAATAATAGGCACAGGATCCTCGGAAGCCGATTTAATGATGCTGAAAACTTTTTTTATGTCCCTCTGTAAATAATCAACAAACTTTGATGCACAATCAGGGCCACGATAACTTACTAGTCCCTCTGTAAATAATCAACAAACTTTGATGCACAATCAGGGCCACGATAACTTACTAAACGATTAAGGCTACTATCATAATTACAGACAATGTAATATGCAAACGCAGCTGGAATATGTCGTTGTGTATTCGTTGTGTGATGCCCTTGAGTTTCGTTGCATGGTTGGAGCAACGTTTCGAAATCAGCGTATATTACAAAAGGTATGAATTGTTTACATTGAAAATTTTTAAACTGAACTACAGACCCTTTATCTGGAAGAACAGTCGTGACCCCTCCACACTCATGCTTCTCATATTGTAAATTTGATTTAAAAAATAGCAAGCAATCATCGCAAAAGTAAATCTTCCCATGATGTTTAGTAACTTGCTTTCTTATCAATTTAGGAAGATCCTTTATGTGACAATAATGCGATTTACAACCATCTTGCAACAAAAGCATGTTAACGTGGTACTTTTTTCTTAGTTTGGTTTTGTATAATGGGCCCGTAATATTGTTTTTACTATCCAAACCATAGACATTAACACTGATATTTTCGTTATTCTTTTCAAATATCTTTATGTCTTTAAATGAAACAGGGAAGGACATATTACTTAAATTTAATATAGTACTGAAGTGAGGATACGAAGACACTCGAAAACCATTCTTTTTTGCTGGGTACAACGCAGCCATTACAGTCCATGCGAAACAATATTCATCATTATTTTTGATGTTTACACATGCCCGTTTCGAACTAATCGTTTTTGGCAATTTAATATAGCATGACCCTTTTAAAGGCGAATACCTATTAATGTTCGTTTCAAGATACTGAATTTCTAAAAGAGACCACCCACTTCCCTTTTCCTGGAATTCATCTATCTTTTTACAAAGAATTTCAGAAACAATCTCCAAGAAATCATTAAAAATATAGTTTTGATGTATGGCAATATTTTCTGTTGCAAATGACTTTATTTCCATGGAATCATCTTTAGGTAGAATTACTTTAACAAATAGTTCAAAGTTTATTTTCACGTTAACATGATTAGCTAACGCAGAGTCAATAAGTCTTTTCAACTTTGAAGCAATGCTAAGCAAGAACTGCCTTGGGCAAGTAGCAGCTACAGCGCTATCATCATCCGCTTGACGCTCGCGCTCTGCGCGTATACGATAAGAAGCTATGCGGTTCCGAAATGCTGAACTGATTTTTTCAATGCCTGTATCAAACTGTACTGCACAGTTATTTTTATGTTTAGTGCTACGCAAGTGACCTGGGAAGGCTTTACTTTTAACAGACTCNATGCTCAGCATTAGTTCATATTGCCTGAGCCAATGTTCCGTTAAACATAAGACATGAATATTCAATTCTTGGATAAATAACTCAATTTCCAAGTCTTTGCCGGAGAAGCCTTGTACATTCTGATGCACTAAATTAAAACCGTTAAATTTCTTTGTACCCGAATTTTGTATGCCAGAGTTATCCTCTATTGTCTTACGATGTAATTTAAATTATGATTTGGAACAGATTCCAAGGGTCGAACATCCATGGTCTGCTCAATAAAAGCAGTTTGGCTAGCCAAATTAATGGCTAAATATTTAATAAAATATGATAGCGAATTCGCTATTCGTCTTTTACAATATTTATTTAGATAATTATATTTATCTATTGTCAATAAACATTTATTTTTTAAATAATTGTTAATGTCAATTACATGGAATTTGCATTGATTATATGTCAGTGTATTCAATGTCAAATTCAATTTATATCTTAAATTATTTTCCTCCTGTGGCAAGCTTCTACTGTAGGGGAATGTGAACAAAATTATTTTATCTACATTAACCCATTACCGCCCGCCGTACAATAAATGGTACACAACTTTAAGTTACGATAACAGTTACTTAATGAGGATTTTTTACTCTGGCAATAATTACAATTGGTCATCAAAGTTCTATGCATTAGGTGTATACATGAAACGGAACGTAATTGTAAAATTATATGTGGGTAATTTGCAATTTCATGTCAGTGATTTTTATCCTATCTCTCGGTGAGTACTTTTTTATTTTTACACTAATTTTAAGTTACACAAAATGGCAAAAAGTGTTGTAGTTTAGTCTATAACATCATAACCTAATATAAAATACATAAAAAAGTTAATTTCATAAAAAGTTTTTCAAGTTATAACACTCAAAGTGCCGCTGTACAATGTTTGGTACAATGGGCGTTTGGCATATAATGTAAGACCAAACGGTAAAGATAATTTTGTTAGAGTGTTAAGCTTTTTGCTCATATTTTTTACGCGTAATATTTGTTTTATGACTTGTTTATATTTTTATAATAACCTTGATCCTTCTTTCTGGGTTTTCAGGCGACAAGAGTGAATCCCTTTAGCATTATAAAATGGCTAACAGACGTATTTACACACAAGAAAAAAACTATTTTGGTTTACAAGAAGCCATACACGACATTCTTAGCCAGGATAGTGACGATGATGCTATTTACGACGTTATTATGTTGCCACCTAATCCAGATGTTGTCACTGATGAAGAGGAAGGTGGCGAGGATAACTTATATCAAAATGAATTACCTCAAGATGTTCCTGGTAATGTAGAAGTTGTTACTCGCAGATGTACTACCTTCGAAGATGAATGGAGCAGCGGTGACGATGAACCCCTCATAGCATTTGCGTCATCATCTTCCTCTCAAAATGTGCCAAAGAGAAGAAGAGTTCAAGATTTACAAACTTGGAGAAAGTGTGTGCCAATATACTCTGTTTCTCGGTCTTCCACAGAAGATATAGCTTTTGAAGAACGATGTTCTAATGTTTCAGCTATCCTAAAAGATCTGACTCCTGTAAAAGTCTTCGAATGTCTTTTTGACGACGAGGTACTGGAACTTATCGCAACTCAAAGCACAATATATGCTGGGCAAAACAATAGGCATGATAAAGCTTTTACCAAGGAGGAACTCCAAAAATTCCTAGGCATACTTATAATTTCCGGTTACCATAAATTGCCTAGTGAGAGGTCATATTGGAGCTTAGATGATGATCTAGGTGTGACATTAGTTTCAGAGTGTCTGTCAAGAAACAGATTTTTGGAAATAAAAAGAAATCTGCATTTTGCAGACAACACTTTGGCCAATACCTCTAACGATAAAATGTTCAAATTGAGACCGCTTTGTGATATTCTACAAAGAAAATTTTGTCAATATGGAATGCTACATAAAGATTTATCGATTGACGAATCTATGGTTAAATACTATGGACATCATTCAGCGAAACAATTTATAATGGGTAAACCTGTACGATATGGATATCGTAATTGGGCGTTGACTAGTTACGATGGCTATTGTTACACATTTGATGTATATTGCGGAAAATCTTCAGAGGCTACCACCGATCCTCTTGGCTCTCGTGTTGTGAAAGGTTTATTGAGTAAAGCGCCAACAAAACCTGAAGAACATGTAGTCTACTTTGACAACTTTTTTACCAATTACGACCTACTCGTCGACCTAAAGAGGCTTGGGTACAGAGCTACTGGAACCTTACGTGAAAACAGAACGAAACGGTGCCCTTTGATTACATCTAAAGATATGCGCAAAAAGCCTAGAGCTGAACATGACCACAGATTCGATAAGACAAACGAAATTTTATTGGTAAGATGGAAAGACAATAATGTGTGTACGATTGGAACAAATTTTGATACTTTGGAACCATTCGGGAAAGTCAAAAGATGGTGTTCCACGAAAAAACAAAAAGTAGACGTTAACATACCTCACGTATTCCAGAGTTACAATAAGGGAATGGGTGGAGTAGATCAGATGGATCAGTCTATAGGACTTTACCGAATTGGGGTGAAAGGAAAAAAGTGGTGGTGGGTCTTGTTCACTTATATGGTGGACATGACCATTTCGAATGCATGGAGACTTCACTGCATAGCAAACCCGGACTGTCGCATGGATCAGCTTGCATTCCGCAGACATATAGCACGCACGTATTTGAGCCTTAAAAAGCTCAATAAGAGTAGAAAGTCTTCCTCTACAATTGATGGAGAAGAGAGAATAAATAATGGGCACAACCCGGAAAAACTACCTAACCCGCTTAGATGTACTGTGTGCTCCAACAGAGTCAAAACAACTTGTGGCAAGTGCCTGAAAACGCTGTGCCTCGATAGAGGATGCTTTGCTCAATATCACTCCTAAGCGCCCATTGTACAAAGTTTAGTACACCCCTAAAAATCTAAGTTCTGATTTTGTTTTTGGTTTTCTTCATTTTTTATGTTTTTATGGAAGTGTTTTTATAACGAAAATAAACATTGGTTAAATAAAATTTAGCGTGGTTTTCATTTGGGCGTTAATGGGTTAAGTAAACATAAGCTATCAAAAATATTTAGTAGGTCNCCTTGCAATTTTTTTTAATTGCACCCAGAGCGGATCGTTGGGCTTCACCCTCAAGCGCAACTGTGCAGTCCACTTTTCAGCCCGCTGACGAGGATCCAGGTCGATGATGTCGCAGGTGTTAAACACCTTGACATCGAAGAAGATCTCCCCCTCTTCGACCAGCTCGATCTGGCGCGTCACGCCATCAGCGACTCTGCGGGCCAGGGACGACCACAGCGGCGACGCTTTCGGGACTGGCTCGGGGCACGGTCCGTCGGAGTCGTCGCCGAATAATTCGCTCGAAAGCGATTTCGCAGACTTGGTTGTGCCACTGAAATGATCAAAGTTTAAATTATAATAAGTTCAGGAAAACAATATAGGACCCACAGTTTGAAATGTATGTCAAATAATAATAATAATAATAAATATCCTTAGACATTTTACACTGCGCTTCTAGTCCCAAACTAAGCAAAGCTTGTACTATGGGTACCTACTAGACAACGGATATANTTAAAAAAAAAGTCTGCTTATTTATTGCCATTAAGGCGGAACAAAGTTCGCCGGGTCAGCTAGTTATACATAGAAAACACCCAGTCCAATACAAACAATTATGTTCATGCACACAAATGTTTGTACTGTGCGGGAATCGAACCCGCTACCTCCGGAATAGTAGTCCGTTCCGAACCACTACACCAAACGGCCGACAAATGAATATTTAAAAAAAATTTAATACATACCTAGTGGACGTCTTTTTCTTTGATTTAGAGGTGGCCGAAGGTGTTTCCGCCTTGGCTGATTTTTTCGCCTTCTTTGCGGGTCTGCAATTTAAATCTAAAATAAATGATTAACAATCGTAATTTCCAATGTTATATCACAATTAGATGTGACATTAAAAATACACAACCCACAAAAATTACTATACTTATAGAAAGGCATACTAGGTACTTGTAATCATTATCTCAGATCCTAACTGTTACTTTCCTACAAACACTTCCTGAGCATTTGAAATTATAGTATGTACTGTGTAGTAATAAAGATAGTATAGGTATTTACTTACTGTGGTGGAGGCTGTTCTCCGAAGTCCGAGGGNCATAGTTATTAAATTTTTAGCGTTTAGAGTCGCATCTCAAACTAATTTGAAAATTATAAATAACTTGAAATTATAATCTTGTCGTGGGTTCAATTCCCGCCTTAGGCAGTTCGATTTTTTCAAGTTATTTATAATTTTCAAATACAGGAGTATTGTTTAAAGTATTATCACAAGTTAGGTCTATGGTAATTAATTGTTTGTCAGATGCAGTTTGGGTCAGGCTGGGCGCACTACCGACTAACTCGTCAAACATGATTTGGGTTTTGGTGGCTGTGCAGGCTTCTCTTTCAGCTTCCATTAATTCAATATGGCTGTGAGCATCATAAAGGTCTTGTTTCATGATGGTCATACGTCTGAGGTTGTGTACGTACTCTTCATTGCACTCACCAAACCCGTCAATGATTAATTGTAGCCTATTCCGTTCCTCTACAATTGTCTCATAGTTGGNATACTAGCCTACTAGGTACTTGTAATCATTATCTCAGATCCTAACTGTTACTTTCCTACAAACACTTCCTGAGCATTTGAAATTATAGTATGTACTGTGTAGTAATTAAGATAGTATAGGTATTTACTTACTGTGGTGGAGGCTGTTCTCCGAAGTCCGAGGGCTCAGACTCAGAGTCCCAGGATGCCACCCGTTTATTATCTGATTGTGACCTAAAAACATTTTTTTTGTTACTTTTTGGTTTTAATCTTTATTGAGTACAACACTAATTCTTAGTTAGACAGAAATCATGACTATAAGCTGAACTAGAATCGAGTTTTTGTGCCGGTGGGAATCGAACCCATTTCAAATCCATATCAACTACATAACAAAAAACTTAGTGCAATACAACAAATAACTATCTAATCACTTAATAATCACAAAGGAAACTTACGAACATTTTGCGAAGTGAGTAAGCAGCACGAGGAGCACGAGAAGCACGATGAGCACGAGGAGCACGATGAGCAGTTAGGCACTACTTAAGTGTTCGTCAACAGAGGAGACTCGATTGATGGAAAGACTTCATGAAACTTATTTATACTTAATTTCATGATGACACACAAGCAAANATTAATAATCACAAAGGAAACTTACGAACATTTTGCGAACCACTCAAATGTGGAAATACTCCAGCGTTTCCAAAACAAAGTGCTGAAAATTTTGAGTTGTGCACCTTGGTTTACAAAGTCCACTGAAGTGCATGAATACCTGGAGATACCAAACGTCAAAGAGGTTGTAGATAAGTCCTGTAGGGCTTACAAACAGAGACTTCAGCGTCATGAAAATGTACTTGCTGCATCCCTTCTAAATTCTGAGAACTCTACATTCAGGCTCAGGAGAAAGCGAATAGCATCCATCTGAAGAGTTATTGTAAAGGAAACGAGGTGACACATCATGGGATGTGCAGAACCTAAACTGTCATTAATGCGAATTCATATAATCTGATAAAGGCTGACGGCTGATCGTAGATAGAATAAAAAAAAAAAAACTTAATAATCACAAAGGAAACTTACGAACATTTTGCGAAGTGAGTAAGCAGCACGAGGAGCACGAGAAGCACGATGAGCACGAGGAGCACGATGAGCAGTTAGGCACTACTTGAGTGTTCGTCAACAGAGGAGACTCGATTGATGGAAAGACTTCATGAAACTTATTTATACTTAACTAGCTGACCCGGCGAACTTCGTACCGCCTTAGCGTAGAGATTTTCTTAATATTTTTTTCCGTAAGAACCATCCTTGGACTTCCACAAACATTTAAAAAAAAGAATTATCGAAATTGGTTCAGCCGTTCACACGTGATGCCGTGACAACGCGAAACGGGTTTCATTTTTATATATATAGATTANGAGGAGACTCGATTGATGGAAAGACTTCATGAAACTTATTTATACTTAATTTCATGATGACACACAAGCAAAAGAAGCACGTAAAACACACATGTTGGAAATGTGTGTAAATGCACTGCTTGCATTTCTATGTTCATGGGAAAATAACATAATGATCAAATTTCATTTTTACTGTAGACTGATTTTTGTAGCATCTAAAACAGCACGAATCACGTTCGTTATTATTAGGGCTGTCACCCATAATCCCATAATGTTTTGCAAGATTGTGTTTATATTATGTTGATTCCATTACGAGCAAAGAGGCATGTGCTGTATTATGTATACTTATTTTAAATTAATTTACGATGGAGTGGTGCAGTTATTGACATTAAACATCTAAATATTTATGTCTAATCATACAATTACAAAAACGAATAAAGCCTGGGTGTAATATCAGAACTAACTTTGAAATCTCAATGAAAATACAAATATTACTATCACATACATCTGTAAATATAGATACTTTCACTTTCACCAGCGGAACAACCCTAACACATTTACTGAACTAGTAGCGCATTAGGAGTGGTAGTTAAACTCAGTATCAAAGTAGCTTCACTATTCAACATTATTTAAAAAATACACGTATTGTATGTTGGAGATAAACTAATTACCTAACCATGATATTTCATAACATTATATGTATAAAAATAAGTAAGTAAGTGTGCAAGATTAATTCTTGAGGATAATCATCTACACCATTAAAATGTAGGTTGATATTTCTTCAGATCACGTAAATAAATATATTATAGGTAAATCTACATAAAAATAATTTGCTTTAGTTGTATCATCATAATCAGAGTTATTAAAATAAAGTATCCCAGTTTTACCGACTGGGAATCGAATCCGCTATACCCTTAAACCACTAACCCTATAAGATATTCATTGCACAGAATGATACATAGATTCAAGCTCTAAGAACATTTCCAATGTAAGCTGACCCGTACAAAGCCAACAGCTGAAATAATANAATAAATTGGGACAAGTTCAAATCAGCTGTTAGCGGTAGTGTTGCCACAGAAAAAAAAAAATCATACCCAGAACCTCTGAGTCGAGAACGTCCAACTACCTAATCATTAAAACATGGAGGTATGCGAAAAACAGCAGGTAATCTCTAAATTAAAACTAATAAAGAGAAACTTAATACGTTCATCTCATTATCAAAACATCCCAAATTCCCCAAAAACAGTGTAAATCAATTAAGAAAATTAAACCAACGGTAAATGTTACTCTTTAATCCGACCCTGAGGGAAACTTAGCTAAACGACTATATACTAGCTATCTCTCTCACTCATTTAGAGTTGGTAGTAAGAGTGAAAGAGAAGGGAGTAGAGTTTATTTTTCGCAGATGGAAACATTACCGAGAATTAAAGAGTTTTTTTCACTTCTCAGAACATGTCATGATATTTAATCCATTAATTGATTAAAATGACTATGATCATATCGTTTCAGAAAACTTGTGTAAACCTGTGCATCTCACCTGATAGAACCTCAACCTCAGAGGTACTGGCTATCTAGCTCCAACTGCCGGAACACAACAATGTAAGATGATGGCAGCTAGTCAGGCGGACTTAAAACATATCAACCAACCCTATCGAGCAGAAAATTTTACTCCTACTGGAAATCGAACCCGGAACCTCCCGTTCCTGAATCTTTCCTGGAACGGAACACTTCAATGTACAGACGATAGCACATCTGGCTATACATTTTGTAGCAATCTCGACCGTATTATAATCACATAAGATGACATAGTGTTAACCTTGAACCCTAGTACGGAACTCTCCAATGTACGTTTAGTCCGAGAGCCCTTAGCACGTGGTTCGCGGTTCGATACTTGGGACGGGCATCGGGCGTTCGATTATTCGATTGATACGAACCAGGCCGCTTTTCCACAGTCGAAAGTTGATGCAGTAACCTTGTCACATTTATACTATGTGTTACCCTGTCACTTAGGGTATTGTGCGTACTTTAGTGCTCCTACGGATCTCTTGACATCGTTACATGGAAAAAACTACTAATGTGTTAACAGCATTTTTGCTCTGTTTCGGCAGTTGGAGGTAAGATAGACAGTTTCTCTGTAGTTGAGGATTTCGAGTGAAGCTTTCTTCCACCTTCAGTCTGATCATCACTTTCCACCCGGTAAGAATGCAGGTCAAGAGCTTCCTCATTGTGAATTTTAAAAAAAGTAGTGTTTGTTTAGTTAGTACCGGCCAACAATAGCTTTACTTTTACTATTAAGAAGAACGCTTGCTCAATATGTTTATGTTGTGGCGACCGTAAACTCGCCTAGAGAGCTGTCGGTCTTGAACAAATATTGAACGGAAATCCGAATTGGGGCGATAGAATAGTGCAAATAAAAAAAGAGATACAGGGTGGAGAAAGATACCTACATAAAAACAACTCATAAAACTCATTTATTTCTGCAAATAGGCTTTAAAAAAGCACTTTTACACGTCCCAGTATTAACCCTAACACTGCTTCAGGACAATAAATGGGCCAGTGCTGAGAAGAAGCAGCGCAAGAAACTCAGTCACTAGTGTCAGCCTCTTTTTCAAATGTTTACAGGCTTTACAATACACATAGTTATAAATATTTATGCGAGCTAGGCAGTTACGCATCCCAAACATTTTTATCTTTTAAATAATATGTGCTTTGAATTTATGAATGGGTAGTTCTACAACAGTTTGTGGTAATTTATTAAAGAATTTAATACATTTCTCCATAAATGAATTACCAATCTTATGCAGTCTGAAAGGAACGGCAAGTTTATTTTTGTTTCTTGTATTAAACTTATGCAAATCGCTCTTTTTCGTGAATTGCTCTATTTATTAATGTTTAGAAGTACTCTTCAGCACTAGCCGATATGTTGTCCCGAAGTGGTGGTCCTCTCGTTACCATCGCTGCAACTCCTGTGTAGCCAGGATCTACAGTTTGACCGCCAGTAAAAGCCCAACCAGTCAAGGTCAAGTTGGTAGTTGGGATCTTCTATGACTGGTGGAACGAGAATTTTTAACGAAGTTGGCAAGGCAGATTATGTAAAAAAATGTAAAGTTTTTTTAGGGCTTTTTCTAAGGTGAGAGTCGCGGGAGGCACCTGGATGCGGGCAGCGCAGAACCGTCGTTGTGAAAATCTTTAGTGACCTTTGTCCAGCAGTGGACGTCAATGAGAGTTTTCGCGATTGAAAAATCCGCCAGATGGCAATACGTAAACGCGAGGTCCAAATGCTGCATGATTGGTGGATTTTGACGTATCTGTCAATGTCATGTCAAAAATAACCAATCATGCAGCATTTGGACCTCGCGTCTACGTATTGCCATCTGGCGGATTTTTCAATCGCGAAAACCCTCATTGGCTGACACGAATCAACTTTTCTTAATCAGTCAATATTTTGTTTCTTATCAGAAAAGAAACTTACGCCCTTATTCACAAACAATGCTTGCTTAGACGCAGTAAATCGAACGCACTGCGTAGAATAGAGCTCTATGATTGGTTCGTGTGTGACCCTGTGCGTCCACGCGCACTGTGAGACCTCATAGTAATGTTTGTGAATACGGGCGTAAGAAAAGACAGAAAGGGGTAGGTGTTGGACCAATAACTATAGGTGTTTTATCCCTTCAAGACCGCTTGGAATTTGACATATTTTAATAGACAAATACTCTAATCTAAACTACTCAATATAACCAACACGAAGCCACACACAGTCCAAAAATACCTCCGCTCCACCTGACTACAGTTCTGACGGGTTTCCAATTAAGCTCCGTCATCCTGACAGCGACGGGACACCACCGTCACGTCATTTGCAACGCAAAATGACCGTAACGCGCGTGACACGTGTGTCACAACGGCACGTAATGGCTGACACTTGGTCTCGCATCTCAAACGGTTGCGATGTCGATGTAGTATCGAATTGTGGAATAGAATTAGGATGGCCTTTTAGCCTAGTGAGTCTCGTATTAGAATATTATACCAGAGGTTGCGAGTTCGCTCCTCGCACTAAACAAAAATTGTGTATGATCATGAGGCCATTTAGATCTCCATTGCAGGAGCAAGACCTTTTGTAATTTAAAGTTTTCACCTGATTAATGTTGTTGTGTTTTAAATAATAGTTGAACGTTCCCTCTAAGTTTAAACCTTCACTAGTTGTCTTCATTGGCTGACATTGGCATACATAGCTATACAGAAGTTGCAGTAGTGTGAGAGGTTGGAAAAGTCCCATTAATAAAATATGATTCGGTATTTCGGCAAGGCTTTTCCAAAATTTACCCTCTTAATGGGATGAAACGGGATCAAAGTTTAACGCGAGTGAAGTCGCGGGCAAAAGCTAGAATTAAATAAAAGATCGTACTAGAAACCAAACTGTGAATTTCGCACTAAAACGGAAGCGAGCAATCATTGCGTGAGATCAATTTGAATGGAAAAATACGAAAACTGATACTGACATGTTTTTGTCGACGCGATTCGCTAACGAATAGACAGTTTTCGACATGGTCCAGTTGAAAATATGTATACCGCGATTCTGCGTGGCAGGGTTGGCACAAACAATTGATTGTTGAAAAATTTTAAAAACATTTTGGAACAATCAATGGAAGCTTGAATGTAAAAAAAAAGTTACAAGAGTACAAGGACTTTACTTTTTGCTCGTGTTTAAACGCATAATCGTGTAAATGGTATTTCTTTTATTTAAAATAATAAAAAGGCCGCAAAAGACTTTCTGCCGCCAGATGTATATCAGAGACCCATGATTTTTGGGACATGTTTGCCACCATGCTTTCTCGCGATAAGCTATGATTAATTATTTTTTTGAAGATTATAAGCAATTTGTATTGCACAAATACTAATAGTCCCGTTAGCCCCTCGTATTAATCTAAATATGCTTGTGTCACGAGTGGGCTCACCACAATAGGGATTCGTACCCGCGTTCCTCGGATCATGAGCCGGCAAGTCCGACCTCTTCACTGTTCGGCTATCGAAGCTTCGATGAATAACTAAATGTGAAATAATCAAATATTTACGTATTTTCTTTTTCAGTCGCCTCGTCAGCCCTACATCAACGAATTCAAAAATAAAAGTCGGCGCGTCAAATTTGACACGCGCGTCATTTTGACGCGATGCGTGCGTCCGGTGACGGCTGGTCTGTATATTGGGCACATTGTTCTTGAATGTTACCCATTGAAAAAGAATTACTCAGCATGATATTTATAGAACTGAAATAAAAAATTAGATCAGTCCTCATTTTAAAACAACGCCCGAAACTAGCTCAATAACTTAATAAAGTACTTACAAATCGACAAAGCTCTTAAGGGGCCTTTAATGTTATTACGTCCAACCAGCACAGCAGCGCTTCGAGATGAACATTTGACAGGTGCTGAGAAGAAGCGCCGCAAAAACTATAGGCTGTGTGCCTATAGTTTTTGCGGCGCCTATCTGTTGAACAGCGCGTAGCATTATCAACATCATTTTAGCCACAAGACGTCCAGTCCATTGCTGAACACAGGCCTCCCCAATGATTTCGATATTAACCGGTTACGAGATCGAATCAAATTGAGGAGATCCATAAACAAACTCGCCGACATAGCCCGACGGATCAACAAGCTGAAGTGGCAATGGTCAGGGCACATAGTACGCAGAAATGGCGGCCAATGGGGCAGCAAGGTTCTGGATTGGAGGCCACATACCAGAAAGAGCAGCGTAGGACGTCCAGCCACAAGGTAGACAGACTCATAAAGATAGCAAGAAGACGCTGGACGCAGGCCGCTACCAACCGATCATGGAAATCATTGGGGGAAGCCTATCTTCAGCAGTGGACGTGCTATGGCTGATATGATGATGATGAAGATTCCACAGTTCAGCTTGATGTAATATAGTTTGTATCATCCATAACACGTTTATTTCCAAAACAGCTTTCCGCCCGCGGCTTCGCCCGCGTGGAATTTTGTCTGTCCCAGAAAAACTTTATCGCGCGCGTCCCTGTTTCAAAAACCGGGATAAAAACTATCCTATGTTCTTTCCCGGGACTCAAACTATCTCTATGCCAAATTTCATCAAAATCGGTTGCGAGGTTTAAGCGGGAAAGCGTAACAGACAGACAGACAGACAGACAGACAGACAGACAGAGTTACTTTCGCATTTATAATATTAGTTGGGATGGCGCGTGCACGACGCTCTCGTGTCTGACAGGCGGTAACATCGCGATGTAAACTAATAAAAGTTTAGAGTTTCGTCCGCGTGCTGGCGCAAAGAAACTCATGTTTTATCCGAGGGGACACACTGGCAGTTAGTTTGGCGAGCATATAATTTTTTGGGAACCTATCGCATGTGTTTCTGGAGGAAATAATTTTAATTTCTTCGAAATTTTCCTTCCTCTCGCACTCCTTCTGATGTATGTGCTGAAAACGATGGAAAATGGAGGAGGAGGAAGCAAGGCTACTACATTTAAAAGAAAATTGACTGAACGTTTCACATAACTGTATTGAAATAACACTAAGAACTAAATAAAATACACACTTCTTGTTGCCATAGCACTCACAAGAAAGATTCCATCTCTATTTTAAATTTTTAGGTTGATAACATTTATGAGCTGGTACTGAATGAAAAAAGTGGTAGAAGAAACAGGCACCTTTGTTAGGCTCAAGAAATACAATTAACAAAATATGTTTTAAGTGCGAGCTCGGCAAATAAAGTTACCTATTTTAGTGACTTACATCTATCTCTGAAAACGCACAAGAAAAATCGTTGCGAAAAAACCAACGCTGCTCGCCAAACTCCACGCCCTTGTGTACGCGTACCAGTTGCTTTACCATGGGGTTTAAAATTAAATTTCTCCGCGAAGAAGGATAATTTTAATTAGTACACGCGCCGTAATAAATAATGTCGCTGAGTGTGTTTTATTAAAGGACTTTTATTAATATTCAACGTGTACGGCGCTGGAGAAGATTAACGTTGCTTCGTGATACATACGATAAAGAAAATTGGAATTGTCAGCATCATCATCAGTAGGAGCACGACCTCTACTTTACTTACAGACATATAGAGGAATTTAGCTTTTGGGATTTGCACAAGTTACTAAAGTAACCTTAACCTCGAACTTCTAATATTCTTCCGATTAAATTCGTTGACGGTCCATTGACAGTTTAACTTTCCCCCGGAATAAACTTGACCTTTACTGGTTGGGCTTTTATTGGCGGTCAAGCTGTAGATCCTGGCTACACAGGAGTTGCAGCGGTGGGAACGAGAGGTGGGAATAGTCCCGTGTAAACCTTCGTGCAAAGCTAAACATGCTTATGTTACGAGTGGGTTCACGACAATAATTAATCGAGCAACGGCGAGGTTCGAACCGGCGTTTCTCGGACCTCAAGTCGGCCAGTCCGACACCTCCATAGGGCTATCGTTTCTTTAGTTTTTTATTTGGCTTTGAATTTATCAGTCTTATAATGCGAACAGCTAGGGACTGGAATTTGCTGCCTGCTGCTGTCTTTCCCGAAGACTATAATCCGGGCCTTTTCAAGGCGAATAGGCACTTACAGGGCAGATATACCATCCTAGATTGCATCCCACTTAACAGCAGGTGCGATTGTGGTCAAATACCTGCCTTGTTATGCATAAAAAAGGCTTCAAAAAGAACTGAGAAATTCTCTAGTCTCTCTTTGAAGTCTACAGTCGACAGAGCCGCGTGCAAAGACCAGTTTAGCAATAATTTAGCAATATCAGCATTCCTCGCCGATGTGAAAAGATCCAGTCTCCAGTGCAATAAACTTTATTCTAAATAAAAAATGTAGCATAGGAAGAAATATCTGTCTGACTTCCAGACTTACAAAAAACATCCCATTTTTCACACAAGGAATTTAATTAAATATACGGAAATATACAAATGAAAACTGATGGACTGTCTTTTGTCGCTAAATTAAATATTTTTTGACTGATTGAAGTCATTACTATTATTAGATTGCATTTTCTTATTAGATTTATAGGTCATTTATAATTAAGTATTAGGGTATTTTGGTGAATATTTCATTGCTTTGTATATTGTACTGTTTATAGCTATTGTAGTGCTAATTCTTAGTTCCACCACTAAAATCCTCACCACACTAATATAATAAAGGCGAATGTTTATAAGTGTGTATGTTTGTTACTTCTTCCCGTCTAAACGGCTGGAGCGATTTTGATAAAATTTGGTATAGAGTTAGCTGACACCCTGCCTATGTGTTATAGGCTACGTTTTACCGCGGGTAACACCGCGGGGCACAGCTAGTATCTACATTTATTTATTTTATTTTATTTATTTTATTTATTATTCATTATTGAGCAATTACATATTTGATCCAAATAGCGTCCTAAATCCTTTTTAACATAAAAATAAGACTGGCCAATTGCTTATATAGACCGAAAGCTTCTTCTCTCTTACATATAGATAGAACTGTAGAACTGTTACAAATAGGTTAATTTCCCACAAAATCATTAACAGTTACCGCAGTAAAAATAACAGTTAAAAGAATCTAGGTACAGGCTAAAGGGAACTAAACGGCTGTCATACTCGTCCCGGCAGATACAAATAGGAGGCACGGGACCTATTAGCACAAGTTGAGAGTAAGCGGAATAGATGCCATGTAAGATGAGAGAACTAAGGCCACGGTCAGACGTAATGCGGAGCTGGCGCGGAACTCACGGCTGTTATATGTACAGACAATACGTAAAGCTAAACTGCGAAAAAAAGCGGAACGTCCGCTAAGTGCAAGCAATAAGGCTACGGTCATACACGTGTGAATCTGGTGCGGAGCTCACGGCAGCTGTCACATGTATAGACACCACGTCAAGCTAAAATATGTGATCTTATGTTAGTTATAAAAAGGGCGAATTTGCAACAAAAATGCATAGTTTGATGTGTTGCCGTAAGTACTAGTTCCGGCAGATATAAATAGGAAACACGGGACCTATTAGCACAAGTTGAGAGTAAGCGGAATTGACGCTACGTAAGAACTAAGGCCACGGTCAGACATAATGCGGAGCTGGTGCGGAAGGCGCAACTCACGGCTATTATTTGTACAAACGACACTACGAATGCGAAAAAAAACAAGGACGTGCGCTAGTGCAATGAATCAAAATCAAAATCAAAAATATTTATTCAGTTTATACCACAAGTGGCACTTATGAACGTCAAATATAAAAAAGAAAACCTAGCCCTTATGGGGCACTTTACATGTCTCCTTATCTTTTGGGCCCTACCAGCGCTTCGAGACAAACATATGACAAGTGCTGAGAAGAAACGCCGGAACAAACTCAGTCACCACTTATTGCCAGGAATTATGTAACGGTAAGAATAGTCAAATTTAAGTACATCAAATATGTGCAGACTGAACTGACCACGCATCCTTGTCATCAATATAGTCTCGAACCTTGTAGTACCCTTTGGACATAAGGATATTTTTTATATGTATCTTAAATTTGTTTATTGGCAATTCGACAAGGTTGTGTGGTATTTTGTTAAGAGCCATTTCACAAAAATATTCCGCGCGAATTTAGGTAAAAGCTGTCAACGCAACGTCAAAAGAGTAAAAAGAACGCTGAAATGGACAAAAAAATCTTGANCTATGGCTATAAAACTGTTAAGTTGGGATTAATCGCTATCCATCTGTTAAAGAGGACACGTGTGATCATTATTTGGTTTTATAATCATAAAATTTGGTCTAATTGATCCCAGAAGTAAGCCCAAAGTGAGATCTTTTTTCAAGTCACATTTATGGTATATGTTAATCATTTGTTAAGAAATTAAATGTGTTTTTCTTTAAGGATATTTATTGGGCTTTCAAATAAAACCAATATTGTTGGGGCACCATGGTTGTGTCAGAAAAAAATCTTTAAAGTTCGCGTCGCGGAAGGTGCGGTTTATTTGATATTGAGTATAGTTTCGATTTTGACTCGATTGAACCTTGTTTATTCTGCCGTGTGATTCTGTCACATTTTAATAGGATCACTCACTTTTCCGTAAGAGGCGACTAAGGGACTAAAATGCGAGCATCAGACCTCCCCATCCCGTCTGGCCAGCGTGGGGAGTGTAGGCCAAATCCTCCATTTGCCTCTGGTACATTAGAGAGTCGTGCTCCTGCAATGGACTAAATTACATGGTAATTCTAACTAAAAAGTAAGTAAGCGAATATTATATGCCTATCTATACTAAAGATACAAGTTATGTTTTCACGTCTAAACCACCAAATAAATTGTAACGATTTTTGATAGGGAAGTTTAAAACTTCTTTTAAATAAATTAATACAACACTTGTGCTTTATTACAAGTCTATTTAAATTAACTTGTTACAACTGTCATTTTTTACAAATTTAATCAATAATTTCATGAATGATTAGTTTGATTTTTATTCAATTAAAACTAAACCCATTCGTCATAGATGACACCTGTGATATAAGAACAAAGAATTTTTGTAATGATAAAAACATGTCACAGGCAAAATAATGCAGCCATCTCAGTATAAATCAAAGCACCTACAAGTATTAGCAATTATTAGATACTCAATACTCAATTCTTTATTGCATCCATAATGTTGCAGAGGTGGTATGTATGGTTTTATAAGAATAGTTTAGATAGGCGCAGGATGCAGGCCGCTACCAATCGGTCATTATGGAAAGCATTGGGGGAGGCTTATGTTCAGCAGTGGACGTCTTATGGTTGAAATGATGATAATATTGTGACCTACCTACGAGTATTGTCCACAGTGACAGAAACTGTTAATTTTACCAACAAATACAGCTGAATGACATAATTTACGTGGCATCTCTATACGATCGATACGATCTCGGTACGAGTACCTATATTAAATGTGTTTGGTGACCACTTTAGACAAAATTTGGTACGGAAATAAGTTTGCTACACACAGGTAAAAATAGAACAGATTTTATCCCGGTTTTTGGAAAGGGAAACATGCCAGCGAAGCAGCTAGTAACAAATTCATAAACGACATCAGAATCTGATCGCCATCGTGCACGCAGCCTGCACGCGAACGCACCGAACCTTAATAAAGAATCAGTCATAATGTACTGGCTGTTCTCCTTTCCCTGTGCCAGGATGCTGTGTCTATTTACCCTTTATCAGTAGAAGAAGCCATCCATCTGGTTTGACAACGTCAACGCAGGAAGGTAATAACCGTTATCAGGGGCTGATAAGGGAGCTTGTACACCGCGGTGTTAGTCAAAGAGTTGTGTTGTTAAGGCTTTTTTACTTAAATCGGACTTTTTTTCTGCTTGCTATTGGATTTTTTAAATTTTACTAATAAACTAGTGCTGTCTGTCCTTTACCTTTCATGCTTAAAATACTGATTAAATTTAGATAAAATCAGGTGGTATTTTTAGTTTCAGACCCGAGGAAAAACATAGGATAATTCTTATCCCGGTTTCTGATGTCAAAATAAATGTTTAATAAGGAATTTTATGGAATACCTACCATTGTCCTCTTTTCAAAGTTAAAATAAGTTTCAGCTTAAAAATAACCCTATAAGTAGAGTATAGAAACAGCAATTATCATGTTCAAACTCCCAAATCTGTAGATTGTTCAATAAGCACTTAGGCTCATCCATTTTTGCCCCAAAACCTTAATTCGACCCCATAAGACACCATCTCGTAAACCTTGATGTACAGACAGACCACAGTACACCAAATCTACAACATCTATTATATAAAAGAAAGTCGTGTTAGTTACTCCACTTATAACTCAAGAACGGCTGAACTGATTTAGCTGAAAATTGTCAGGGAGGTAGTTTAGAGCCAGGAGAAGGACATAGGATACTTTTTATCCCGTTATTTATTGCCATTAAGGCGGAACAAAGTTCGCCGGGTCAGCTAGTATTATAATATTATAAACTCAAAGGTGACTGACTGACTGACATAGTGATGTATCAACAAACCACTGGACGGATCGGGCTGAAATTTGGCATGCAGGTAAGTAACTTGGATTTTACGAAACTCCACCCCTGAGGGGGTAAAACGGGAATACGGGATCCACGCGTATGAAGTCGCGGGCGGCCGCTAGTCTACAACATTTTTGTTGCAAATCTGCCCCTATAAACCACATTGACGCCGTATTCACAAACACTACTATGAGGTCTCACAGTGCGTGTGGACGCACAGGGTCACTCACGAACCAAACACAGGTTTCTATTCAACTATGTATTTTGGATTAAACAATTTTTTTTTCTTTCTTTCTGTGCGTTCGATTTGCTGCTTCACTTAAGCAAGCATTGTGAATACGGGCGTAAGCTCATGGTGTTTACTTACAATTTATCCTCGTCAAGCCATAGCACAGAACGCCATGAAACTTGAAAACTGCTCTAAATCGAGGGTAGGCGGCCGTGGAACGCCATCTAGCGGCGCTTAGTGGGAACGCGCATAACGTGATACGGTAAAAGCAGTAATTTAGATTGTGACTTAGGGCACTGGATGTGGCACGTAATATTTTTATATCCGCTTTGTTTCCCAATGAGGGCTATCGTTTTTATACTTAACAGTTGGCACCCCTGGCGATTGACAGGACCTTACTCTACAGTGGCGCCATCTTGATGAGTGCAAATGCGATAGTCCTCCTACCACTTTAGCGCTCACCAGTTGGTGCCACTGTCTTCGCTACTAGCAAGTGACAGGACCTTACTCTACAGTGGCGCTAACTGGTGAGCGCTAAAACGATAGCCCTCATTGGGGAAAAAAATTCTGCTTGGTTTGGTAGGGCTTGTCCTAAGTCCGCCTGGCTAGCTACCACTAATTATATTAGGTCTGTCGCCATAACAACAATGCAATGTTAACAGCATTGTTCGGTTCCGACAGTTGGAGGTAAGATAGCCTGTTGTGGTTGAGGATTCCACCTTCAGCCTGATCATTTGTTCCGGCATTTCTCTCAGCACTTGCCATATGTTTGTCTCGAAGCACTGGTAGGGCCCAAAAGATAAGGAGACTTGTAAATTGTTCCATAAGGGGTACCTTTTCTTTTTTATTATTTACTATATTTTGACGTTCGTAAGTGCCACTTGTGGTCAAAACTGAATAAATAATTTTGATTTCGATTTTGATTTTTGATTACCTTTCCATCGGGTGAGTTGCAAGACTTGCAAGCCAAGAGCTTCCTCGTTGAAAAAAACACAACATTAAATTACTGGACCATCAATGAGCACATTATTTGATTCCTACTTTGTGTGTGTGTGAAATTCTAATGCGACATTGAGTTTTAGTTGGCATCTCTCTATATCTCAATGAGCTTAACGATAAAAAAAATAAAAAGGCCATATCCAGCCAAACTACATCGCCCCAAGCAAGTCTCGTTACCAGCAATGAGTGTTCACTTTCTACGCAATTATGGTGTATGACACGCGTGGCTTCCGACGATATGGGTAGGTATGAATTCTTTATGTTTGTTAAGCGCGTATGGAAATGCCTTGGTCGTATGTACTTGCTAGCTTTTGCCCGCGGCTTCACTCAGAAAACTTGTACCACTATTAGTTAATGAAATCAATATAAGAGATCATGCTGACTACAGACTATTAGCCGGCCGATAGTTTGGTCGTGCTGTTAATCAGTTTGAACATCATTATTGTACGGAAGTGCCCACATTAGCCTACGGAGGAACTGGCTATCTTACCTCTAACTGCCGTAACACAACAATGCTGTTAACATTGTTATTATGGCGACAGACTTAGGTAAGATGGTGGTAGCTAGCCAGGCGGACTTAGAACAAGCCCTACCACCAACCAAACCAAACAGAAAAATCTGCCCCCACTGGGAATCGAACCCGGGACCTCTGCGTCTGAAACAGGTACTTTTAAGACTTCTAGTCGGCCGATAGTTGAGTCGGCTTTTAATTTAATTTGGAATCGGCCTATATCTAATTAAAATTATCGGCCGACAAAAAAAATCTGCGGGAGTCTTCCTTCATTCCAACCACCACACTTTATGGTCTGCTAGAAAATCTAGTTATTCAGTAATTCACAAAAACATGTTGTTTTAAAATAAAAATTCACTCCAAATAAGTTCCAACCTGTATTTACCATGGATATAACCAATAGTGCTAATAGAGGGTCCACCGGCGACAGAGCACTTCTCGTAGTGTCAACACGGACCTTAAGTACCTGTGGAGGGACATAGACATGTGGGGAATTAGAGGGGGCTGGCATTTTTGTTAAAAACACATTTTAAAGGGCCCGCCTCACTTAATTATATAGCTGTGGTTTAAGATCTTTATTATTTCTCACAAGAATTATAATTCACTTACGTGAGATAACTAAATACAATATTTTGATAACAATAGCTTTGGATATACGTACAAACTAAAAGATAAACAAACAATTTCATAAACTAACTATAAGTGGGTACTTCACAATTTGCGCGCGATCCGTAAATATCGCCAGCCAGCGCGCGCCGAGTCCGACTAAACGTAGAACACAGAGTTAACCGCGCGGGAATGGAAGTGGCCTATTCTAACTACGCTCAGGTAAAGATGTGTTTCATTAACAGTTTTGTGCAGAAAATTCAAATAAACTTTAGATTTAATTATGTAATTAAAAATATATTTAATGTTGTAATTTTTTTTTTTTTTAAATAATTTAATATAAATATTTTATTACAAATTATCTTTCAAAATTATTTTTAATATAAATTTTAAGGGATTTTTTAAATAAAGACATTGATTTGGCTTCTTTAATATTTTTAGGTAGTTTATTATATAATTTTGCACCCTCATACATAATGTTTTTCTTTCCATAATTTGTTCTTGGAGGTCGTAAGCACAAGTCATTCATGCGTCGCAGACTTTTAGTGTGAATATTTTTCTTTTGTAGAAATGTTAATTGACTATGGATTTCTTTAGTAAATATTTTCCGAACCAATACACAGGTAAAGTATGTATATGTCTGTTTAACGGTCATAATTTTGGTTTCTTTGTTTGTTTGTTTGTTTTATAGCTAGATGGAGCTAAAAAAAAGATCCAGAAAAAAAGAGCGTTTTTCTTTAGTTTTGTACTGGTTTAATAAAAGGGTATTTTTGCCTATGAAAGTGGGACGTCGACCCACAAAGTGTACAGATGATGATCCAGAAAAAAGAGCGTTCTTCTTTAGTTTTGTACTGTTTTATTTAAATGGTATTTTTATCTATCATACAGAGGGAATTATACCAAGATCAAGGCCTTTATTATGGTTAAAAGGAAGACGCTGGATACAGGTAAAGTAAAGTAAAGTAAAAGGTCGCTCTACTAATAGTACAAAATATTTATTGATCAATTAGCAAGAAACCAATGAATTAGAATTTAAAAGCTACTTTATAGATTTACTTAATTTATTGGTGTTATGTTCCTTAGCTGTGATAGCAGTAAAATATCTACCTTGTTCTGCGTAAAAAAACATTCGACTTATTTATAATCATCAGTAAATTGGTTTTGGGTGAATATTACATCGGGGTATTGAAATTTCGGGCTAATAATGCATCAATGGAGCAATTGATCAATCATAATCATCATTTCAGCCACAGGACGTCCACTGCTGAACATAGGCCTCCTCCAATGATTTCCATGTTGCCCGGTTGGTAGCGGCCTGCTTCCAGCGCCTTCCTGCTACCTTTATGAGGTTGTTGGTCAACCTTGTGGGTGGAATTGATTAGTTTATTGAAATAAAATTCAATCATTTGAATTTTGAGATGATCTCACCCGTCATGTCTATAATGCCCAAACTCTACAATCCACGCACGGCGTCCCACAATAAACACGTAAATGTATTTATTCAACCGTTTGACTCGCTTCAGCCACTAATTTTTCGTCATGGACGATGCCAGTTACGGCGTTATGCATTAGCGCTGCTAAGTGTCGTGTAGTTACGGTGTTCTACGTGTGAAGTCTACGTTAAAAGGCGTTTCGGCTTGTTTTACAGGTGTAGTTAACGAGCTACGCAATATTGTAGTAGTATCGTTCGTCGTTCCTCGTTTCAGCCAAATGACGTCCACTGCTGGACAAAGGCCTCCCCCAAGGTTTTCCACAATGAACGGTCCTGCGCTGCCCGCATCCAGGCTCTTCCCGCGACCTTTACCAGATCGTCGGTCCACCTAGTAGGAGGCCTGCCCACGCTACGTCTTCCAGCCCGTGGTCGCCACTCGAGAACTTTCCTGCCCCAACGGCCATCGTCTCTACGAGCTATGTGGCCCGCCCACTGCCACTTGATTTTAGCAATTCTGCGAGCTAATGTCGGTTACTTTGGTTCTCCTGCGGATCTCCTCATTTTCTCATCCCGTCTTAGTGAGCACCTACGTTCTAAAAGGAACCCCCATGCAAAATTGGAGACTCCTAGCACTTGTAGTTTCTGGGATTTCGTGATGAGTGAGTGAGTCAGTCAGTGACCTTTCACTATAGATGTCTCCACCGGTTCTGTCTGTCTTTTCAACTACAAACACATTATGGTTGTCACACTTGTCACCGAGCAATACATGAGTAATATTTATGATAGACGTAAGGTTTAATCAACATAGTTTCTGAGTTGTAATTGTCATGACAATTGATTGTTTGCTGTGATAATAGAATATAATTAATTTTGATTAATTTTACACATAAACTGCTGGACCAATTTTGGTGAATTTTGATAAGTTGGTCTGTTTTTTGTCGAATTGCCTGCTACCTTTATGAGGTCGTCTGTCCACCTTGTGAGTGGACGTCCCAATAGCTGCACTTTCCGGTACGTGGCCTCCACTCCAGAACCTTGCAGCTGCCCCATCTACTTGTAATAACATGTTAATAGGTAATAAACCAGACTATTTCCACTTTCCCACCTCTCGTTCCCACCGCTGCAACTTCTATTGTAGGCACCTCTTAACGACCTAGACTTGCAATACTTAAACATTTCAAATGATTGACGTAACTAGTACCGACCTGTGATTTAGCCGCGCCTAGTACGCGTATTAGTGATTTTTTAACGCTAATGACGTAATGAAGCCGGTAGGGCTTCCACGGTAAACGCCTGTCAAAATACACGCATACATGTAACCTGATCTGGCTGGTACAGGATGTTCGGAATACTTTCATTATTTTGTATTTAGTTTTAACCTTTTTAATGTACCTAATATCCTAAAAAAAAACTTTTAGTCAGTCGTTTTCAAAAAATATTGTACACGTATTTTTTACTTGTCAATCAAACAAGTAATTATGAAGTTATGATGCGTTGAAGTTCCACGTGACGTCTCAAAGTGCTACACCCTATAAGCACGCCTTGACGTCACGGGCCTCTTCTTTTGAACTTTGGCAGGCTTTTTTTCCATTTTTGTTGTAAAACATCATCTATTCCTCCTAACTACATAATACACCACAGCTTTTGGCTTTATAATAATACTAGCTTTGGTCGCCCGCTACGCGGGCTACAAAAGCTAGATCTGCGATGCTGGCCGCTCCGGGCTTCGCCCTACGCGGCGCTCGGCCTGCGGCCTCGNCCTAGGCAGGTTATATGTAGGATACTTAGGAATTCCCACGGGACCGGGAATTAGCGGGAAAATATTTTTGTATGAAAAATCTAAACTGCTTAAGTTAGACGCTTGAAATTTGGCATGCAGGTACCTTAGTAAACTTAAAGCTTCGTTACAACAGGATATTGCAAAATTCCCACGGGAACGGGAGTTAGCGGGAAAAAACATTTGTATGAAAAAATCTTAACCGTGTAAGATAGATGAAGGGGGTAAAACGGGATCCATGCGTACGAAGTCGCGGGCGGCCGCTAGTTAATAATAATATAGTCGGGCAAATTGTTGTTATTATTTTTCGACCTGAAAATTATTTTCTTGTTAAATGTTTATCCGTGATTATCTATATTCTATACTCTAGTCCCGTTATCTTTAAAAGAAATCATACATTATTATAATAATTACGTTTCCCACAACCACTACTTTGACTAGGAAATGCGATATCCCAAACCCATACGCAAAATCGGTTAATACAAAACCATAATGTGACGTCACTTTACAACTTATCTCTATCTTGATAAGTATAATAGACCCTCTCAATGAACTGCATACTGTATGAATGGAACTACCCTTCGAATTATACTGCATTTTAATTCCAATCTTAAGACACAAAAAATAGGGTCCAAATTCGAAAATGTATCATCCATATGCGCACACGAAGTTGCAGATTATAGGGTCTTTCAAAATTGGGTTTTAATGGTAATAGATTTATGGTTTAAAATGGGAAAACTTGTAATTTTAGGGAGAGGGTGATTCTGCAATAGATCAAACTTTTTACGTATCAATTTGGACGCCAATTAGGGAATGATCGTGTGCAGTGATTTTGATTTAGACAATTACGCTTTCATGGTCCTTTAGCGGTTGTCAACGCTTATCTTAATCATCAATTTGATGAAAAAGGATGATATTTTCTAATATTAGGTATCTTTTTTAAATAACAGAATTTTTCCTACTTCTTTTTATTTCTTATGTTTTTATTTGTGATACTGTAAGGACCACCTTACACAGAATAAGATAGATAAGGTGTAAGAATGCATATAAACAAAAATCTGTTTTCTGATGATTTTGTATTGAATAAACAATTTTTCTTTCTTTCATTACCTAGTAGCCCGACGGATTAGCAACCTGAAGTGGCAATAGGCAGGGCACATAGTACGCAGAACTGACGGCCGATGGGGCAGCAAGATTCTGGAATGGAGGCCGCGTACCGGAAAACGCAGCGTGGGACGTACACCCACAAGATGGACCGACGACATCATAAAGGTAGCAGGGAAGCGCTGGACGCAGGCCGCTACCAATCGATCAATATGGAAAGCATTTTTGGAGGCATACTCGTATGTTCAGCGGTGGACGCCCTATGGCTAAAATGATGATGATGATGATGATAATTACACATAGGTAATTACTTAATAAAAAGAAAATAAGGAATAACGCACTTTGTTTTCTCTAATGAAATGCACATACAGTTAATTAAACAAATTAATCAAGTTATTATGTAATTTCTGTCATCATCAAATTCTAGTAAGTATATTATTAGCAATTATTTCATTTTATTACCCCAATAAACTGGCGGCCGCCGTCCCATGCTAAATGTTGGATGGAATTAAACCAGCCAATCACACGCTCATCCCCTGTCCCCATGGGCAGAGATTAAATAGGAAATCAGAAATACCAGTTAGTTAACGAAGTTATACTTTTGTACCTAATTTACAACAGTCGATTTAATTTAGTGGTACGAGAGCGTAATTAATTATTTTTGGTTCAAGCCTAAAAGTCGCACGCGCCTATACGTACGACTATTCCAAAATGACACCTGTGATTATTGAATTTACAACCTCTAATCACATAAATTTTAATTCTTTGATTAGTAAAATTAATCTCCTCTTGCTAGCTCTAAATTTTTAGCTGCTTTTACTGTCACAGAGATATATCTTAGCATATTGCCTACACAGCAAAGCTCAAATCATTTCAATACCATAGGTTTTGTTCTGTGATTGCCCAAAATATTTAAATTCTAACTCGATCAACCTGTGAGCTTTGTTTCGTAATACGCATCAAGTGGCTTCATCATCACCACCATCTTCATTGTTTCAGCCACAGGACGACAATCCCGGAACATAGGACTCTCCCAACTAAGTATTTCCACATTGACCGATTGGTAGCGGCCTGCATCTAGTGCTGTTTAAAGGAGAACAACCACTTTCTATGAAGCGTTGGGCCCAGTACTAAGTTATTTGTACAGCTACAAATTTTATGTCGTTTTTATGCCTTCATAAACTAGTTTATTNGAAATAAATGCTTTTTATTATTATTATTATTATTATTAATCCTACGCAATCAGCGCGCGCCCAAAGTTGCCCGTTCACAAGTTATGAGGTTCTGAAAATTTTAAAAAAAGTAAGTAAAAGTGACTTTTTTTTTTAATATCTTTAAAGATTTAACGAAAATATAGAGATTCTATACGTTAATAATGTGAATTAACCTTAAATTACTGCTAAAAACACATTTTAATAAAATTCAAAGGAATAAAATCAGCGATATATTTTTCACAATTTTCATTTTTCGGAACCTCATAACTTCTGAACGGGCAACTTTGTGCGCGCGCTGTTAGCGTAGGATTATAGTCAACAAGCCATAGATCAAGGCTCAAGTAGATTCAAAGCAAAATATGTCAAGGCTTAGTCGAAATCGACCACTTTATGTTTCATTCTATACAACGAAAATGGAAAATATTTTTTTCCAGCCAAACTATTGGTTTTAGAGAAAAACGTTTCATAATATTTATTCATCAGAATAACATACCCTATCGGTAGGTATTTTTTTCAAACAGAAATTGTGAACAAAATATCGCTGTTTTTATTCCTTTTAATTTTATTAAAGTGTGTTTTAGTAGTAATTTAAGGTTAATTCACATTATTAACGTATAGTATCTTTATATTTTCGTTAAATCTTTAAATATATTTCAACAAAAAGTCACTTTTACTTACTTTTTAAAAAAAATTCAGAACCTCATAACTTATGAACGGGCAACTTTGGGCGCGCGCTGATTACGTAGGATTATAGTCAACAAGCCATAAAACAAGGCTCAAGTAGTTTCAAAGCAAGATCTGTCAAGGCTTAGTCGAAATCGACCACTTTATGTTTCATTCCATACAACGAAAATGGAAAATATTTTTTTCCAGCCAAACTATTGGTTTTAGAGAAAAACTTGTGCAGCATTTATTCATCAGAATAACGTAACCTATCGATAGGTAATTTTTTCAAATAGAAATTGTGAAAAAAATCGCTATGTCCATAAATCGCAATTTCGATCCATAGTGCGGCCGTTAAACGACTGAAAAGCTAATGGCAAATTATTCACCTCGCCTTTTTAAAGGAGAATATAAATTCTATCAAACAGGCGGAATCATCCGTGTCTAGGCTCACAAACGAAGTCGGGTTAGTTTATGACCTCGTTTAGCATTGAGGACGCGTAACTTTTGATAAACGTGACGATTGATGACGATCGTGACTTGTCGAACGAGATTAATTAAACAAAAAGAACGTTAGATAAGGGTGAATGATTTTTAGCGTTGATCAAGCAGAGAAGAATAGAGAGGGCCATTCCCACTCTTCCCGTGAATGTTATAAATGGCGACTAAAGGGACAAACATGCGAACATCAGGCCTCCCCAACTCGTGGAATCCAAAGCTATGAATTTGAATTTAAATCCTGACAAGGGTATACACATTTTTTTTACGTGTTAAATTCCGGTAGAGTCAGGCTCCTCTTTCTCACAGGGCCCTGTGATCGAGGAGGCCCCCGTCGGTTTTCCTAAAAGATCTTTCTCCAAATCATCCAGATGAGAAGGGCCTCCTTTGACCCTTGTGCCCATTGCCCCTAGTAGATCAAAGACGGCCCTGGGTAGAGTAGAATAGATAGACTATAGGACCATTCCCACTCTTCCTGTGGATTTCCTAAGAATATGGGACTAACATACTAACATAGAGCTCCCCAACCCGTCTGGCCAGCGCGTGGGGAGTGTAAGCCAAATCCTTCAGGGAAATAGAGCACTGGTTACCTTGAAAAGGAGGCTGACAATAGTGACTGAGTTTCTTGCGCTGCTTCTTCTCAGCACTGGCCCATTTATTGTCCCGAAGCAGTGGTAGGGTTAATACTGGAGCGTGTAAAAGTGCTTTTTAAAAGCTTATTATGTAATTTGCAAAAATAAATCAGTTTTATGAATTTTTTATAGGTCGTGATACTGAAGTAGAACGTCCACTGCTGGACAAACAAAGGCCTCCCACAAGGATTTTCACTATACTTAACTGGTCCTGTGCCGATTCTACAACTTTTTTTTTTATTTTAATACTTACTTTTAGCCTGAGATTAAGTTACAACATAAACAGCTGTTATTTACAATATCGTTGTATTATGAAATAATGTCGTAGGTATGTAATTGCATAATAAAATGTTCACTATCGTCCTCTGATAAACAAAATACACGTCCAAGTACTAATTAGCGCGTACTCAAGTACGTAGTTAATACTAGGGTCAAATGAGTAACACTCATTGACAACATGTTGTCTGTTTACCAGTCGGCGTTGTCAATAAGTTATATTTTGCCCACGGCTACGCTTGTTTCTACTTCAGCCCGTCAAACACTCCCACCGCTGCAACTCCTGTGTAGCCAGGATCTACAGCTTGACAGTCAATAATAACCCAACCAGTGAAGGTCAAGTTTGTGCCGGGGGAAAAATAAACTGTCATTGGGAAAGTCATTACATATTTTATGTGCCTGCACTTTATTTGAAATACAAGTTCCGTATCCATCCATAGACCCCTAGGCCACACGTCGTGATAACCAAAGATTCACGCTAGCGATATTATTATGATGTATAGCCAAATATTCGCGTATCTTCGGGGCTTTTTTGCTCAGGCACTGACCCAGTTATGTACCTACTAGACCCGTAGTTAGGTATGTAGGTACTATACACTGTTACTTTATTCCTACACTAGCTTTTGCCCGCGGCTTCACCCGCGTGAAATTTCGTTTGTCACAGATCGTTATTATAATATGTTATTCTGGGTTATAAACAATAATACTGTAAAGTTTCATCAAAATCCGTCCAGTAGTTTGTGTGAAAGGGTAACAAATATCCAGACATCCAAACTTTCGCACTATAATATTAGTAAGAAGTAGGATTACAGACAAAATAATATTATCATTTGCTTGCAATACTTTATCAATTGCAATCAAGCAATATTATAATTGATATGATTAACCAATTATAGTTACTTTGTCATCTTAATTAAGATTTAATAGAAGATAATAGGTACCACGGATGTTTACTCGTGTATGTTATTTTAGTACCTACATTTATACTGATATTTATTTATTTATTTAGTAGGACAACCAACAAGACATACACTGGAAGACAATCAATATTTACAACGTATTTAACTATGACGTATATGTAGATATGCAGACGTTAGTTTCTATAAAATGAAGGTTTATAAGTTTATGCTCACCAAGGTTCGTTCGTCTCAGCCAAATGCCGTCCTCTGCTGGACAAAGGCCTCAGGATTTCCACATCGACCTGTCCTGCTGCCCGCATCCAGGTACTTCCCGCGACCTTCACCAAATCGTCGGTCCAACTAGTGGGAGGCCTGCCCACGCTACGTCTTCTGACTTGTGGTCGCTACTTAAGAACTTTTCTGTCCCAACGGCCATCATCTCTACGAGCTATGTACCCCGCCCACTGCCTTGATTTCCACCACCAAGCCTACTTGAATTTTAAGACTTCTTATCTTCTTATTCGTTACGCTCTTGGCAGAGCGGTCGTGGTCATGTTGAGGCGTTGTTCACATCGGTAGAGGCGGATACAACTCTCCGCACGATCTCCCACCATCTTTCTCTATTGGCAGACTGTCTGGTGCATCCCACATACGCCGTCTCCCACTGCTGATTTAACTTGGTCGGTCCAGCGCATTGGTTACCTGCCACGCGATCGGGTTCCATCGACTTTTCCTTGGACGACCAGTCGTTCTATGGAGTTGTCAATAAGCTGACAAACTAACCTTATTCCAATAACAAAGACGACGTGTTGCCAACTTTTTGGCTACTTTGGGTGTCACGAACTATTTAAACTGTTCAACATGCGTCGTATAACTTTTTATCAGGTGATAGAATAGAATAGTCTTTAGCAAATTAAGATGGACTTACAAGAACATAAATTGAAAAATTGTTCTCAAAACTTAGGTATAACATTTTGGCATAGTTTTAGCTGTGCCCTCAGGCTGTGCCTTGGTTATAAAAAAAGTCGACTGTCGACGAAAAAAAGGGAAAAAAAAAAAAAAAAAAACGAAACAAAGGACTACATATCGTACCTACTCATTTCACCTAAGCAATGTTTCCGGAAAACGCAGCGTGGGACGTCCACCCATAAGGTGGATCGACGACCTGATAAAAGTAGCAGGAAGGCGCTGGATGCAGGCCGCTACCAACCGTGCGATGTGGAAGTCATTGGGGGAGGCCTACTTATGTTCAGCAGTGGACATCCTATGGCTGAAATGATGATGATGAATGGTTCCGAAGTGAAATAAACACACAATTCTACTTTATTTACCCGGATGATATCACCCAAGTGTATTCACTTTATTAGGTAGATTTTTTTTTTGCACCGCCTTACTCTCTCTGCATGACCCGTGGTTGACTGGCAGAGAATGCCATCCGGCATTAAGTCCGCCACAGTGCATTGTACCACGGCTATAATTTATGCTGATCTGTGACACTAAATTTCACGCGGGTGAAGCCGCGGGCAAAAGCAAGTAAATAAATAAATAACCTAACTGCCTCTGTGGTCTTAGTGGTAAGACCACCTGCTTCAGACGCAGAGGTCCCGGGTTTGATTCCCAGTGGGGGGCAGATTTTTCTGTTCGGTTTGGTTGGTGGTAGGGCTTGTTCTAAGTCCGCCTGGCTAGCTACCACCATCCTACCTAAGTCTGGCGCCATAACAACAATGTTAACAGCATTGTTGTGTTCCGGCAGTTAGAGGTAAGATAGCCACCGTGGTTGAGGATTCCGGGTGAAGCTCGCTTCCACCTTCGGCCTGATCGTCACTTACCATCAGGTGAGATACAGGCCAAGAGCTTCCTCGTTGTGGATAAAAAAAACATCGTCAGTACTGAAACTTGCTATCCCAATAAACCATACACTTGCCCTTGGTATAATAATATCAACAGCTAAGCCACTAGCGCAAAGCTGTCTTGCAAAAATTGTCTCTCCACTGATGGCAAACGTTGTCAGGTATCGCCATCTGAAACACTAAATTTTAATTAGAAAATATTTGCCAGAAAATTTCAAGTTATCGCGAGTAAAGTGAGCACAGCGCCATCTTTGTATTTTATAAAGAATCACACCCCGCCGACTGAAATACGAAACCACCCCCTGTCGTAACTTGTTTTCCCTGTTTGCTAGTGCTGCCATCTGTTGCTGATGTGAAAATATTTCATGTTATAGCGGGCATTTCCAATAGCGCACAGTCGCGACAGCAATATAATTACGCGCGAGCGATAAGGATGGGTAGCTAGGGGTCATTGGGCAAAATTCTACGTGCTCACGGACCGGGCTTTAGCCGTGTGGTCCCAGCAGAGTAAAATAGAAACTATTCCCGTGGATATCGTAAGAGCCTAGGGGATTAAAGGACAATGCGAATATCAGGCCTCCCCAACCCGTCTGGCCAGCGTGGGGAGTGTAAGCCAAATCCTCTGGTAAATTATATCCTTCAGTGGACACTAAACGACCTGTGGGCGTAGTGTGTTTACATCAAACGACCTCACTAGTGAGCGCGTTAAAAAATATAAGAAAATTCGCGCTCACTGTTGACGACGTTTGACGTAAACTCACACTAAGCCCTTTGTACGGCTAGCACGAAAAACTTTCGAGTTCGCTTCGAATCATTTACGTATTCGACAAAATTCGATACTCAATCTTCGAATTAAACGATAACGTGACAATTTTGATTCTCAAAATAAGTTTCGTGCAACCATTTCTCATACTAAGTTCACTTTACGACACGTTCACAAGGGCGCTGTTGTAGTTTTCGTATTAAATCTTTTGATAGCGATTCGAATACGCAAACGATTTGAACTCGAAAGTTTTTCGTGCTAGCCTACGTGCTAGTAGGTACTGATTATGATAAATAGGTAATATAATGAAATAAAAATACTACTTTCACGCACTCTAAACTTCTAAACCCTTCCTTGACTAAAAATAAAATCTATTGATGTTAATATTCGCTTCAGGGTTTAAAAATAAAATTCAATTTATAAACGAATGTTATATTGCCTCAAAACCATACCAATCAACTGTTATATGTTTTTGGAATAATTAAGTATTAACATAACTACAACAGACGTGCTAAAATCAACCGTATACATGCGCTATAGATTATAAAATGATACTTAGTTTGCCCATAGATTAAGTATCTATGGTTTGTTTATTTTTTTCTTTCCATATTGCACCTACTTTATTTTTGTTGGGAAACGAAATATAAATGTATAAAAAGCCCCATGTAGAAATCACTGGCAAGAAATAAAACAAAGATTAAACTTAGTCACAATTATTATAACTTTTTGAAGATCTATGCATTGTTAAAAAGTTTTTGAATAAAATATCCAACTTTTTTAAACTTATGTATTCGCAACTTAAGTACTACATGCTAATATTTGGATATTATAATTATCACTATAAAATCACTGAAGTTTTCCAATTTGAAAAACGTTTCCTATCACTCAAATAATATTGTCGAAAAATATCCATTCCCTTTGTTCTCTTAACACGCGTTTTTGAAGGTAATTTCTTATAAATCCAATAAAAAAACTCCTTAAAACGACAAAATTAACATGCGTCAGAGGAAAAATATTTTAATTGTATTATTGGATATTGCACAGTATAAAAGCGAGGTAACTTTTCCGGTATTTAGATCTCAAAAATTCAAGCAACTTTAGTATATCAGACAATTCAACAATAAATAGTTTCACAATAATAAATAAGCACTACTGTACTACTAAAGTTGCAAAAACCAGTAAGATTTAAACTGTTTAAAAAACTTTTCGAATTTTTACAAACGTCAATTACAAAATTTGACTTTTTACTTTTTTTGTGATACAGCAATGGAATAGTCCAATTCTGCCTATGATGTTTACAAAATTTGACTTTTTTCTTTTTTGTGACGCAGCAATGGAATCAACTGACTCTGCCAATGATATTGCCGAAAATGATGGCCGCACACATGATAACACCGATGCCTGTTAGAATTTGGTTGGGTTCGAAGGATATTTTCTTTTCTTCGACCTCCCTTTCTTTTTCCGCGTCGTCCAGGTCTTGGTGGACTACGGATAATGCTTTGGCTATTTCCGCGTCTGATTTTGCGCTGACTTGCGACGCGGACAGCACTAATTTCTTGAGGTCCCGCAGTTGGTTATCTATGACGTGTTCTTGGTGTGTTATGTGATCTGGAATGGAGAAGATAAATCAATGAATGAGTGTCCTAGACTGTCCATAGACATACAGGTCTAGTACATAACTTAGTAATTTCCTGAGGTATGGGGAGCGGAACGGGAGGGTTGACATGTGACGTGACAGGGAATACAAGTTTGAAGCACATCTGAAGGGTCGCTGACAATTGACGTCACAAAAACACCCACCCATGCCGGTTCAATACCTCAGACACTGACTCAATTATTTATTTATTTATAATAAATAGGTATACAACCAGTTTACAGTCTAGGCTTCATCGCAAAGAAAAATAAGTAAGTTATGTGCTAAACTTGTAATACCCCTTTCAGCGCGCTCTAATACAATATTGTGCGGGTTACAAAATCGAGAATATCTCATTAGTTTTACATCGGAAGTGGATCGTACGATTGTACGGGAAGCGTTCTTTCACCTCCCGTGCAAATGGTAATGCCAGATTTTGTATGGAAGGTGGCGTCTTTTTTTTTCGCGCGGCCATCGACCAAACTTTGTTTTTTGATTACAAAATAGTGTAATAAACCAAACTTACTATGACATGTATACCTCTAAACTCAGTCTGAATTGAGTTACGAGCGTTAGATGTTTGATGATTTACATACTAGATTTGCTTTTTGCGTGCAAGTTTTGTAAGAAATTGCAACAAAATATTGCGCTATTTTTTTATTGCGCTGATTCTACTCCACATTGATGTCTGGAGCCTTTAATGGATGGTATTGTTTGTTTACACATACAATGTCACTATTTTTTTGCAATTTCTTACAAAACTTGCGCGCAAAAAGCAAATCTAGTATGTAAATCATCAAACTTCTAATGCTCGTAACTCAGTTCAGACTGAGTTTAGAGGTATACATGTCGTAGTAAGTTTGGTTTATTACACTATTTTGTATACAAAAAACAAGGTATGGTCGATGGCCGCGCGAAAAAAAAAAGACGCCAATTTCCGGCAGTCTTTTTGTCCGAAGCGCAGTTGGTGAGCAGGTTACATCCTGTACAGTTCATCACTAATTGCGCTCCCCAACTTGGCGACAGAAAATCTGGAAAATTGTAGCAGATTCGTAATCTGCGGTTCCAAATTACCTAAACACCATGTTCAAAATTACAAATTTCTTTCTAATTTAAGCGCCGGTCCGAAAGGGATACAATATCGAACAGGAAGCCAGCATTTTAAAGACAAAGTTTGTTTTTGTTACCTATAAGCGACGTCTGCTTGTTGACTAGATGGTCGATGTTCTCCTGCATCAGTCTCAGATTCTGTGCTAGTTGTTCCTGAAACAATTTGGTGTTCACTTTAGTGATTTTTAAAGTATTTTTTGACATTCTTCTCTAAAAGGACACACATTTTCCAAGCCAATTAACTATTTCTACAGTTTACTTTATAAGATTAAAAAAAAAACTATTTTTTTTTATTTCAATTTGAAGATGATCACTAACCTGCTGATGATCACTGACCTGGTAAGCGAACTCAGTCAGTCTTCTAGGCATCAGCGATATCAGACTTTTAGCCCTGTGTAAAGACGGGGCTCCTGCTATGGAGACTAAAAATTACCTGCTAATGATCACTGACCTGGTAAGCAAACTCAGTCTCCATGGCGTCAGCGATATCAGACTCCTAGCCCTGTGTAAAGACGGGGCTCCTGCTGTGGAGACTAAAAATTACCTGCTGATTATCACTGACCTGGTAAGCGAACTCAGTCTCCATGGCGTCAGCGATATCAGACTCCTAGCCCTGTGTAAAGAGGATTGGGCTCCTGCCCTGCTGTGGAGATTAACTGACCTGTCGATGATCAGTGACCTGCTGACCACTGACCTGGTAAGCGAACTCAGTCTTCATGGCGTCAGCTATATCAGAATTTTAGCCCTGTGTAAAGAGGGTTGGGCTCCTGCCCTGCTGTGGAGATTAACTGACCTGTCGATGATCAGTGACCTGCTGACCACTGACCTGGTAAGCGAACTCAGTCTTCATAGCGTCAGCGATATCTGACTTATTGGCGGTGCCTCCCCCGGCGATGGTATACAACACGCTTGCACTCCTGGCCATCTGCTGTTCCATCATATCCCGGAACTCCGCCATCTTTAGACGGTTGTTGATGGTGGAGCCGGCGATGCCGAGTACTGTGCCTTTGGTGGACGAAACAATAAGTGAGTATGTAGTAAAAATGTTATTCTGTACCAATTAATAAATTAAACCACGGCTGAACCAAAATGCTAATCAATGCTCAGTCTTTAATTAAATCTTAAATCTTTGAGCTATTTTTTAAAGATTTTATTTACTACTAGTTTCTGTAGCTGCATTTTCGTGCGAATTTCTAAGATTTAGGACTCTTGAATTACTATAAACACCCAGAGATTATTCAATAACTGCGAAAGACAGGCCAATCATAATGAAGTGAATTTACAAACTTGACCTTCACTGGTTGGGTTATTGGCGGTCAAGCTCCTCACGAGAGTTGGGAATATTCCCGTGCGGTGGAGACAAAATGACCTGAGCTAAGTGAATGAATGAATGATGATAACTCACCAAATATAGACGCGACGATGTACCAGTACTTGTTCCTTTCAGCATGAGCTCTTTCTCTCTCGTGTCCCAGCTTGACAGCTGCCGACATGGTCGCGAATAACTCGCGTTCTTCCCGCTCCGCGTCGGAGAATAACGCTCGGAGCGCCCGCTCTTGGAGGATAAGCTGGAGGCAAAGTTAGTGTTGAGGAATCAAGTAACTTTTATCTTAGGCCGGCAATACACGAAGCAGTCAGGGTCGACAGCTTCAAGCTGCGACTGCACAGTGAACTGCAGAGTTCTATGGACGAAAATACACGAACCGCTCGAGCAGTTGCAACTGATTCGGGCGGTCTACAGTACGGTGAATTTTCATCGTGCGGTCAAGCAGTCGCCAGCCATACACTGACTGCTCGAACTGTCGACAGCTCTCGCGCAGTTACCTCCGCCCACTTTCTTCATTCCACGGCGCGCGCGCTTGTGATTTTGTAACGGTTAGCGTTACCGTTGACCTTTATCTTAGAACTAAATTCTAATTTAATTACTATTATCTACCTAAATAAATAAACTAAAATAATAAAATATCTAAATCTACGTAAGCTACCTAACTAAATAACTTAATTAAGTAATTCATATTATTCTACACTAATAAAATAAACAAAATAATAAATCTACAAGCAAACCCGCGCGAAACAAGTTGTTAAATATTTCTTTTGTTCTCTGTCGAGCGGGCGGGCTGTTTTTTATGTATGCGCAAGCGACGCGCCTACGGCCGCGATGCTCCCGCCGCGTCTCCTAGTCCGAGCCAGAGCGTTAGCGAGCACGGACGTATCGCTGTCCGTCACCGCCGGACCCGCGATTTACGTAATGTTCTAAAAACTAAATATGTAATCGCGTATTGGTGAACCCCGCTACCGGGTGAGTGTTGCAAAAGTATTTTAATGCCTAGATTTTATAATTGTGCTAAATGTAAGTACCTAGCCGCCATTTTGTTCTTGAAATGTGCTATCCATGTGCTCGGTGTCATTTCATACAAATTTCCTATTACTATAACTTCTTAATATTATTATTTTACAACTTACTACATGTATGATTAAATAAGTAAACTAAATATTTTATGAAATGACATCGACACGTCATGACTTTTAAATGACCTTGTCGTACTGTAACGACACTCATTCCAAATTCTATTTAATGTCCTAAATTGAACTATTCTAATCTTATTCTACTTGTTCTAATTATTCTACATTATTGCCTACCTATATTGTTTTACAAATTAATTGCCTACATAGATGATGTTCTAAATAATTATCTACCTACATAATTTAATATTTTGCATACTTCACGTTCACCTTCACGCTCATCTTCTTCACTACAACTACCTGCCATGCATGGCCAGCGCACTACAGCCGAACTACCACTTGGCTCCTCAACCCGGCAGAGCTGCCTGTCGTGTCGGACGGCCCGTACGCACACTCTAAGTGGCCCTACACCACAGTGCGTACGGTCCCTAACCGTCTGGCGCGTCGACGACCCTGCGGGCTCACCACCAGCGAGGAACCAAACCACATCACCATCAATGCTAGCGAGGACAGTGGTTTGAATATACTACCACCGGTGACGAATCTCGTGCGATATGATAGTTTGCTCGTAACCCACACCCTTAAGGTCTCTTTCTCTTAAATCTAAATAAATTACTTGTAACTTAAATCTATCTTTTATTTCTCTAACTTAACTATAAATTCTATTATGTCACTTGGCCTAAAGCCTATAACCGTGACAATTTGTTGAGCAGTTAATACCAACTAGCTACTCGAGCAATTATCACTGGCAGCTTCAAGCTGTTGACTCTTGACTACAAGAGTGGTCCGTGTATGTTGATCACTGACTAACTGCTCGAGCTGTCCGTGTATGGCGGGCCTTAGATTACACTAACAGAACTGCTCAAAGTCAAAGCTTTTATTCAGTACTTAGGCCATTTCCAGCCGGGCTAGGATGCGCGCCGTGATATACTTTATCGACGTCAAAATGGCGTGATAACCGCTTATCGCGGCACGCATCCTAGGCCTACAGGGCGCGTACACGTCCCAAATATAGCTTGCCCTACCACCACTTCGGAACAACATAATATCGTCTGGTGCAGAAAAGAAGTCGCCATAAAATACAAGTGTGCAAGTGACAATAGCGAAATCATCATTTCCCAAAACCCGAATCATTGCATTGCAGAAAAAAAGCACTTAGAAGCGCTTGTAAGCAAATTGGCGATCGCTACGGCAGTTTTCGGTTTTCGGTGACAGTGCTTAGCGATCGCCATTTTGCTCACAAGTGCTTCCAAGCGGTTTTTCCTGCCAAACGTCCCCAAATATCTTCTAGAAAGAAGATGTTTACGTAAAAAAATTACACCACTGCGGGAAGTCTCCTCAATAAGTTCGTTTCATCCACTCGGCCGCGCCCCAGCAATGTTTGGTCTCGGTCGCGCGGGGTGCGGGGAGTTTGATCCGAGCAATCCGAGCGTCATTATTGTAGTGTGCGTGTGCATTCATGGATCATTTAGCGTGTACAGATAACACTCAAACATTAGCGGAAGAATGGTGGAGCGCGTCTTCGTGAATGATACGATCTATACCTGTAGATGTTTTTTTTAAATAAAGTAAGTAATAAAGTCTTTATTGTGTATGAACAAAGGTTCCAAGTTTTTCACACTTGAAGAGCACTGTGTTATTTTTTGTGTAAAACTTAAATATTAGTGTCTATCCACTTAATATGGCTGCCACAAAATACCAGGTCAGGACCTAGAGCATAACACATGCTGAGTGGCTGCCATTTTAGTTCAAATTTAACTATTTAAGTAAGTAACTATGTTGTAAGTAGTCTAAGGATGTTTGGACTAAATAAAAATAGTTTCTTTCTTTCTTTCACTTACCTTATGCTCCTCAGTGCACAGCTGCAGATACTTGTCGTCTCCCTTCATGGTATTTTGTATCTCGGAGTGGAGTTCCTTCAGACGCGCCTCCACGTCCGACACCTGCCTGCCGAGCTCGCGCCGCCGCTCTTGCGCCACCATAAACCGCTCCTGAAATGGAGGACACAATCGTCATCATCGGGTCACGATATCCCGAGGCACACGATGTCCTAAGTGACTCGGTATCCTAAGTCACAACACGATGTCCTAAGTCACATGATGTCCTATGTCACACTATAAGACACACAATGTCCTAAGTCACACGATGTCCTAACACAACACAACACAATGTCCTAAGCCACACGATGTCCTGAGTCACATGATGTCCTAAGTCACACAATAACCTAAGCCACACGATGTCCTAAGGTCACACGAATTTACACTATGTCCTAAGTCAGACGATGTACTAAGTCACATGACGTACTATGTTACACTATGTCCTAGGTCACACGATGTCCAAACACACACTATGCACAAAGTCACATGATGTTTTAAGATACACAATGTATTAAGTCACACGATGTCCTAAGTCACGCGATGTCGTAAGTCACACGATGTCCCATGTCACACGGTCCTAAGTCACGCGATGTCTTAAGTAAGTCACACGATGTGCTAGTCATAAAATGTCCTAAGCCACACAGTGTCCTAAGTCAGCGACAAGCATGATGCGACGTTTTCAACGCGAAGCGACACGATAAAGCCGTATACAGGAAGAAGGAATTTGGCCTACATACTGACTAAATAGTTTTGGCAGGAATCTGCCAAGGTACTATTTTAAACACTTGAAAAAGGCTAGCAAATTGTTTCTTGAACTGCTTAGGCCAACTCATTGTCCTGATAAATTAATATTTCCCCTTTTATGAAGGGAGAATCAGTAGATTTACTGATTATTCTGATGCTATCATTATCTTAATCTCATCAGCTCAATCCTATCTTACTAATATTATAAATGTGAAAGTTTGGATGTCTGGATGGATGTTTGTTACTCTTTCACGCAAAAACTACTGAACGGATTTTGAAGAAACTTTACAGTATTATTTTTTATAACCCAGAATAACATATAGGCTATAATTTATGAAGATCTGTGACAAACTAAATTTCACACAGGTGAAGCCGTGGGCAAAAGCTAGTTTATTATAAAGTCAGCTGTGAGAGATGCATGCAATAAAAAATTTGAATTGGTAATGATAAATGTGTGTCCCAGACAGTATTGGTATTTGCTAAGCAAATGATGTAACAATCTTAAAATAAAATAGATAAGTAGTGGAAGCTGTGGAAGTGTTATCAATGTGCAGATCAAGATCATTTTGTGCAAGACTTAAGACAAACAAATTGATGCTGATATTAAAATGTTTTTCTTTTATTTGTAAATTAGATAGGATTAATATTTTGATTGTTAGTCCATATGTTAGATTAAATTATAATAATGAGTTAAAAATTCTTTTTTTTACATTTTTGGCAGTTTACCATTTTCAGTAGAGTTGAACCAATGAAATTAAAATTATCAGATTCTTATAACTTCAGATAAGAATGTAATGAAGCAAATAAATAGGTACCTACCTATCTCTTTAAAAATCATGATAACCTTTAGTCCCTGACTTTGATAATACAACATTCTGCTGAAATATAAAATCAGCTCAACATAAGTTCATGACCACTCACACTACAATATAAACAAAACAAAGGAAGGAATCTAGACCAAATCTAAAATTATCCAAGCATGATAATTATAAACAGTTCTAAAAATTCTACAGCACATTTCCTCTCAACAGTATACAAACTTTTTACACAGACAACATACACACCTCATACAGCGACCTTGAAACTACTTTAAAGTCATAAATGGACTTACTTGTGCTTCTACGACTGTGTTTTGAATGGCCATGATCTCTTCAACCCCCGTGAACTTTTCATAGCGGGACACCAACTCCTGGACTCTTCTAGAGATCGTCTCATGTTTGAATCGCTCTGCGATGTCACTGACTCTCTTGGCAGGGGCATACTTGGTCAGCATCTGATCAACCTTCTCCCTGCCGGTGGTGGTCAGCTGCGGCAAATGTACCTTGTCTTTCAGCCTTTGAGCGATCTGACGGAGGCGGTCGGCCATGATTTCATGTTAAATTTGTGCCCCAATTTTAGCTAATGTTTTATTTGCATTTTAAATCCCGGAATGATATCATTCCGAGTGAAACGAGACTTTTTTGAGTGACAGTGACAGGAGGAGATCAGATGATTGACAGATTTGACAGCGATTTGAAGATGCGTCAGTTTGACGTTAGTTTTTTTTATTTTTCCCACGAAATATGGAAATCGTGATTTAAGTCACTGTATAGGTCGCGCAGCAAGAGTTGAGACTTGAGGCGATCAATATTTTGTTTGTATCTTAAGCAGTGCCGTATTATCCATAAGGCACTTTAGGCCAGTGCCTAGGGGCCCACTATGACCAGGGGCCCAGCACTCCCGATTAAAAAAAAGAAAAAAAAAACATGTTAAAGATTATTTTTATGCAACAAAACTCAAACCTCCTCAAAACTTCGCCTTATTTTGGTTTACACATTCAATCGTCATATTTCGATATTGTGGAAGTTAATTCATTTTCGTAACGTTTAGGCCATAGAATTAGATTTTAAATCGGAAATAATTCCTACAAAAGATTTTATTGTTTTAATGGCTTTATTTGTTGCCCATTAATACTATCCTAGATTTTCGACTTCGGCGGAGTTGTGCTTAAGTGGTGGGGCCCCTCGAAAGGGCCATTTTTGCGGTTTTACTGTTATATCACTTAAAGGACTTACTGTATCGAAAACTAATCTTCATGACGTTTGAAGGACATTCAATCCTGCATTGAATAAGACCAAATTCATATGTTTTGGAAAAAATGTTCTCGTGCTTATCTTCGACAAAGTAGAAAATATACCCGCAGGGTCCCAAACCTTGAAAAGGGCCGCCTTAACCAGCGTACCCCTGTCAAGTCTCACGAGTTGGATTTACCTATCCTTGTTCCTCCTTCATCCTTAACTACGGTTGCTGCAACTCTTCGTGCGCGTTCAAACAAACTAACAAACAAACTCTTCAGCGTTTTAATATGAACCTGTTGTTGTTGATTTTTGGAGTCGGACCATGGACCAGCTGTAAGACTTGGCAACGCAGTCGTGCAGGAGGGTGCAAGGAAGAGGGGCAGCCACAGTAGATAACAATAGAGTCGTTCAAGAGAGTAAGGAAGAGGAGCAGCAACCGTAGTAAAGGAACGGCTGCACTGGGATGAATAAGGATAGACGATTCCAACTCGCGAGGCTTGACAGGATGGCCTTTTTCAAGGCTTTGGAGCTTGCGGGTGACGAGCCATTTGACGAGAGAGGGTTATTAATTAAACGTATATTTTCTACTTTGTCGAAGATAGACACGAGAACAGTTTGTCCAAAATAGTATACGAATTTGGTCTTATTCAATGCAGGATTAAATGCCCTTCAATCATCATGAAGATCAGTTTTCGATACTGTAAGACCTTTACACAGTATAACCGTAAAACCGCAAAAATGCCTCTTTCGGGGGGCTACACCACTTAAGCACAACTCCGTCGAAGTCGAAAACCTAGAATAGTCTTAAAGAGCAACAAATTAAACCATTCTACTAATATTATAAAGGCGAAAGTTTGGATGTCTGGATGTTTGTTACTCTTCCACGCAAAAACTACTGAACGGATCTTTATGAAACTTTACAGTATTATTGTTTATAACCCAGAATAAAACATACAGGCTATAATTTATGACGATCTGTGACAAACGAAATTTCACGCGTGTGAAGCCGCGGGCAAAAGCTGGTTAAAACAAGAAAACCTTTTGTAGGAATTATTTCCGATTTGATTGATTTTCATGTCTTATTCTACTGGCCTAGTTGGCACTACTGCTTTGTTTTACATGACTTTTATGTACATTTTTATTTTTTAATGTTTATGTTAGTTATAATAAAATCTTGCATAAAATAAATATTATGCAAGATTTTCCTATTCCTTGTTTCATTTTTAAATGACTCCGATACATACATAGTGGCGAAAGTCTTTTCACTTGAAGGAAGGCGTATACCTTTGCAATGTGATGACTGGGGGACCCGAAACGAGCTGTGCCTAGGGGCCCCGAGATGGTTAATCCGGCCCTGATCTTAAGTTTGTTTTACTGAGCGCCACCACAGTCACTGGACGCGTTGCGTATTTTGAATTCAATTGTTGCGTATTTTGAGTACGGTGTTCGCCAGTCGCCACAACTTTTATTTTGCGACTATAACAGTCTAAAAATCATTATTTTAGAAAGTTATATTATGTAATGTGTAGCCCGTGTAGGCTACACAACACTACGCTCAAAAAATATAAATCCGGCACTGCTCACACTCATTTTTTAATGATTGAATACTTTTTTTATTCTTGTCAGTCCGATTACGCAAGACTTCAGCGACCAGCGTACACAGCATATTATACAGTTTCTCCATCTACGGTATTCAGATACAAATCTTTGCTTGTGCTCTCGAGGCCTCAAGTCTCAACTCTTGTTGAGCGATTAGACAAATAAGACCTACTTATGGTTTAAAAAGGCTTGTACCCAGAGCCGTGAAACATCATATAAAAAAATGGGGCCTACTTATGATGTTGTATATATCTATCTCTTTCATTTTAGGTATACAACACTGTAGGATGAGTGAGACAGACACAGATAATTGAGTTCATCGGCCCCTGTCCCCTGTCATCATCACTGTCAGTTAGTGTCATACTTACTTTTCTCTATGGTGTCATAGAGAAAAGTAATGTTAGTGTGTTGCGTTGCGTTCGTTGTTTGTGGCTTGCGCTTGTGGTTTTAAATTAAACCCAAGCGTTTTCGTCAACCTTTCTTCACTAAAATCCGTTCAATAAGACAATTTAGCAATCATAAACATCATGCAGGACGGTAAGTCACTCAAAAACAACGAGTTCGTTGCCAAATTACAATAATCTAGCTTCATAATTCTGCATCCACATTTTGCGTCTTTTCTAGATTTAGAGGTCACTGGCATAAGCAGAAGCGGGCGGGTTAGGAAGAAGAGCTCTAAGCTCATGGATTTTGAGTCTCCGGACGATATTGAGACACGTTTTCGTAAGCAGACACCCGTGAAGTCGTTTGCCAATTTCCGCCAAGAGGAGACGCCTGAATTTCCACCTCAGGAGCCCCCAAGGCCGACTGAAGAGGCGGGAACTGCGTCAGGAAGCGAGTCGGATTACTATGAGAACAATGGGGAGAATGCTGATAGGTATGTGTATGTTAATGTTAGAAAAGTAATTGAGTAGGTTTCATCTACAATGATAGCCTTTGAAATTGGGATCTGTAAACAGAAGCAAATGTTTCGCTTCAGGCAGCTGCTACTATGTATATTTTACCTTGGTGTTAAAAAGCTGGGGCCATACAATATTATGCTGCATATTTGTGTGTGTCTGTAGTTCCATACATGTTCATACTGAATAACAGCCTACAAACAAACAGTGTGTAGGGTGTCTACAAAGAGTAGGGAGTTCTAATTCTACTCTGTCTGAACCACATGGTGAATAACAACTGATGTTTATTACTAATTGTATGTATCCAGCTCCCTCATGAGCCCTAGAGAAATTCTAAGTATGCCATATGCTAGGGACTGGAATTCGCTGCTTGCTAAGCTGTCTTTCTTGAACACTATAATCCAGGCCTTTTCAAGGCGAAAGGAAATAGGCACTTACAGAGCAGATATGTACCATCTTAGACTGCATCTCAATTAACATCAGGTGCGATTGCAGTCAAATACCTGCCATGTTGTGCATAAAAAATAACGAAAATATTTTAAAGTTTATTTATAGAAATCAAATGTTTCAGTTATTAAATTGTAGCCACTACTACTTCATAACTATGAGTTGTTTTTTGTGTTATCTTTTGTTCGTTCGTTTTAACCTATGACGTCCACTGCTGGACAAAGTCCTCCCGCAAGGATTTTTGCACAAATTTTTGTGCCATTTTAACAAATATTCTGACTTATTTTGTAGTATGGAGTCGGACAGCTCGGCATCCGATGAGGGCTCGGCCCGGACTCCGGCCAATTCCCTATACATGATGGAGAAGAGTAGTAAGAAGAAACTGATCGTCAAGGACGGGAGAGTGGTCGGGAGGGCTAAAGCTCAGAGGAAAGACAAAGGTAAATAAAGGGCATAATTTCCACCGAAACCAGTTCAATTTTGAAAGTGCAAAGTTTGGGACCTCTGGCTTAGAGAGATAAAAACTAAATTTTGAAGGACCCTTAAATTAGGAATACCTTACAATTGGAATCTTATTAGATAACATAGAAAGAAAGAAAAATATTTATTTGGTTCCAACTTAAAATATAACACATAGATACCTAACAAAAAGCAAATACAAGTTAGAACCAAAATTGGCCACCGCTCAGCATGTGTCATGCTCTGGAGTAGTAAATAAAACCAGAACATGACGCTGTTATTCTGCGGTGACCATTTTTGGAGAAAGCTGGAATACTCGCCTATAATTAATTATTAACTTAAATATCCGGCTCGAAGGACCATTTACATGTACCGTGAGAGAAGTACATCTAAAGAATTGTTAATTGAAATGCTGGAGATTGAGATAATTAAGATTTTATTTCTATATGTTGTTACAATGTTTATACATTACAATGCTAATGCTAAGAATGACGTGTGATTGCTATGAATGCGATGAAAGAAATAATGATTTGAGTGTAATACAATATGTCTCAAAACTATTTTGGTTTACAGGCAAAACACGCATAACAGCGTACATGATGTGGGCTAAAGAAGCCCGCAACGAACTCCTACGGAAGCATCCGGACATGGACTTCTCTGCGATATCCAAACGATTGGGAGAGATGTGGGCTAATGTAAGTATTTGTAGTTTGTGTTGTATATTGTTTCAGCCACAACGTCCACTGCTGAACATAGGCCTCCCCCAACGACTTCCACATCGCACGGTTGGTAGCGACCTGCATCCAGCGCCTTCCTGCTACCTTTATCAGGTCGTCGGTCCACCTTGTGGGTAGAAGACCTGCGTGTTCTAAATTCCAGTATTGTATTGTAATATTTTATTTTAAAGCGAATTTTTGGAGTCAAAACACTATTGAGGGCCTAGTGTGAGTTTATATCAAACGCGCTCACTATTGGAGCGGATACGGATTGTACAGCGCCCCTAGCGGGAAACGTTCAAAAACTACAATTTTCATATATTTTTTAAACGCGCGTTTGTTGTAAACTCACAGACCACTGTTTTAACATTGGACTCATTTGTTTACACGTTATTACAGGTTTTATTTAAAAAGGACGCTAGAAAGAACAGCGGGCCTAAAAAGGCCGCTTTGAGCAATTCTTATTAGATTCATAATATGATTCAGATTTAAAAACACAAAATGGCCACTTGTCGGCAATTCATATTATGNCTGCTGGACAAAGGCCTCTCCCAAGGTTTTCCATAATGAATGCGTACTTACCTACATACGTACCTCATTACAAATAAGTATATTAATTATTTTTTTACTAGACACTACTAGACAGCAACCCTAACAGCGTAAGAAGAGTTCAGAGGCACGCGATAGAAAGAGACAAAACTTGTAGGTGAATAAAATTGTAGGTACGTAGTGCTGTGCGAGCTGAATTCCACTGTATCGCGTCGTAGCAAGACTCGCATTTATTTAAATCGTCTTGCGGAGTAATCCTTCTGTACCTGTACTATTACTTATTCTGTGATAGAGATTAATATACCTACTTAAATATTGTTAACACAAAAGCGGTGTTTCTTAACACAAGCAACGTACATTTATAATGAAATAAAATATTTTGTATTTTTTGACGTTGACGATGACGGTCCGCAGGTGCTGGTGGAGCGCCTGCTGCGCACGTGCCCGGCGACGGCGCGGCTGCTGCTGCTGCTGCGAGCCAAGGCCGGCGTCAAGCCTCAGGAGCGCCTCATGCAGCTCAAGCGCTCGCAGGTAACAACAGACACAACAGGCTTGAGAGAGGGCTCATCATTTCACTTTGACAAACGTCAAATCTGTCAAACTCCATTCAAAAAACAACGGTTATCGTTACAGTTACGGTCAAAGTTAGGTGGTACAACTCAGCCTTAGTGTGAGTTTAAAAAAATCTCTAAAAACTCAGTAAAACTCATTTATTTCTGTAAGTAGGCTTTAAAAAAGCACTTTTACACGTCCCAGTATTAACCCTACCACTGCTTCAGGACAATAAATGGACCAGTGCTGAGAAGAAGCAGCTCAAGAAACTCAGACACTATTGTCAGCCTCTTATTCAAAGGTTTATACAGGTTTCCAAATTACATAGTTATAAATATTTATGCGAGCTATGCATATGTACAATCCGTCATACATTTAATGACTGCACTTTTTTACGCAGTTGACATCGAATGTCTTTGACGTAAAACAAACTACACCCCCTGAACATCTAACTCGTGTAAAACTGAAGGCTGTGTGTGTTCAAGCTCATAGCGAAAGCTAAATGTCTCATGCAGCTCAAGCGCTCGCAGGTAACACCACAAGAGGCATCCCGTTTTTTGCAAGATACATTTTTGTGCAGTATCTTGTTTTATGCAGTATCTATTTAATTTTGCAGTATCCCGTTCTATGCAGTATCTATTTAATTTTGCTTTGCAGTATCCTGTTTTATGCAGTACCCCGTTTTATGCAGGGTCCTTTTATATGCAGTATCTCGTTTCATGCAAGATCCCTTTAAATGTAGTATCCCGTTTCATGCAGGGTCCCTTTATATGCAGGTTCCCTTTATATGCAGGTTCCCTTTATATGCAAGACCCCGTTTTATGCAGTATCCTGTTTCATGCAGGGTCCCCTTTAATTCGAATTTCAAACACACACAGGGTGATTTTATAATAAGTGTCCAAATTAGGAGCGACTCAGAATCAGTTGCTGCCTGCTAAGAGTCTGCGCAGAGTATAGCGATGCGGGAGCAAACTCATAACAAAAAAACAGCAAACATTGTACCTAGTACCTTTAATCGTTGAGTACTTTGTAACGTGTTTTTTTTATCCACGAACCAATAAAATGTATCTGGCTGATAGATTCGCCTGTAACATTAAAGTTCTGAGCCCGCCTGGCTAGCTACCACCATCTTACCTAAGTCTGTCGCCATAACGACAATGTTAATAGCATTATTGTGTTCCGGCAGTTAGAGGTAAGATAGCCAGTTCCTCCGTGGTTGAGGATTCCGGGTGAAGCTCGCTTCCACCTTCGGCCTGATCATCACTTACCAACAGGTGAGATACAGGCCAAGAGCTTCCTCGTTGTGGATAAAAAAAAAGAGTGCACCAGAAAGAAGAAAGTTCCAGTTTTAGGTTCTTTTAAACAACCAATGTTTTTCCAGGTGTTCGACGGCCTTCGTCAAAGCCACCCTGCCCAGCTGGACAAGCTACACGCGGTCGCCGGTGACGTCACGAAGCCCGTCCTGGGCCTCTGTGCGGCTGATTTGGAGGAGATGCAAGAGGTACGCAACACTAATGTTTTTGTTATATTAATACGTAACACTAGTAGATTGTCACTGCTTTAGTTTTTGTTTTCCTTTTTGAAAATTACTTTGCGAACAATGTTATTGGTTATACAGGGTGTTAGGTAAATGGGTATATGAGCCGACATCAGCCTATGTTAACATGGTCATATAAATGGTATGGTGAAGTCAGAAAATTGATATCTTCATTTAAATTATTTAAATTTTCATACAAATCGGAATTTATAAAATTTATTTTGTATGAAAATTAAAAAAACTAAAATGGTGAATTTCTGACTTCACCATACCATTTATATGACCATGTTAACATGGGCTAGTGTCGGCTCAATACCCATTTACCTAACACCCTGTATAATTAGTAATTAATTGTTTGTTGGTCTGAATAAAAAAAAAAACACACACAGATACTTTCAAAATAACTCCTAAAGTAAGGCCCGATTTCCATCAAATTAGAGAGGAGAGAGTAGATGAGTATTATTTAGTCTACAAGGCAGGTATTTGACCGCAAGCAGATTTGATAACCAATTAGAGGTGGAAAGAACGAAAGCCTACGAAATCGATTCGGTTATTCAATCACATTTCCTCTCCTGTCCACTTTAATGAAAACTAGGAAAAATAAATCTGTTCAGTGGTTTAAGCATGAAAATGTACTACTCGTAGATATCATAGATATGTACGAGTAAACAAAGCGTTACAGTATCATCATCATTATCATTTATTCAACCACAGGGTTTCCACTGCTGAACATAGGCCTCTTCCAATGATTTCCACATCGCTTGGTTGGTAACAGCCTACATCTGGCGCCTTCTTGCTTTCGATGACCTCATAAAGGTAGCAGCAAGGCACTACGTACTCACACTAATATTATAAACGCGAAAGTTTTTGAGTGTGTATGTTTGTTACTTCTTCACGTCTAAACGGCTGGAGCGATATTAATACAATTTGGTATGTAGTTAGCTGACACCCTGGTTTAAAACATAGGTTACGTTTCACCGCGGGTAACACCGCGGGGCACAGCTAGTTTACACTATTTGTCGTGCAGGTGTCGGTGGTGTTCCACTGCGCGGCGACGGTGCGGTTCGACGAGCCGCTGCGACTCGCGGCCGAGCTGAACGTGCTGTCTGTACGCCGCCTGCTGCAGCTGTGCGACACGCTGCCTCATATCAAGGTTTGTTTTGCAATAAACATAGTCTAAAGTCCGGTCGCCGAGCACATAGAATCTCGTCCAATGACCCCAAGCAACCCATCCTCACTGCGGCCGCCCGTCGCACAGTCGCGACAGAAATAATATTTCGATAATAATGGGTAGCTTGAGGTCATTGGACGAAATTTTATCTACTCGGCGACCGGACTTTAGTTGCTGCCGACTGTATAAAGTAAAAGAAGAGCTCTGCAACTGGCAGCCAGACGTCGAGTTAGGTACTTACGTGGATATGATCGGGGCTATTTTGCTATAAGAAATAGTCTGATCAGCTCAATGTGCTGTCCGTGCGCCGCCTGCTGCAGCTCTGCGACACGCTGCCCAATATCAAGGTACTTGTGCACTTGAGATAGGGGCTGATTTGCAATAAACGGATAATCTGATGTGCTTCCGACTGTATAAATAAAGTAAAAGTTAAATTCTGGCGGTCAGAAGGACTTTAGGTGACAGTAGGTATGCATGCCTTAGGTAAAGTGTTGGTTTAAATTTTTTGTGTTGTAATTAATTTGTACAAGCTTACATTAAAACTCATAAAACTTATTTATTTTTGCAAATAGGCTTTTAAAAGCATTTTTACACGTCCCAGTATTAACCCTACCGCTGCTTCTTCGGGACAATAAATGGGCCAGTGCTGAGAAGAAGCAGCGCAAGAAACTCAGTCACATTGTTAGACAAGCCGTGTAGTGACGGCAGAGTAGAATATATTTGTCAGCAACCCCTACTCTTTCCGCGGGTGTCGTAACTACACATCAAACAGAGAACGGGCAGCAGCGCTCTCTGAAAAACATCAATCTTTTAAACTGCGATCTCCAACCCGCCTGCCAAGCGTGGGGATTATGGCAAAACCCACTATAGTTGAAGAGGCTCATAATCCAGCAGTGGACTGTAAAGGGCTGTAGATGATGATGATTACATTGGCAACGTTTGTCGGCAGGCGTTAGTGCACGTGTCGACGGGGTACTGCAACGTGGAGGTGCCGGCGCTGCAGGAGCGCGTGTACCCGCTGCCCGCCGCGCTGGACGACGAGCTGGAGCGCGCGCTCGCCGTGCCCGACCACACCAGCGCGCAGGACCTCAAGAGGTGAGACAGTATACAGAGGGCTGTGTGAGTTTACATCAATCGTCGTCACTAGCGACTGCTAGGGGCGCTGTACAATCCGTCACACATTTTATGTCACTTTTTTACGCAGGCGACATCGAAATCGTTTTATGTAAACTCACACTACGCCCCCAGCACGCTGCTGACGCTACAGCACACAGCAGCTGTTATGCTTTGATCACACGTACCGAGCAAACGGGCGAGACAGTGCTCTCGGCCGAGTACTCGGTGTGTATGAACATTACGCCCAGTGCTCGGCGGAGCGCTCGAGTATGTGACTCGCTCACTGTCTCGACCGAGTAAACATTTTACTGTCTCGCCCGTTTACTCGGTACGCTTGAGGTGAGACAGTATTCCGCACGCTGCTGACACTACACACAGTAGCTGTCGCTACAGGAGCGCGTGTACCCGCTGCCCGACCACACCAGCGCAAGCGACATCAAGAGGTGAGACAACGGGACTATCCCAACCGCTGCCACTCCTGTGTAGCCAGGATCTACAGCGTGACGGCCAAGAGATCTCAAGACGTGAGACCACATTGCTGAGGCTACAGCACACAGCAGCCGTGGTGAGACAGTATACACACACAGCAGCTGTCGCTGAAGGACGCCGTGCCCGACCACGCTAGCGCGCAGGATATCAAGAGGTGAGACAGTATACTGCTGCTGAGGCTACAGCACACCGCAGCTGTGGTGAGACAGTATACTGCACGCTGCTGACGTCACAGCACACAGCAGCTATCGCTGCAGGAGCGCGTGTACCCGCTGCCGGCCGCGCTGGGCGACGAGCTGGAGCGCGCGCTCGCCGTGCCCGACCACACCAGCGCGCAGGATCTCAAGAGGTGAGACAACGGGACTATTCCCACCTCTCGTTCCCACCGCTGCGACTCCTGTGTAGCCAGGATCTACAGCTGCAAGATGACGCTACAGCATACAGCAGTCATGGTGAGACAGTATACTGCACGCTACTGACGCTACAGCACACAGCAGCCTTGGTGAGACAGTATACTGCACGCTAATGAGGTACAGCGCATAGCAGCAGTACACGACGTCAACAGGTGAAACAGTATACTACGCTGCTGATGCTACACACACAGTAGCTGTCGCTACAGGAGCGCGTGTACCCGCTTCCCGACCACGCCAGTGCACAGGATATCAAGAGGTGAGACAACGGGAGTATCCCCACCGCTGCAACTCCTGTGTAGCCAGGATCTACAGCTTGACCGCCAAGAGATATAAAGAAAGAAAGAAAGAAAAAACATTTATTTGGTACAAAAAAATTAAACAATACGTAAGAGGTGAAACCACGTTGCTGAGGTTACAGCACACAGCAGCTGTCGCTGAAAGACGCCGTGCTCGACCACGCCAGCGCGCAGGATATCAAGAGGTAAAACAACAGGACTATTCCCACCGCTGCAACCCCTGTGTAGCCAGGATCTACAGCGTGACGGCCAAGAGATCTCAAGAGATGAGACCACGTTGCTGAGGCTACAGCACACAGCAGCTGTGGTAAGACAGCATACTGCACGCTGCTGACGCTACAGTACACAGTAGCCGTGGTGAAACAGTATACACACACAGCAGCTGTCGCTGAAGGACGCCGTGCTCGACCACACCAGCGAGCAGGATACTGCACGCTGCTGGGGCCACAGAACACAGCAGCCAGCACAAGCGACGTCAACAGGTAAGACAGTCAGCTGCTGAGGCTACACACAGCAGCCATGGTGAGACGGTATAGCCACAGTATGTGCACCCCAAACGTTGGCGCAGTCGAGGTCCGAGTCGCCCTCGTCAGATTACCACTAGTGCTAGTTGTGCTAGCTGCCTCACAGTCCATTATTATAACTAGGTACCTAGGTACCTGCTACGATTATCCTGTCCAAAAGAATTTCCTTAACTTATACTCTCACTTATAGATGCTAGCACAGTAGCCGCAGTAGGTGCATCAATTAAGGCCGGGTAACAGAGAAAATGGCGAAAATGAGGTTTTCATTTTTCATTTTTGAGGTACTAAACAGTAAAATAAAAGGCTAAGATTTTTTTTGGGCATAGTNGGAATGGCACGCTTTGACGATCAACTTGCTGTATCTACTCTAATCCATATCTGTGGGTCAGTCAGTCTCGCCGCGCGGGGCAGTGCCTTTGTTGCGAGGGGCCGCTCGCTCCTCGCGACTCGCGTTGCCGTTGCTCGCACGGCCAGAGCCCCGATTACGGTAACTTTTATAACGTCTACAATCCAGACGCGTTTCTGATTCTGCGATACGATTGGTCAAAACAGCTGACGTACGCTGTTGAACGACCAATCATATCGCAGATTCGAGAAGCGTGTCTGGATTGTTGACGGTAAAAAATACCGTAATCGGGGCTCAGTTCGGTTTCTTCGGCCGTCGAATGCGCTTGCGACTTTTGATTGTTTTCTCGTGCGGATAGTTAGTGTGTGAACGTGTGATAGTGAGTGTGGTAATAGTGAATGTGTGTTAGAAAGATGCCTAACCATACGTACAGTGCTCGTGAGTACGTAAACATGGTTTACTGTTATGGGAGGGCACGTGGAAACGCATCTGAAGCCCTGCAGGCTGTAGGTATCGGGCTGAACATCCTACAGCGCACCACCGCACGGTGGATCGAGCCCATACAAGGTGTTGGACATGGTGCTTTAAATGCAACTACTTAAAACAAGATTGATTTGCATATAAGTTGAAAGATGAGACTTCATTCTATCAAATATCATTAATATCNCGGCCTCTCCTGACTGGAGAACGTCCTCGTGCTCCCGAATTTCCTCTGGGTGCAGGGCTTCCACCGCACTGGAGGTACTAGGCACGGGTTCTGGCATGTCACCAGGTAGCACATCGCTCCCAGCAGCTCGCTCAGGCATGGACTCCGCATCATCGAGGTCTGCACCTGAGAGTGTAAACAAAACAAAGCTTACAATTCTAATCATTCCCCTTTTTTAAATTACTAGTGATGTAACAGAACCGCTGCAGACAATTCAGCCACATCACCAGTAGGAATAATTTTATTAGAACAGAGGCGTTGGGTCTCTGATGTTTATCAGAGACTCTTCAACGTCACATAATAAAAAGGTAATAAAAGAAGAGTCAGGTCTCCGGTCGTCACCAGAAATGCCTTGACTCCACATAGTGAACCACGTTCACCCGGTCGGAGAGGAAGCACAATGTGCTATCTACGACTACATGACATAGGCACGACGTTAGCTTATCATATACCTCCACACTTGTGTGACATAGGCACGACGTTAGCGTATCACACAAATGTGGCCTGATTACCCACATGGCATAGGCACGACGTTAGCATACCATGTGGCGTCTACTCTTGTATGACATAGGCACGACGTTAGCTTATCATACAAGTGTAGAATAAGCTCACCCTCGAAGAAAGCAGCACACGTATCCGGAGTCCATTCCCCTCGCCACGGCACCATGAATTCTGCCGCAGCCTGGGTCGTTTTTCCATAGGAGCCCGCCAACAGCTTAAGCTCATATCGACCATGGGGAAGCGCTTTGACCACACGATATGGCCCGCGCATGCCCGAGTCTAGCTTGCCAGTCGCTTGTGCCTGTTTAATAACAAAAACAAGTGAGTTTATTTCAAAGATCCGAGGAGGCCTTCGGTTAGCGTTCACAATCGCATCCTGTTGGTGTTGATTCACCTTCAGGCGTTCAGAAGCTCTTTGACGATGCATTTCTCTTAAAGCCTCGCGGTTCGGGTGAGAGTTTTCTAAGGCAACGTCTCTGACGAGATGACGTATGAGAGGTGTGGCTGCTTCAATACCCACTAGCATATTCAATGGGGATAGCTTTGTAGTTTTCTGCTTTGTTATATTCAAAGTTAACTGTAGCCGCCACATAACATCTGACCATTCATGTTGTCGATGGTTGCATTCTATACGAACCATATTTAGTAACGTCCGGCAATAACGTTCAACTTGCCCATTTGAGTGATGCATCTCAGGTGTTATGAGATGCAAGTCAATGCCTAAATCTGTTACAAGTTTTGTAAATCCTGAACTTTGAAACATACGACCACGATCTGCCACGATTAGCTTTGGCGTGCCAAATAATGAAATCACGTTTGTAAAAAGTCGTTTTAATTCATCTGAATCTTGTCCAAACATAGGGTACAGAAGGCAGTATTTGGAAAACGCATCTACAACGATTAGCACATGTCTATAACCGTTAGACTGAGGCAAAGGACCTAATGCGTCTGCATGGATTACCTCAAAAGGATCACATGGTTTTTCCCACGAATGTATTGGCTGATGGGGAGCTCTGGGAATCTTTTTATGAGTCATGCAAATAAGGCAATGACCTACATACTTCTGAACAAACGATTTCAGAGAAGGAAACCAAAAATGTTTTCTAATGAGTTCTAGGGTCTTATCGACTCCGGGATGATCGTGCTCATCGTGAAAAATCCGGAGTAAACTCAGCCTATGACCCTTGGGCACAAAACAAAGAAGTCTAGGGTCTTCGCCTACCGGGGAATATTTATAATAGAGCAGACTATTTTTGTGGACATAATGGTTCGAATCCAATTGTCCATCTGTCAGTTTCTGGATAAGCTGTTGAGTTTCCTCATCAGCAGCCTGTGCTATTTGAGCCCAATTTTGTTGTTTACGAGCTTCGCAGACATTTACGGGGTTGCGGCTCAAGTAATCGGCATGAGACATAGAAATACCTTTGCGGTATTCCAGAGTAAAATTAAAGTCTTGCAAATATATCCACCATCTGGCTACTCGAGGCAATAAGTCTTTTTTTTGTTGCGTTGACTTTAGTGCATTACAGTCTGTAACGATTTTAAATTGAACGCCAACCAGATAGTGTCTAAAGTTTTGCAAGGCCTTAACGACGGCCAAGGTCTCGAGCTCATATGAGTGATACCTTGGCTCGGCACCTTGAGTACGTTTGCTGAAGTAACCCACAGCTCGTTTATTACCATTTTCGTGAACCTGAAGAAGCACCGCACCATAGCCAATGGAACTTGCGTCCGTGTGAACTTCGATAGGTAAGTCAGGGTTGTAAATAGCCAATACAGGCTCACTTGTAAGCAGAGAAATTATATCCTGCCGTGCTTCCTCTTGTTCACTGCCCCAAATAAAAGGTTCACCCTTTTTTGTTAGTTTGGTAATAGGTGCAGTTTTTGTCGCAAAACCAGCTATATAGCGACGAAAATAACTCGCCAACCCCAAAAACTGACGCACCTGCTTTACAGTTTTTGGAACGGGCGACTCGACCAAAGCTCGAACTTTACCTTCGCTCGGCTGCACCTGACCTTGACTTATGGTACGTCCCAAGTACTCTATTTTAGTTGAAAGAAAGGAACATTTCTTTAGATTTATGGAAAAGCCTGCATTTGTCAAAGTCTGGAGCACCTTGCGAAGGGTTATCAGACCCTCTTCGACTGTATTGCTCAGGATAAGTACATCGTCAATGTACACCAGGGTTTCACCAGATTCTAGGTGCTGACGTAAAGTTTTTGACATTATTCGTTGGTAAACAACAGTAGCATTCGCCAAGCCATAGGGCATTTTTAAATATTCATAATGCCCCTCTGGCGTAACGAATCCCGTGAGCTGTATTGAGTCATCATCCATAGGGATCTGGTGAAACCCTGTTGCCATGTCAAGACTTGTAAAATACTTATGCTTGCCCAACCGATCGATGTGATCGTCGATTAGCGGAAGTGGAAATCGATCTTTAACAGTATTTTCATATAACTTCCGGTAATCGACGCACATGCGATCAGAGCCGTCCTTTTTTTTCACTAATAGGATTGGGCTCGCAAATTCGGATTCAGACTCCCGGATAATATTTTTTTGGAGAAGATCTTTGATGATCTCACGAACTTTTACGATTTCTGGATATGAGAGCCGGTAAGGCCTGTAGCTGACAGGTGTACTGTTATGTAATTTTATTTCCATACTGCCGGTATTGACAGTTGAAGTAGCGGTTCCGGAAATAAAAGAATTTGAAAATTCATCGATAAGATCGAGCAGCTTTTTTAAATCGTGACCAGTTAAAGGAGTCCTTACCGGAATCTCATTGAAAGACGAAGTACACATTACATCATGCACGGGACGAGTCTTGCAAGAAAGGTATTGATAATCACATGTACGGACATAGGTAACGCCTTCTCTATTTAATACGTCAGTACCAACAATGATAGGGGTGTTCATGAATTCAGGGGATACCACATGTAAGTCCACTTCTAGAGTTATCTCATTAAACTCAATAGGCAAAGTTACGAAATAAGTTGACTCAATTTCTTGCCCACCGATGCCTCTTAAAATTCTGAAGGCAGTTTTGCGAGCACATTTGAAATGTCTCAAAAGTGAAGAAGAAATTAACGATATAGTGGAACCACTATCGATAAGGACATCAACAGGAACCCCTTGGATAATAGCAACAACGATATCTTTATTCTTATTGCCTGGGTTTTCCTGACAAAAGTTTACATTGCTTTTGTTACGCGATTCTGACTTTAATTTTGCAAAGCAAGTTTCAATATTATGGCCGGGTTTTTTACAAAATTTACAAGGCTCGAGCTTATTTGAATCATGAACTGAACTATTCTTTTGACCATCGTTGTTGCTGTTACCGTTATTGAAAACTGGTTTACGTTTTTTAGTACAATTGGACTGTCTATGGCCATGCTGGCCACACGAGAAACATTTTCCACCTTCAAACTTTCGTTTTCGGCCCATATCGTTATTGGGTTTTGGGGTGTCAGATTTCTTAATAGGAGCAGACGGGGATTTAACATAAATTGAAAAAAAATCTACCAAATCATTAGGCATTAACTTTGCATTAGTGGCTGAAGCACGAATTTGCGGATCTGTAATACCCCGTATTACTATTGCTGATATTAGTTCATCGCTTAGCCCTTTAACTATACGCAACCTTAATAAGGACCGACGAGCATAATCAGCATATGTCGGGTACTTGTCAGAATTAGAACTCATGACCTCGTACAGAATATTCGCAATATCCGGTTTCCTAGGGAACCTTTGTGAGGTTTGAACTCCTTTTTGAATGTGGTCCAAGTACGGTCATTAGTGACCCATTCATTTAGCCAGGTGCGAGCGTCACCTTTTAGACAGTTCCCTATTCGAGCAAGACACTCATTATCATTCCAGTGGTTAGTAATCCTTGCACGGTCTACTTCGTCACACCAGGTGTCTATGTCATTGATACTTGGATCGAAATTAGAAATAAAATAAGTTTGGTTAGATCTTACCGTCGTGTTAATTGACCGAATCGCATCGATGATACGATCGGTCGCGTTGACGTCGTGGTCCGCATCAGCACTCACGGTACGCCCCGTTGAAGATGGGGCCTCCGACTCACGACGCTCAGCCGCAGGGTTACGATGCTCAGCCGCAGATTCACGACGCTCAGCTGCAGGCTCACGATGCTCAGCCACAGGGTCACGACGCTCAGCCGCAGATTCACGCGGCGGAGACCGGCGCCGTTGATCTTCCAAAGTCGTTAAACGATCTAAAATTTGATGCATGGTTTCGGTTAAAACATTGCTAGGAGGAGTAAACCGTTTGTGTGTACGTCTATAACGTGAATTATGGTAATCGGAACGTGAGTCTCGGCTCCTGGAACGCGAATTACGGTTCCTGGAATGCGAATTACGGCTCCTGGAATGCGAATTACGGCTTCTGGAATGTGAATTACGGCTTCTGGAATGCGAACTACGACTTGCAGAACGCGAAGCATGATTTTTAGAATGCAAAGCATGATTCCTAGAGCGTGAAGTACGCTGCCTAGAATGGGAAGCACGTTTCCTAGAATACGAAGCACGTTTCCTAGAACGGCTTCTACTTTTGCGACTATCAATGTTATTAGGCATTTTGCATTGTTAGCAAATAACGTGAGAAAAAGCCAACAAGGAATGCAATGGTTGAAATTGTGCAAAATAGCTACAAAACGTAGGTAGGTACGTTAACATACAAAAAAAAAAAAAACACCTTCGTGGTAAAATGAAAACAAAATGGAACACACTCACCAAAATTTCCAACGTAGGTAGGTAGATAGATCCTACCATACCACATACAAAACCTCAACACTCGCCACGAAGAAATAAGCGGTAGGTGGCAAAGATACCGTTAATTTACTTGTTTTGCAAAAGCCAAACTGCCTTTTTCTTTATGCACAAAGCGGAAAAGGACACGTAAAAATGGGAATTAAATCTCACTTCTGATCTTAGAAATGATTGAACAATAAGAAAACATTTAATGACAATTTTAGGTTTATTAACAAAAGGATTTCACGTTTTACAAAAGAAAATATTTTACAGGGCTAACAAATGCACAAAAAATAATTAACGGTAACTTAAATCAGAAAAAGACAATTCGACTCTCAAACGGGCATAGACTCCCCTAACCAAGTGAACACTACTAAATATTCCGTCGGACTGGACGTGCCGGGCCAGCTAACCGCGCGCTCACGCCACCTCTCGGCATACCCCCAAATTACGTCGTCATTTGATTTCCGCTAACAGTATTATAATAAAAGTGATGTCATATTTCCAAATGTATCCCATTGTAGGGATGGCGATTCTTTCCGAAAAAGATCGATTTTTTAAATCGTTTGGAATCGAAACCTGATGTATCGATTCACAAAATATCGAGGTCTAAAAGATCGATTCCTAAAATATCGTTTTCTTTTTCTTTTTTTTTTCAAGTTTGCGTTTCCAATGAATAATTTATAAATGAATTTTATGAATAATACTTATTATGAAATAAGTTATCACTAATTAGTGTAATCAGGGTTCTTTTAGTTCAGAGAATTTAATAATATTGCATTTTTTTCTAACAAGTCCATTCTTTATCTATATAAAATAGCATTTCGATTTTCCTGGGTTAAATATCGATTCACTGAATCGATCCAGTGCTACATATCGATTTAAAAAATCGATCTTATTGGCCCGAAAAATTATTCGATTAATCGATCTTAGATCCCCATCTCTATCCCATTGTCTTTCGAACAATTTTAATTAACAAGAACATTATTCCTTTTGAGCCATTCGTAATAAACAATAATGGAGTTACATATTAATAAAAATAGTCACTATTGCAATCATGTGAACCCACCCTAGTCATCATGGTTCATACTGTTAGCTTTCGCAAGTGAACCTCGCACTCCGCCGCGTAAACATCGGTTCGTTCGATTTATTGTTGTGAACATACTTGAATTAATAGTAAAATATTATAGTTTAAATTAAAACTAAATCTAGTAGGTAGGTAACGCTTCGTGTTATTAAAATCATGATTTTTGAGTGCACCAAGTTTTCTGACGCTTTTAAATTCGGATCGTTTTAATTTTTATTTTTCTGGTTCGTCATGTGTGGGTAAGTAGACCTTCCTACTTAAATACATTTTTGTAGACTACTATTGATTTTGTTTGTTGGATCTATGCACTGTCATTGTAATTGTCAGCTTTAAAAATATCTCCACCACTTTTAACAGAGATTTANTTTTTTTCAAAAAGTATCAAATTTTATTATTTGTTGGCATTTTCTGGGTATTTTATGTATGTTTTTAGTATTGCCCGTTATTTAGCATTATTACTGTTTTTATTTTATCAGGATATACCTCTTAATTTAAAAGTTATTACGTTTTCTTTACGAGAAGTAATTGGAAGAAATAAAATTCTATAAAAAATTAAAAAAAAATCTCAAAAATTTTTTGGCCTCTTTTTTGTCGATAAAAATTGGTCTAGTTTCACATATTTTCATATGTACACTTTAACGTGACTCACACTGTATACTCGAGTTTGGCTGGAATAAAGTGGTGTCTTTTTACTAGATACATAACTGCTGTCTACAAAATACAAAAAGAAATGAGATTTGGGGGCACGGTAGTGCAACCGCCAAGTCGAGTAAAATTTTTCAATTTCGGTCCAGTTTTCTAGATACATAACTGCTGTCTACAAAATACAAAAAGAAATGAGATCCCATCAAAAACAATACTTGTCAAAAAATCATGAAAACACGTGTAAATTAAATTATTTAGTGCGATGGCCAAGTCAATAATTTATGTAAAACGTTAAAGATTTCCTGGCCTGGACTTGGTATTACATGGATCTCACAACTTTTTACCGTAGAACAACTGAGTTGCGAGACTTGGTTTTTTTTACAAGTATTGTTTTTGATGGGTTAATATGTTAGAATAACATTCGCGTGTGGTTTTATTTAATGGTGTTGGTGGTGATCGGCATGCGATAGCTTATTACCGGCGCTCGACACTTGGATACCAGGCGAGTCCTTTATTCTGAATTGGGAACACTAGCACAAGCAAAACAGGGTTCAATCCGACGAAGCGAGCCGCGGCGAGGAGCGAAGCGACGAAGCGAGCCTGCGGCGAGCGTTCGGAAGTTTCTCACTCTCAAAAGCCATCATATTATATATTATTCCATCTCTGAATTTTTTAATGATTATCCTGCTTTCGCCTCCGAGATTTATTTTACCGTGTAGTACCCCTGTACGACAAGCCAATCCGCACACAATATTCAGCGTAGTAGTAGTAAAAAACAAAAGAGCGGGCAACCCCACCCCTACCACGCTGTGGGCTCGGTGTCCGAGCGGTCTCATTCCTTTGTGCGCACGCGCAACGACCGCACGCAGTATAAGAAAAATGCTTAAGTGACGTCACCAGGACGTTTTTACCGACATAAAACGTAATTNCTGGTTCGTCATGTGTGGGTAAGTAGACCTTCCTACTTAAATACATTTTTGTAGACTACTATTGATTTTGTTTGTTGGATCTATGCACTGTCATTGTAATTGTCAGCTTTAAAAATATCTCCACCACTTTTAACAGAGATTTACCTAGCTTGCTCAGGTTTAGAAAAACAATCTCTAAAAACTGGTGGTTAGGTATACAAATCTGCTAAGGATCATAAAAAGCATTCGGTTCTTGTCGGCTTGAAAGATAACTCCGTCACTTTCANGTGTTTTAATTTGTATCACTTGGATATGATTTCTATTAGAAAGTGTTGTGAGTGTGACGCTTGAAGGGAAGGAAGTCAACCTAACCTAACCAACTGCGTATTTCTATACTGTGTAGCTGGAAATTGTGGCGGAGGTCTTTGAAGCGCTGTTTTCGGCGAAGAATTGCGCGCGCAGATTTTGACAGCGCGAAATACCTACTTTAGAAGAAATACCAAGCCTTAATCTCCGTGACGTTTCGATACCCACAAAATTCGTGCGTCTTTTGTGCCTACATTATTATCATAGCGATTTAAGTATGAACCATTGTATATGAAATTGACCAATCTTTAAAAAAATCTTGATGCTGTCTCACACGTAATTCAATGCTACTGTTCCAGGATAATCCACCCTATGCCGAACACCTACACGTTCACCAAAAAGATGGGCGAGGCGGTGGTAGCCGAGCATTCGTGCAAAGCGTACCCAAAAGCGATTTTCCGGCCCACAATAGTGATGGCAGCGCTCCGGCACCCTTGCCCGGGGTATATCGACAACTACAACGGGCCGAGCAGCGTCATCGTGGCCGTGGCTAAAGGATTCACGCACGTCTTCAGCTGCAGCGTCGATATGCGAGCCGATCTGCTGCCCGTGGACATCGCTATTGACACGCTCATCGCGGTCGCCTGGGAGACTGCTATGGACAAGTAAGGAACTTCAGTAATGTCTGGTCTATTGTGTTTTTAGGGTTAGACCCAAAGGCAGGGGCGTAGCTACTAAGGAACTAGGCAAGGCAGTGTCCCGGGGTGCCCAAGCTCAAGAGGTTCCCGAATCCTTACCAGAAAATCTCAATTAAACTGAACATTGAAATGTTTTCCCATTTTCAAAATAAATAGAGGGAAATTCAAATAAAATCAAAATTATCTTTATTTGTTTAGACTGATTAAATTAGTACTTACAAATCGTCAAAAATGCTCTTAAGGAGCTACCAGCGCTTTGAGACAAACATTTGGCAAGTGCTGAGAAGAAGCGCTGCAACAAACTCAGTCACCACTGAAATTTAAATAGTTATAACTAGGGAATTCCCCTAAATTCTTTCTGTGGATTGTAGCGGTGGGGCGCAATATTTTATTTCCTCCAGGGCCCTTGGTTACCTAGCTACGCCACTGCCAGTGGGCAAAAATGGGGCCCTACTGTGTCTGTCACCAGGCTGTATCTCATGAGAGAGAGCGCGTGAGAGTGGAGAGGTTGTTCACATTGATGATCTATTTCTGTTGCCGCTTTAACAACTACAAGTAATAGAATAGTCATATTTTCGTAATTAAATATTTAAGGGGGCTACTATACAGCTAACGTGATATCGGCCATTTTTGCTCGATATTTGTCGAGCAGACGACTACGTGTCACTCAATGTGATAATTTCATACTGTGCAACAACGCAGCGCATCGGCAACGCTTGGCATGTCTTTTTTATTTCAAATTCAAAATTATTTAGGCATTGGTCTCTTATAAATGCCGTATACTACATGCAGGATTAAATGCCCTTCAACCGTCAGGAAGACCACTTTTCGATAGGGTAAGTCCTTTACGCGGTATATCCGAAAAACCTAAAAAGCGCCCCTTTCGGGGGCCCCCACCACTTAAGCACAACTCCGTGGAAGTCGAAAACCTAGGAGAGTCTTAATGGGCAACCAATGAAGCCATTAAAGCAATAAAATCTTTTGTAGGAATTATTTCCGATTTAAAATCATATTCTACTGGCCTATAAGGTTTTATAGGAGACCATGGCTTAACAAGAATGTTTGTTTTTACAGCTCGCCCGATGTCCGAGTGTACAACTGCAGCACGGTGGAACAACCGACGAAGTGGAGCGAGATGTGTGCGGCATTAGTGGACGGTGTGCGTCGCGAGCCACTGCTCGACCTCGCCTGGTATCCCTTCTGCATGTTCACCGGGAACCGGTCAGTTCTTAGACAATTATTTAGAGCCACAGCATAAAGTGCTACCTTCCTTTCCATCAATCCTTATTATGTCTAAGTATACAGTAAGAAGGAAGCCACGTAAAGTAGATAGTGTGAATATGAATAGGTATTTTTCTTTGACTAATTAAAGTTCGTTTTACATTTTTTTCGAAGTAAATTTTTTTACTGATTCGTGATCAGAATAAGCTACTTAATCAACTCCCTGAATATGGCGAGGATTGAAATCAATATCCTGTATATTAGGGCTCTAGGGACTTATGCCCATTTTCACCATCAATCCTTAATGTTTAAGTGACCCCTATGGTAACACATAATAGGAATTTTGTTTTAATAGGGGTCACTTAAAAATTAGGGATTGATGGTGAAAACGGGCATTAATGTCTTAGGAAATAGGGACTCTAGGAACACTAGGGAGTTAGTTCCCTTCCTGACCATATCCTGGGGGCACGGGAGCGATGCTTTACAAATCCCGTACACCCGTATTAATTTACATTACTATGAGGTCTCACAGTGCGCGTGGACGCACAGGGTGAGACATGAACCAATCACTGCTTCAAGCAAGCATCGTTTGTGAATAGGTACGGGCGTTAGCATCGGCGATTGACGATTTAGTCAATATTAAGATGAATGACATGAAGTCGCGAAATCGCGATGCTGCATCGAATCAGTAGCGGATCATCATCATCATATCAGCCACAGGACGTCCACTGCTGAACATAGGCCTCGCCCAATGATTTCTACAACGCCCGGTTGGTAGCGGCCTGCATCCAGCGCCTTCCTGCTACCTTTATGAGGTCGCCGATTACTGATGCTAAAAGTAGCTGTGTGCTGTGTAGCTTCGACTTTGTCAAATAACATTATTTTTATGAGCTACTAGTTGCCCCGACGAACTTTGTACCGCCTATATTCATCAGAAACAAGATAGGATTCTAATGGTGAATGAATTTTTCAAGTCGGTCCAGTAGTATCGGAATCATTAAACTAATCGATACTGTTGCAAATACAATCAAACTAGCGGCCTCCCGCGACTTCGTAAGCGTAACGCGTGGGTCCCGTTTTACCTTAGGGGTGTAGTTTCGTAAAATCCGTTCTTAGTGAGCACCTACGTTCTAAAAGGATGAACAATTTGAGACTCCTAGCACTTGTAGTTTTTGAGATTTCGTGATGAGTGAGTACCTATTATAGATTAAAAGCTGCATATTAATATCCTCATGGTTTTCATTACAGGTTCATTTACGAAATTGTGAAGTTCTTGGTGCAGACTGTTCCTTTCCATATAATGGAATACGTGATGAGGATCTTCAGCCATCAAAAATCCAGGTAATATCTATTTGCGTAATGTTCACCAACGACACCTTCACCGTTTAGTTATCTATCGTCGTTAGGCTATCGTCGCGATTAGTATGCTGTTTTTTATTTTATTTACTTACTAGCTGACCCGGCGAACTTTGTTCCGCCTTAATGGCAATAAATAAGCAGACTTTTTTTTTAACACGTTGACTGCCAAAGTAAATTTACTAATTCGCTAAAATTGAATTTTTTGCTAATCGATGTGTAATGGCTTGAAATGAATAGTTATTGTTAAAAAATATTTTTTACTATTTATATTGACATATTATACCCATAAAAAAAACTGTCAGCCACCCGTGCCTGACGCGGCCCGAATGGTATAAATTTCAGTCACAGCGCCATGTCAAGCATTTTGTCAGGCACAACAAAATCACGTTTCTGCGTTTTGGCGGGAACTACCGTGTCGCATTGCTTTCCTCGCTTTAGCCCTCGTGAATACTATCGCTCTGTCCGGTTGCTGTCGGTCAACTGTCAAATTTCGGTCGTGTAAAGTCGAGAAAGACAGCAAGTTATAACTTACTCTCTTCAAAGCCCTAATCAGCCTAATTTTTGTCTGTAATGTTTCAATTTTTTAGACAAATAATAATTTTAATAATTATGCTTAATAATTTATTCCGAAATATATCGTAAACTTGTGATTTTATTAAGAATTTGAAAGAAAAGAAAGAAAGAAAAAATGTTTATTCAGTATCATCGACAATACACTTCATACAATTTCAAATATTTGTCGTGTTTTTACTAAAATTTTCATTCAAACCTGTGTTAATTTTTATTTAGGTACAAGAGTTGCAGGCCATGCTGAACATACTTAGTTGGGGGCCACGTCAGTCATTTAAAATAGGAAGTAACGCATTAAACGTGCCAGGCGGCCTACTGCGGTCGTTTGATTTAGATGCTTCAGTGTCAGGCTCCAGTGACTGACATGGCCCGAATAGGTTGCATGTTTGTCAGTCACCGGTGACTGTCATGGCAGCCTACGTGTTAATTTATAACGGGATAAAAAGTATCCTATGTCCTTCTCCTGGCTCTAAACTACCTCCCTGACAATTTTCAGCTAAATCAGTTCAGCCGTTCTTGAGTTATAAGTGGTTGTAACTAACACGACTTTCTTTTATATATATAGATTTTAAATATTAGTTATACAAAACAGGACAAAATGTCGGAACAAGCAGTACAATAAAGATAATAACATTTATGAATAATAATTTTAGCGGCCGTCCGCGACTTCGTAGGCGTGGATCCCATTTTACCCCCTTAGGGGCATTGAGTTATAATGTACTACGTAGTAATATTATTTCAATGCTTAGGGGTTGAATTTTGCAAAATCCCGTCTTAGTGAGCACCTACGTTCTAAAAGGAACCCCCATGCAAAATTCGAAACGTTAGCACTTGTAGTTTCTGAGATTTCGTGATGAGTGAGTGAGTCAGTCAATCACCATTCGCTTTTATAAATATAGATTTTGAAGATGTTTGGTTTGGTTCCAGGATCGACCTGATCAAGTTGGACTCTCGCTTGTCCGGAGTGAACGACGTGTTCGCGTACTTTGCGACGCACGAGTGGTACTTCCATACTGACAACGTGCGTCGGCTGCGCGCGCGCCTGTCCCGTGCTGACGCCGCGACATTCAACCTTGACCCAAGGACTATAGAGTGAGTTTTGCTTTGGCTAGCGTTACTTTATTGGATACAAAGAAATTAAATTATTTTGGTATCAATAACTGGCTGAAAACTTCTTAACCCTTTAACAGTCATAACATAATCATTTTTATTGATTTTGGACCTTAAGACAGCTAGTTACCACAATCCCAACTAATATTATAAATGCGAAAGTAACTCTGTCTGTCTGTCTGTCTGTCTGTCTGTTACGCTTTCCCGCTTAAACATCGCAACCGATTTTGATGAAATTTGGCATAGAGATAGTTTGAGTCCCGGGAAAGAACATAGGATAGTTTTTATCCCGGTTTTTGAAACAGGGACGCGCGCGATAAAGTTTTTCTGTGACAGACAAAATTCCACGCGGGCGAAGCCGCGGGCGGAAAGCTAGTATTATCATAAGGAGATAAGATTATTGGTTAAGCATCACTTTTCATCAGATGAGATGAAAGCCAGAAGCTTCTGGGAAAACCCGATGGATAAAAATGCACCATCGGCTCCACCATAGCCGTATGATCCTCGTTCTCCCTTGGCCTCTTGGCCCTACTTGAGTAATAACATCCATAATATCTGGTAGATTAAAAAAGATGTTGTTATGTTGCAGCTGGAAGGAAACCCACAGGAACTTCGTGCGAGGCTGCCGCGTCTTCTTGTGTAAGGGCAAGGATGAGGACCTGCCCGAAGCTAGGAAGCGACTCAACAGGTACGCACACACACATAGCATTATACCGTTCGTTCGTTTCAGCCAAATGACGTCCTCCCCAATGGGCAAACAGAAGCAAACGGAGGATTCGGCGTACTATGTGCCCTGTCCATTGTCATTTCACACCAGCGATTGACGATTGACGCAGAACTGACGGCCGATGGGGCAGCTAGATTCTGGAGTGGAGGCTGCGTCCCGAAAAACGCAGCAGCAACATAATAAAGATAGCAGGAAGGCGCTGGACGCAGACCGCTACCAACCGGGCAACATGGAAAGCATTGGGGGAGGCCTATGTTCAGCAGTGGACGTCCTATGGTTGAGATGATAATGATGAAATGGACAATTTGGCCTACACTTCTCATACTGGCCAGACGGATTGGGGAGGCCTAATATTCAAATTGTCCCGTAGCATGATCTATCAAAACCTAATGCTTAGGTACTTCATCTTTTTTCCAGGTTGTATCTCATCCACCGCGCCATCACAATCCTGCTCCCAATCCTGCTGCTATACCAGCTGCTGAATCCGAAACTGCTGTACAACGTTGCACAGCATCTGCTGCAATTCACTGCGCTGGTAACAGCAGGTCTGGTTAGAGCTTCAGGATTAGCAGCCGAAGCTTGCGCGTGGCTCAGAGACAGCTCTCAGCTGCCTTTTAGGATATTCTAGAAGGTGACTACACTGAACTTCTGACGCCCGTATTCACAAACATTACTATGAGGTCTCACAGTGCGCGGGCCACACACGAACCAATCACAGGGCTCTATTTAACGCTGTGTTCGATTTGCTGCTTCACTTAAGCAAGCATCGTTTATGAATACGGGCGTGAGCTACCTCACGAGCTAGATTGTGTGTTTCGAGTATTGAATGGCGATGTGCTTATTTAAAAACTATTAATTATGTTAAATAAATACTTCTTGTTAATTATTAATACACTAGCTATTTACCTAAGGTGCTATGTTTCGAGCAAATAGATCCAATAAATCTGAGGCTTAAGGATTTTCAGAGAATTTTCCATCGTACAGTAAAATCCTTTAAACATTTTTAGTTTTTGTCAAATTTTGAGAGTAAATCTCGAAAATCCACTTGCCTAGATCACGTCTGGTCTCTCTCAACTCAAAGATAAATTGTTAAGAATGTAACCGATCGTTAAGCATAAGTAGATATGGTTTAAGTGTATGGTGTTCTTATACCTATTCGTGTATTGTATAATTGTCATCATCCGCTCTCATCGTACCAGGCAAAATGATCAGTTAAAGGTCTCGTATCTTATCTTTTCTTTTATTAAACTGTATACACAAACTAGTGTATAAATGGGGAACTTAATGCTAAAAGCAGCCTCAGCCAAATTCGATCAGGGTTATCATTAAGAATCACATCCTAAACTCGACTTCTCGGAACTTATTTTATGAGTTTAGTTTACAATGCTACACCCAACGTAAATATCTTTAACTGAGTCTATCAGTAATAATTAATTCAATATTACTGTCATTCCTTCTTTCGGTATGAGTATTTTCCTTCATACCTACCATCGGTTCGGCAGTAATGACATTGCTTCAATGTATGTCATCATCACTGATTGTGTCTGGTCCGCGTACCATTTATTTATTTCTCCTCACTCATTAAATTTACAAAATCAGTACTAAAACATTTTCAAGTTAGTGAATAAATTTTATAATATTACATTAACTTAAAATTACTAAAAACTAAAATTTAAAAATTACTAATGATAAAAACTATTTACAAAATAAAAAATACTTCACCCCCAGCGCCGCAGTCAGGAATAGTGCCCAAAAGGCTGGCAGCATTGCCACGTTGAATGGCCAGGCTAATTCTCTGACCAAAATAGCTGCCAGCCTTTTGATCACCGGTCACCTCGGTGAGCCTCTTTGCCAGTTCCTTATAAAAGGAACGAGCGCTTGGACCCCATGGTCCCATAGTCTCAACCCCAAACGGCACAAATATATAACTCTCATTGAGAGCTGCATATTTGCGCCGCTTGGAGCACTCAGCCGAGGCCGCCGCCGCGCCTGCGGCAAGGAAGGTACCTCCTGTATGAGACGGAGCAAGCGTATCCGCGCATGTTGCGTCCCACACAAGAGGACGTCCCTGCTTCCAGGGAATGAGCGTCATGCCGTCAGGTCTCTTGCCGTCGTCACGGAGTATGCCGTTAGGCTCTAAAACTGCTGGCACATTGACGGCGACAAGAGCTCTGCGGATGACGTCATTGATGCAGGCGTGTCGGGAGACTCGACCAGCGCTCATTTGGCATGAGAGGCCATGGTGTCCTAACTCACCGACGCGAGTACCGCAACGACAGCGATGGGGATGGTTTGTCTTGACGCCAAGTCTAAGGGAAATGGCAAGGGACAGTGTACTCCTGTCAAGCAGAGTCCCGATATTGGCCGAAGGAAGAGCATGTAGCCAATAACCGGACTCTGCCTGAAAGACCGCTAGTAGGCGAGCACGCTCTGCAGCATTTTCGGAGGAAGCCAATAGATCACTCTGAAAACGCAAGCAGAGCGGCTCGTCCCACTGCCTCTGAGACTATTTGTTTTCAGCTAAATTCGATCTTCATCTTCTTAATGAGATCAGGGAAATGTAATCTCCCGTAATTTCTATTATAATTTTTTATCTTCTCATTATTTAACAGAATATAGTTTTTTTCTTCTTCAGCCAAATTCGATCAGGGTTATCATTACCGTGAATATCAGTTAGCTAAAGCTGCTTTATTTCTTTCTAATTTTACACATTATAATTAGGAACTTCATGTTGAGCCCACATCCTAGACAACGTCTAAAAACTTTAAAAAATTCGATCAGGGTTATCATTACTGAGAATTTCAGTTAGCTGAAGCTGCGTTACTTCTTTATAACTTTACATAAATTAAACACAATATTAAATTGTTTTTCATTGTGTTCAGCCAAATTAGAATGAGTTGCACATCGGTTCCACATACAGACCGCATACATTGTTAAGTTAAAGTATGTATACCTATAGTGTACATGGGAACTTAATGCTAAACGCAGTCTCTGCCAGTCAATTGTCAAGACTTTTTTTTTTCTTCCGCCAAATACGATCAGGGTTATCATTACTGTGAATTTAAGCTGCGTTACTTCTTTATAATTTTACTCGTTAATAAACACAATATTAAATTGTTTTTCATTATGTTCAGCCAAATTATTTTTTCTAAATCTTGTTACCACTTTAAGCGTCAATATTTGGATGCTATTCTGTCTTAATTTTGTAAGATAACTACATAATACAGACGCACATTAAGTTGAAAGAATGTGTACCAAAATAGTGTGCAAATGGGAATGGGAATGGGAATTTATTTCTTCTCATTCATTACATTTACATAATCTGTACTAAAACTATTTGTTTTCAGCTAAATTCGATCTTCATCTTCTTACTCAGATCAGGGAAATGTGATCTCGCGTAATATGTATCTATTTTATATTTTTATCTTCTCATTATTAAACAGAATATAGTTTTTTTTCTTCAGCCAAATTCGATCAGGGTTATCATTACCGTGAATATCAGTTAGCTGGCTGCGTTACTTCTTCATACATTATTAAACACAATATTAAATTGTTTTTCATTATGTTCAGCCAAATTAGATGGAAATGCATATTGGTCCCACATACAGACGCATACATTGTTGAATTAAAGTGTGTGTACCAATATAGTGTACAAATGGGAACTTAATGCTAAAAGCAATCTCTGCCAGTCAATTGTCAAGACTTTTTTTTCTTCCGCCAAATACGATCAGGGTTATCATTACTGTGAATTGAAGCTGCGTTACTTCTTATAATTTTACTCGTTAATAAACACAATATTAAATTGTTTTTCATTATGTTCAGCCAAATTAGACGGGGATTTGCATATTCTTCCCACATCTTACACAACGTCTTGTTGCTGGGAAGAGAACTCTTCCCAACAATTTTGTTGTTGTTCAAAATAAATTAAACTAGAGCCAATCTTTTAATCAAAAGTCAATGGTTTTTAGTTTATTTTTTTCTAAATCGTTACCACTTTAAGCGTCAATATTTGGATGCTATTCTGTCTTAATTTTGTAAGATAACTACATAATACAGACGCACATTGAGTTAAAGGATGTGTACCAAAATAGTGTACAAATGGGAAATTAATGCTAAAAGCAGTCTCTGCCAGTCAATTGTTAAAACGTTTCTGTCTTCAGCCAAATTCGATCAGGGTTATCATTAAGACTCACATTCATTTTATTTACATCTTCTCATTTAAACACAATATTAAATTGTTTTTCTTTGTGTTCAGCCAAATTAAATCAGGAACTTCATGTTGAGCCCACATCCTAGACAATGTCTAAAAACTTAAATAATCGATCAGGGTTATCATTACTGAGAATTTCAGTTAGCTGAAGCTGCGTTACTTCTTTATAACTTTACATATTATTAAACACAATATTTAATTGTTTTTCATTGTGTTCAGCCAAATTAGAATGATTGCATATTGGTCCCACATACAGACGCATAGGTACATTGTTGAGTTAAAGTATGTGTACCAAAATAGTGTACAGATGGGAACTTGGACGCCTAAAGCAGTCTTTACCAGTCAAGTTGTCAAAGCTTTTTTGTCTTGAGCCAAATTCGATCAGGGTTATCATTAAGACTCACGTCCATTTTATTTACATTTATTATTACATTTCATTTAAACACAATATTAAATTGTTTTTCTTTGTGTTCAGCCAAATTAGATCGGGATTTTCATATTGGGCCTCTTCTCCCAGACAAGCCCCGTGAGCAGTTGTTCAAAATAGTATGCAGAAGGCGACTAGACTTAAGGTCCTATGTCCCCTAGATGGGGCAGAGGGCGTCCACAACAGTCCTCCATCGCGTTCGGTCTTGAGCTTCGCGTTTGATCTCGGTCCAAATCTCGCCGATCTTCTTCGCCTCGTCTGCCACAGTGCGCCGCCAAGTTTGGCGGGGGCGACCACGTTTGCGTTTTCCTTAGGAGCTCCAATCTAGAGCCTGCTTGGGGATGTGATCGGAATCCCTTCGGAGAGTGTGGCCAATCCAGTTCCACTAAATTTACTGTCAAAGCTTTTTTGTCTTGAGCCAAATTCGACTAGGGTTCTCACATCTGTTTTATTTACATTTTCTCATTTTAAGTTTTTGACACAAATTAAATTTTATTTATTTATTAAACTAACCACAATATTAAAAATACTTACTTAACTAAACCCAAAGTAAATAAAAATAAAAAATAAAATAAAATAAATAATTTTTTTTTTTACATTTTTCATTGTCTTCAGCCAAATTAGGTCCTGGTCGCCGTATTGTGTGTGCTCACATCTTACACACGTCTTATTGCTGAGAAGCGATCACTTACAGACAAGCCTCGTGGGCAGTTCAAAATAAATAACTAAAATTAGATACAATCTTTTAATCAGTCAACCGTCCACAAAAGTATTTATTCTGCCTCAATTTTGTAAGATTTTACTACATAATACAGACGTAATAGGTTAATCTATGGTGTGGTATACCTGCATCAAATATACGACTAAATTAGTGGTTCTTTTAATCAGTCAACCGTCCTTAAAAGTTATTTAATCGTCAGTTTATTCTTTCTTCAACCACAACCGTTCGATGTTTGCCTTCAGCCAATTTACGTCAGAAAAGTAGCTCATTTCAGCCACAGGACGTCCACTGCTGAACATAGGCCTCCCCCAATTACTTCCACATCGCACGGTTGGTAGCGGCCCGCATCCAGCGCCTTCTTATCAGGTCGTCTTCACCTTGTGGGTGGACGTCCCACGCTACGTTTTCCATTTATGTTATTCTTTTTAACACGCTAGCTGGCCATTTTTAAGGACCATCCGTCGTCATAAATTCTTCTTAATTCTGTTCTGAAACCATCGTAGGTACTTAAGTTGGAATATTCACAGCCTAGTCTAGCTTCGTGGATGAAGTAAATCATGTATAAATAGCAATAAGAAACAGCAATAAAACAGATATCAACCGTCCGTCGTTGTGTCTCATTTCCCCCCGCTGCGGCCAAGACACCCTTAGCCGTCGCTATGATCAGTCCGGTGAGTCTGCCGGGCTGGCAGCGGGTCCCCGCCGCCTACCTGCCGTCCTAACGCTGCTGCCCTGGGCGACCTGGGCACAGCTTCCTTCCTATCAAACCTTATTATGTCTAAGTATCTATTGTTAGGTAGGGCTAGGGCTCTAGGGACTTAGTGTCTTAAGGAATAGGGACTCTAGGCTCACTAGGGAGTTAGTTCCCTTCCTGACCGCATATCCCGGGCACGGGAGCGGTGCCTTACAACCACTGCCTCCCGCCCGTACAATTTCTTTATTTTCTTTGTTTATGTATTTTGTATTATTTTCGTGTCAAATAAAGGTTTTCTATTCTATTTGTATTTAGTTACCTTTTACGAGAGGGTGTTGGTGGTGCTATTCTATAGCTGGAATAGGTACTATGGTATAAAAATTATTTGATTTGATTTATTTAAAAACACACTCGTGCATATCTATGGTCAGTTTATTGCGCTGATGTCTGTGGTTCGTTTCTGTGACAGTGTCAAACGTGTCATAGGCTAAGGCCACTGCCACAGTGTACGCGCTGTAGCAGAAAGCCAATAGTCATTTCAGAGTGACATAAATGTTGAAAACGATATAAAAACATGTGATGTGCACCCCGCTATAAAAATAAATTATGTTCGACTATACCTACTTCTTAATTCTGTTCTAAACCCATTTTTGTTTATTATTTATGTTATAATAGAATAACTACGGCAGTAGGTAAAATGAAGGATAGTGTAATAATTCAGTTCAGTTTAGGTCAACTATAACACCGCGCCGTAGGCTAAGGCCACTGCCACAGTGCACGCGCTGTAGCGGTCAGCCAATAGTCATTTCAGAGTGACATAATTCAAATTGACTTAGTTACTAAGCCACTGGTATTTCTACTCTGCCGCAATATTTCGGTAAATTGTGATTCATTTGACAAACACACTCGTGCATATCTATGGTCAGTTTATTGCGCTGATGTCTGTGGTTCGTTTCTGTGACAGTGTCAAACCTCAGTAACACCGTAGGTCAAGGCCACTGCCACAGTGCACGCGCTGTAGCGGAAAGCCAATAGTCATTTCAGAGTGACATAATGTTGAAAACGATGTAACTTCAGGACATATTGACAAAAGTCCCAATATCGGTTTAATTTCTGATGTGTGCACATCTTTTAATCAGTCAACCGTCCACAAAAGTTTATGGAGTTTCAGATTACTCATTTCTTTCCTAGATGATTGCATTCTCCCAATTTCGATCATGAGCTATGTAGTTATGCCAATGTCTTCATCCTTCCAATGGACTTAGTAACTAAGCCACTGTATTTCTACTCTGCCGCAATATTTCGGTAAATTGTCTGTGGTTCATATGACTAACACACTCGTGCATATCTATGGTCAGTTTATTGCGCTGAAGTCTATTTAAAGACTTCCAGGTTCCCTGGCTGGGTTTAATTTTTGTGATAAACACACTCGTGCATATCTATAGTCAGTTTAGCTGCTATAAAACAAACCCCAGTATAGACCCAATATACTGAACTGTCCTATCCGTGACATTGACAGTGGGGCGCCACCGTCAATACCGGATCGCTGGTTCCGATTTTTACCATGTTGGAAACTATACATTTGAACAATGGTGGCGCCCCTCTGTCAAAGAGTTTGGTGGGACAGTTCAGTTTAGGTCAACTATAACACCGCGCCGTAGGCTAAGGCCACTGCCACAGTGCACGCGCTGTAGCGGTCAGCCAATAGTTATTTCAGAGTTACATAATTCAAATTGACTTAATAACTAAGCCACTGGTATTTCTACTCTGCCGCAATATTTCGGTAAATTGTCTGTGGTTCATTTGACAAACACACTCGTGCATATCTATGGTCAGTTTATTGCGCTGATGTCTGTGGTTCGTTTCTGTGACAGTGTAAAACGTGTCAAACCCAAGACACCATAGGCTAAGGCCACTGCCACAGTGCACGCGCTGTAGCGGAAAGCCAATAGTCATTTTCAGAGTGACATAATATTGAAAACGATGTAACTTCAGGACATATTGACAAAAGTCCCAATATCGGTTTCTGATGTGTACACATCTTTTAATCAGTCAACCGTCCACAAAAGTTTACGTAGTTTCAGATTACTCATAACTTTCCTAGAAGATTGCATTCTGCAAAATTCGATCAGGAGCCGCAAGTTTTCGGCAAATTGTCTGTGGTTCATTTGACAAACACTCGTGCATATGTATGGTCAGTTTATTGCGCTGAAGTCTATTTTAAAGACTTCCAGGTTCCCTGGCTGGGTTTAATTTTTGTGACAAACACACTCGTGCATATTATCTATGGTCAGTTTATTGCGCTGATGTCTGTGGTTCGTTTCTGTGACAGTGTAAAACGTGTCAAACCCAAGACACCATAGGCTAAGGCCACTGCCACAGTGCACGCGCTGTAGCGGAAAGCCAATAGTCATTTCAGAGTGACATAATGTTGAAAACGATGTAACTTCAGGACATATTGACAAAAGTCCCAATATCGGTTTAATTTCTGATGTGTGCACATCTTTTAATCAGTCAACCGTCCACAAAAGTTTATGTAGTTTCAGATTACTCATAACTTTCCTAAATGTTTGGATTCTGCCAATTTCGATCAGGGGCTATGTAGTTATGCCAATGTCTTCATCCTTCCAATTGACTTAGTAACTAAGCCATTGGTACTTCTACTTTGCCGGAATATTTCGGTAAATTGTCTGTGGTTACTTTAAAACACACTCGTGCATATCTATGGTCAGTTTATTGCGCTGATATCTGTGGTTAGTTTCTGTGACAGTGTCAAAAAACAGTGTCATAATGTTAAAAACGATGTAATTTCAGGACATTATTGACAAAAGTCCCAATATATCGATAAAATTACTGAGGTGTGGTGGACATCTTTTAATCAGTCAACCGTCCACAAAAGTTAATAGAGTTTCAGATTGCTTATTAATAATAATTCTTTCTTAGATATTTGCATTCTGCTAATTTCGATCAGGGGCTATGTAGTTATGCCAATGTCTACATCCTTCCAATTGACTTGGTAACTAAGCCACTGGTATTTCTACTCTGCCGCAATATTTCGGTACCTAAATAAAATTGTCTGTGGTTCATTTGACAAACACACTCGTGCATATCTATGGTCAGTTTATTGCGCTGATGTCTGTGGTTCGTTTCTGTGACAGTGTCAAACCTCAGTATCACCGTAGGCTAAGGCCACTGTCACAGTGCACGCGCTGTAGCGGAAAGTCAATAGTCATTTTCAGAGTGACATAACGTTGAAAACGATGTAAAAATGTGATGTGCACCCCGCTATAAAAAAAATTATGTTCGACTATAACCTACTTCTTAATTCTGTTCTAAAGCCATTTTAAATAATTTATGGTATAATAGAATAACTACGGCAGTAAAATGTAGGATAGTGTAATAATTTAGCTATATTAATGCACATCTTTTAAACTATTTAACGACTGTCGTTGAACGACTTATTTTGTACAATCGATTGAATATTTTGGAACATGAGTATAAAATCTAAATAACGATAAGTTAATTAATAACTTAAGGCACTTTTTGGGCAATTAACTGATTAAAAGATGTGCACTAATTTAGTTAAACCGCCTTAGTTTCTCCGCTTGACCCGTGGTTGGCTGGTAGAGAATGCCACGCGACATTAAGTCCGCCACTGTATAGTGAAAAAGATATTTTTTCCTTTGTTTAATTAGTCTTGTAAATAAATAAATACCTTACTTTTTATAAGTCATGATTTCAAAGATAGGTTTTTATATTCTTTATTTTTTTTAATTATTATTTATCACTTTTTCTTTCTTAGTAGATAAGTAGTTTGTAAGTCCTGTTTTTTAATTTTTTTATTAGTTATTTTATCTTTTCTTGTAATCAATGTTAGTCTTAAATAGTTAAACTTAGTAGTAGCAGCTGAAACCATTAATATTTTAGTTTTTTTTTACACGGAAAAGCACAATAGCAATAGCACCACACCCGGTGCTATTGTAGCCGGCTGAAATATTTGGGAAAATAATTATTTGAGATTCAGTTCTAGGACTGTATTATGCCTAGAGGGATTTACTAAGGAAAGTCACTTTTAGGCCAAGAAAGAGTATTTAATAAAGATTATGACAAAAACAACTTTAAAAGCAAAAACAAAACAATATCACTAAAAAGTTTAAAAAAAACATAAATATCAAAAAGGATTGCAACACTCGTGCTTATCTATGGTCAGTTTTTTGCGTTGATGTCTGTGATTCAATCGCGGTTTGTGGCCGAATTGAAAATATTGCGTCTGCTAGACAGTGGGCACTCCACCGCATGCAATTCTTGACTTCTACAAGTTATTTATTCTTCTTCCATTGTCCATAATGAATCACTCTCCCTCTTCCAAGGTTTGACTTCACTGTGCTAACTGACGTTGACCCAGTTCAGGAGTCCAGCAATTTTCTAATTCTTCCTCTTGTGACCAAAGGCTATTTGAGCAGAACGGACAATCACGTCTGTGAAGTCCCTGCTTACCTCATTGGCAGACTTGCAAAAATCGATGAGTCCCATTGCTCCAGTGAACCGTGTCCTGAAAGTGAACCCAACTGACCCCCGATACCGAAACCAACGAGGCTCCTCGATTGGTTCTGTGCGTGGAGAATCCGTTCTATGGGACGGTTGGCATGCTGGCAAACCTCGAAACTGATCAGGCGATGATCCAACGTGCTGGAGTCGGGGCGCACTCTCCATTTGGATACGCGTAATCCCCTCGTGGACAGGGTGAGGTCCACACTGGACTCACCGTTGGCCGCAAAGAAGGTAGGCGGCTGGCCCTCCGAGTTGTGGAGGTCAAGGCAGCGACCAAGGATGAAATCCTCGACTGCCGAACGCCTTAAAAATATGATCCTCGGTCCGACCGCGGCCTCTGCAGTCTGCAGGCCGGGAAGCACTCAAGGACCACCAACGGTGGTCCCACTTCCCCGGCGGCTCTTCTTGAATACTCCTTTGCATTCCTTCTGGAAGCGCTCGAGGGGCCATCTGTCATTGTTGACGAGGATCTGCTCGTGAAGAGCCACCACAAACTCCTTCAAGTCAGGGTCTCCAGTGATAGAGAACACCACTACAAGGTGCAGTCGTTGTTTGGACTCCGTCACCCGCAGTGAGGCCGGGATGGCATCTCTGAACCTCTTGGCCGACTCGTCTGGATGACCACACCCTCGTTGCCGACCTTCATCAGGCGGTCTATTTGAACGTTGATCCTGCGCGGGTACACGGCCCTCTTCAGCTCCGCCTTGGTATCTTGCTGCAGCACTTGCCGCAGTACGCCTCAGTGGATCGCTCCGGGTGCCCGTATAGCTGGCACTTGGTGTGGGACGTCTGCCGCGTAGAGGACTACGTCGGCGTGACCTACCATTCCCTGCCTAAGGAGACGGGCCCGCAGGTCGGATGTTACCTCCAAGATGACTGTAGGTTGCGCGGGCGGTTCTTCTTGAACGCCACCCTGCCCTCCTTCAGACGGACAAGGGGCCATTCGTAGTCTAGCTCCAGATTTTGCTCATGCAGCATGTCTAGGAAATGGTCTGTTCTGACATCTGCAGATAGGCCATGGATGGCCACAAGATAAGTGGCAGGCGCGGTCGGGGCTCGGTCACCCACGGGGTGTTGGGCAGCGCTGCCCTGAGGCGGTTGGCGTTCCCTACCTTACGCACGTGGTCCACTTGGAGGTGGATCGTTTGACGGCATTTTCCAAGGCCATCTTGGTCTCTTGGTGCAACAAGTCACCGCGACGAAGTCCGTTATACTAAGTAGGTACACTGTTTCTTGTTCCAGTAGGCGCACGCGCAAAGCGGATTTGTACTCAAGCACCACGCTGGTGTCCCCTTTACGACGGTGGCTCCTCTTAAAGCGCCTTACCTTCCTTTTTCAGGCGGGCGAAGTCCTGCTCCATGTTTTACTCGTGGATCAACAGCTCGCCGATAGATGCCGAGGTGAGCCAATTGTTCGGCTCGCGTCTGCCAGGGAATGTGTGGGTGCAGACTAGACAATGTTAATTTTGGACTTTAAATAGGAACCTAGCTTAGTTCTAAAGTTAAACTTAAATGTTACTGGCCTGGATCAGCTGGTTCTCGATTTGCCGGTTGGTTTTTCTTCTGGGTTTTCCGCTCCTGTTCTTCTTTTTGCCGCGCCTCTTCTTTCTCGGTCGAATGTCTCCGGTCCCGGTCTTGAGCGTGGACCAGTCCAGGTTCTTGTCCAAAGACATGGGTCTTGTCTATATCTAGATCTCCCTCTAGATCTATCTGGAAGACTTCGTTCCATTCTTACAATTGAGATTCCAAAGCGCCAACAAGTTATACAATGCAAATAAATGGCGCCTGGATGTTCGGGGCCGTCCTCCTTCTATGCCATGAATATTTGAGCCAGTTAAAGGTCGCTTCTGGAAACTAGATAATCTCGCTCTCACCACACTCACAGCTCCCATCGTTCCTGAGCCGAATGTCCCGTAGGCGTTTATTTAAAGACCCGTGACGCCTCTAGGTGGAGCGCGTTCGCAAGGTAGGGAGCGCCGCAATCGCCGCCAATGTCAATCTGGACATGAAATAACTTTTTTATATTCAAAACTGGGTTAGATAGGCTCAAGGTTTTTTTTCATTAATTTTTAAATTTTTTTCTTTTTTATGCGTTTTTATATTTTTTTTATTAGCTATTTAATTTTAATATTTATAAACCAATGTCAACTTGAACATGTAAAAATGTTTTTACAGCCAAAACTGGACTAGATATGCTCAAGGTTTTATTTAATTTAATCTTAAAACTCATTTTTTCTTTATGCCTTTTTATCATATTTTTTTGTTAAATAATTTATTTGTTTAAGTTGTTGTTGGGATTTGTAAGATGTTAATGTAAATAGATAAGTTTAATTTGTTTTTTTTTTCGCTATTAACTATTCCTTTTAATAACTATTTTTGTGTTTTTAAAGTCAAATAAGTTTTAAAGCTTAACTTACTTTATCAAATTCATGTTATTAGTATTTTTTTACCGTGTTTAATGTTGGTCTTAAATAATTGAACTTAGTAGTAACAGTTGAAACCCATTTCGTAATAAAATTATATTTTTATTTATTCAGAACAGTAAACAATAATTATACCGCAGTGTCTCAAGTCAAAAGTCTTTGACCAGTGTGTGTTGCCAGTGATGGTATATGGATCTGAAACGTGGTCGCTAGTAAGTTTCTAATCTTATAGATTTAACATAATGTTTAACTTACTTTATCAAATTCATGTTATTAGTATTTTTTTACCGTGTTTAATGTTGGTCTTAAATAGTTGAACTTAGTAGTAACAGTTGAAACCCATTTCGTAATAAAATTATATTTTTATTTATTCAGAACAGTAAACAATAATTAAACCGCAGTGTCTCAAGTCAAAAGTCTTTGACCAGTGTGTGTTGCCAGTGATGGTATATGGATCTGAAACGTGGTCGCTAGTAAGTTTCTAATCTTATAGATTTAACATAATGTTGAAAACTATGTAACAGAACGTTCTAGAATATACATAACTTCTAATTACTGAAAGATGCGCATCTTTTAATCAGTCAACCGTCCATAAAAGGTATTTTCAACTGTCTACTTTATTTTAATGCCTATTTTTGTCTTGTTTCTATTTTATCTAGCGGATAGTTGACGAACGAGTTTGTTTCCTAGCATTTGCTAAAGTCGACTCAAAGAACCCCTTAAGTTAGGTTTTTTTATTTTTTTACGTTCACTAAGTATGATCTTTTGATTTTTCACATCAATTTACAAGGTTACTTGCAATCTGTGTTACTTGCCCACTCAGTTTTGCCTGGTAAGATGACGAATGGAGGATGGCAACACCTTCAAACGAAACTTAAACCGGAAATAAAAATATTTTTAATTTTTCAATTTGTCAGATCGGTGAAAAATGTAAAAGAAACTTGTATGCCTTAACTCATACCACAGAATAATAATAAGTACTACGTACCTCAACCTCTACTAACATTTTGTATGTGAATGTACCTACTGTCACTACTGTGAACTCGTTAGCTTAAATTAATATCAAACCCTAGTGGTTTTTCAAAACTATCTAAATATAATTTGTCTTTTTTAGTTGTTAAATGAAAAAAAGAATCCTTCGAATAATATAATCCGCTACTTATTAAGCTCCAGTACTATGTTTAATTTATAAATTTTAATGTAGATTTTTATGGAAGTAGGTAAACCAATTAAGTAAGTACCTACCTAACTAGGTACGTGCTTAGCCTATACCAATCAATCAATCAATCAAATAATTTATACAATTATACCTACTTGTTTTTCTGTAAGTTTCTATTAATTTGTATACCTACTTAATATAAATAAATTAATTTGTATAGCTTATGTACGTGTAGTTAGTAGTACGTTTTAGATGTCATATTTTTGAATAAAATATTTTTATTACACACTTATTCGGTAGTTTTTTTCCACTGTACATTTCATTTGGAACGATATTTTGGATCTGAGGATGTCAGGCCAAAGTAATACATTTTTTGCAGGTATTCTTTGAGTCTTCCAGTGACTTGGCCCATTATTAGCTTGGTCCACGGGCCAAATAGCTGGATTGAATTTTCAAATATTTTTTCGTCCAGCAACTGGGCCCACTAAGTAGAGCAGATTTTTGTTGATTTGGTGTATAATGTATTACTAAAAACATTGAAGGTGGGCCTTACTGGAAGAACAAACATTTAAAAATTCAATCAAGCTATTTGGCCCGTGGACCAAACTAAAAGTGGGAAAAATCACTGGATACAGGAGTCTTCCAGTGACTTGGGCCACTTTTAGAAGCAGACCGAAACTACGTTTAACATCTTTATTTATGTTCCTAAACACGCCTAAAACGATCGAAGCTTGTATTGTCCAATCAAACCACTTTAAAGCGCCTAGCTGATTTGTAAAACCATCATAAGTTTATGCACTATAGCATAGTTTTGCCTAATTATTATATTTGCCTAACCAATAAGTATTGCTGAAGTCTATTGTCGCAGATATACCTACTAGGTAGGCGTTGATGTCGTAAATCAATCTCATAGTCAATTACTTGATTTCTTTATACAATTTAAGTGGGTTACTAAAACGGGCAGTAGGCACGTAGACACGATAAAACTAACTCTATCGATGTGTGAAGAAATGCGCCGCACAGTTTCCACGCAATATTTAAATATGAAATGATTTTCCAAGAAAATGTGCCTTTTTAGGTTTTGAGTTATTAGCGCAAGGCCCGTGCCCACCCCAGAATGGCTTAGTGCCCACCCTAAAAAATCTTAGAAATCGAAAACCTAACTTTACAGTACTCAAAACAAAAAAATATCAATAAGCAAGTAAGTAGATAGCGTTGAAATTGCACTCGATGTAAAGCAAAGACCCCCAGGCCAGATTATCGCCAGAATTTGAGGTAAGTAAGTAGGGTAAGTATAAGGTATTCCAGAGTCCTATGTAACCTGGGAGTCTGGCGATTGTAATCAGTGAAGATTCTTCATCTTTAAACCCGACAGCGCCAGAAGGAGGGTTATTATTAAAAGTAGTGACTGAGTTTCTTGCGCTGCTTCTTCTCAGCACTGGCCCATTTATTGTCCCGAGAAGCAGTGGTAGGGTTAACACTGGGACGTGTAAAAGTGCTTTTTAAAAGCCTTTTTGCATTCTATTTTAATCCAATGCAAAAATAAATTAGTTTTAATGTGTTTTATTATTACCTTCCTACACCTGCGTGCTAAAAACTCTCCAGTCTCCTAATTATTTATTTATTTATACTTCAATGCCAAAAATATTAACACTAGGCGAACTTAATGCCATAAGGCATTCTCATCCAGTTTACCTTTGGGACAAATCATAACTAAGGACAAACTTGACCTTCATTAGTTGGGTATTTACAATGGCGTGCCTTCCTTAGACAAATACAAATACAAAATCATTTATTGTGAATCATAGGTAAAATGGTGACATGTTACATTAGGTAGTATCACTATGTTCCGCTCAAAGAGCATACAAAGACGGGCCCTGTATCGAAATAAATTTATTGGGGGGACCCCTATCTAAAGAGTTCCTTGCAAAATTATATAAATAAATAAATATCCTTGGACATTTTACACTACGCTTCTAGTCCCAAACTAAGCAAAGCTTGTACTGTGGGTACTAGACAACGGATATAATTAACATACTTAAATACTTTTTTTTTTAAATACATACATTATTATACATAGTAACACCCAGACCCGTCACAGAAATTATAATTAATTCATTTCAATTTCTGCCCGGCCGGGAATCGAACCCGGGACCTCTCGGCATAGTAGTCCGTTCTGAACCACTACACCAAACGGCCGACGATATGCTTGCTTACTCTGTCTTCCAAAAAGTCTGGCACTGGGGCTTCTGTATTCCAGGGGCCCCGTATCATTGATATAGCAGATACGGGTGTAGCTACGCCCCTGGGTATTTTAGCTGTAGATCCTGGCTACACATGAGTTGCAGCGGTGGGAACGAGAGGCGGAATAATATTTTTTTAGGCTCATAAAAATCTCTTCGTCTATTTTTTTTATCCACAACGAGGAAGCTCTTGGCCTGTATCACCTGATGGTAAGTGACGATCAGGCCGAAGGTGAAAGCGAGCTTCACCCGGAATCCTTAACCACAGAGGAACTGGCTATCTTACCTCTAAGTAACTGCCGGAACACAACAATTCTGTTAACATTGTCGTTATGGCGACAGACTTAGATAAGATGGTGGTAGCTAAGCCAGGCGGACTTAGAACAAGCCCTACCACCAACCAAACCGAACAGAAAAATCTGCCCCCACTGGGAATCGAACCCGGGACCTCTGCGTCTGAAGAAGGTGGTCTTACCACTAGACCACAGAGGCGGTTAAATATTACATTACAATATTGTGGTGGGTATTCAATGGCCAGTAGCATTCTCTTGACAATAGCTAAATACTTGCAAAATTAACATACTGAAATACATAGATTGCACACTTTAGCTTTAAATAGGTAGGTACCATATTGCAAAGCGAAAAAATTGCACTATGATTATCGAAATTCAACTCTATTGGATTAAAATAGAGGTCTTTGTAGAAATAAATGATAGGTGTACTTTACAATGGTGAAATTGTTGATAAGGACTCCAATAAAGCAACGCGAACGGGAGTGTCCTCACCATCGGTTCGAAGTCGTCGCATCATGAAGGCAGCAGCAGTGTTTTGTTTCGTGGCTGTGTTGCAGGTAAGATTTCATTTGTAAATTACTTACTGATAAGTCTAAATAATCGACTTTTTACACTAAGTACGTACAACCAGTACTACAAACAAAACCGCACAAAACAGACAAAGAAATTAGGGATCAAATGAGATTCATTAACTACCTAAGTAAGTGGTAGAAGCAATAAAGAACTTTATCTTTTAACTACAGGTGCGTCAAGTTTGTGTTCAATTTGTTTAGTTTTATTTATTGAAATTAATAATATTACAAAAAAAACCTAAGCAACATAGATAAGAGACGTTACACATTAATAGTTTATAGAAACTACGAATGATTACCTAATATCTACATCATTTGTTACAGCTATCAGCAGCATTTTTCAAATCCCCACCGGCTCCTGCGCCCGTGTACTCCCCGGCGCCCGCTCCCGTCTATGCCCCGGCTCCCGTTTATTCTCCACCTCCCGTTTATGCCCCGGCCCCCGCTCCTGTATACACCCCAGCCCCCGCTCCAGTGTATTCTCCTCCCCCCGTGTATACACCCACTCCGGCCCCTGTATACATTCCCCCTACCCCTGTTTGCGCACCACCCGCTCCCGCGCCCGCTCCTGTCATCCTTCCCGCTCCTGTATACACCCCACCTGCACCTGTATACACCCCACCTACCCCTGTATACACCCCACCTACCCCTGTATACACCCCACCTGCCCCTGTATACACCCCACCTGCCCCCGCACCGGTGTACTACCCGCCTCAACCAGCCCCCTGTGCCCCAGCCTATGCCTACGAACCTACCATCTCCTACCAGCCTAACTTGGAATGGGAGCCCACTGTGTCCTACACTCCGGCCATAGAGTACGAGCCTACCTTGACCTACGCTCCTACCCCGATCTACGATGCCACCCCGAACATTTACTATTTGTAAATTGTTGATGAATAAAGATTTTTGAGAACACTTTGTTGTTTTAATTACCCACATTATTATAAAACGTTTAAAGTACCTGCAAAAGTGAAATGTAGGTAGGTATACTGTTCTGAAGAAGTGGCAGTAAGTTACTTGTATGACAAACGCCCGTATTCACAAACGATGCTTGCTTAAGTGAAGCAGCAAATCGAACGCACAGCGTTGAATAGAGCTCTGTGATTGGTTCGTGTGTCACCTGTGCGTCCACGCGCACTGTGAGACCTCATAGTAATGTTTGTGAATATGGGCGAAAATCTGCTGGCTCAATTACACTATGCAGGAAATTGACCGAGACGAAGCGCGAGCATGCACACCGAAGTACGACAAAACTAACCGAGTGATGTTTACACTTTATTGTCTCGATCAATTTCCTGCAATATTTCCAACGCCAAAGTATTTCGTTTTAATGACTCTCCTTTGTAAAATAAATGACCTACCTACCTAAAAAGCTTCATCAAACCTGTCTATAATTAAATGTAGAAATGAATGAGCAGAAATAAGCCTTATTAATTTATTTTAGACCAATATTAAACTTTGCTCCCGAAGTGTATTGCCAACATCATCAAAAAAGAAGAAGAAACTTTGCTCCCTTACCTCGCCACGAGCCGTGCTATGTTATCTGTGCCCCAAGTAGTAAGTTGAAACAAAACGCATTTTTTCAGAATGGCAACATTTTTGTGAAACGTCAAATCAAATGAAAAAGTCATTTTTCTTGCGAATTACGGATTATTTTTCATAGGATTAAGTTCATTTTATCGTGATTAATATTACATAGAATCGACAATATCTAGTCAATTAACTGCCGGGACAACAATCACAACTTTTGGGACGCATGTGAGTACACAACGTTATTAATTTCGTTGAAATTCGCACAAGTAGTCCGAGTTTCAGGTGGTATTATTTTTGTTTAGGCCATTTACGCTGAGTAATTTTCAGTGGTTTGCATCGGGATCACTACGTCTGGCTCTTTGTCACGGTGCCAAATGAATTCTGCCAACGGTTGATAGTATTTAACGCGTTACTGCTCACAGAAAGCCAATTGAATGGTGTTTTATAACCCTAGAAAATACCACCCATAATCGGGGCACTTATTTGTTGTGATTCTGTTGACCTAATACTGCTCCAGATTGGAACTTTAGTGACTTGCAGAAATTTGTTTACAACAACAAGCATTTGTGACAAGTTTACTCAGCTGTAAAAAATACATTAAGCTCAAAATTTATTGGCTTGGAAATTGTTATGGCCCTGAATTTAAGTTGTCCTTAACTTTGAAAAAGTTTTATTTGAAAAGAATCAGTTGAAGCCCTGGTGAGTATGCTAGAGTAACTCAAAACAAGTTCTTTGTTCTGAAAATACTTACATTAAGTACAAAGATTCATAGAAAATAGTTGACTCGCGTTGAGGATACTAATTTTAGAACTTGACCTTCATTAGTTGGGTTTTTATTGGTGATCAAGCTGTAGATCCTGGCTACACAGGAGTTGCAGCGGTGGGAATAGTCCCTGGTATTTATTACATTGTGGTATTTATTTTTTGGAGGAATAACTGCTTCCTAAGATACAGGAGCGGAATGGAGGAGGTTTTTGCCCATACAGGGGTGCCACAAGAGTGAAGACAGATGCTTCTAACTTAATTTATAAAATTGTAAACTTGTGGAAATAAAAGCTTTTTATTATTATTATTTATTAAGATACAGGATCTGTCCTAGTGTAGGAGGCAGGGGCTTATGAAATTTTAATCTGTTTTTTGAGTCTACAAAATTATTCTTAATCTTATTTTTATTTGTTAAGTACTTAATTGAAGTGCAAATTTTTCCAGATACATGAACTAGGCCTTCCGATGATGTCTCTAAAGCCAAGAAACGTGGACTTCCAGGAGACGTGGGCCAACCTCAAAGAAACGGTACGCATTCTTCTTTTATGTTGATTTAACTAATTAATAGTGACTGAGTTTCTTGCGCTGCTTCTTCTCAGCACTGGCCCATTTATTGTCCTGAAGCAGTGGCAGGGCTAATATTGGGACTTGTAAAAGTGCTTTTTATAAGCCTGTTACAAAAATAAATGAGTTTTATGTGTTTCTTGACTGTGTAATGACAACTTAAAGTACGGCCAACTAGCAGCGTCAAACTGACAATCTATACTGTGTCTGAATGTGTAGGTATTTGTCGTAATGTCTCGTTCTTCCGCCAAAATATGTCAAAGTCAAACCCCTGCTATTCCAAATGACCATGACATTGACTTTGTTTACATTTGGTATCGCTTCTCGTTGGCCATACTTTAAACTTATTTGACTTGAATCTATTGTTCAGCATAATTCAGAACATCTTCAGAAAAGAAGTGTGGTAGTAAGAGGTGGTTTTAGTAATTTTCTTACGCCCATGGAGTTCCATCTGGTAAGTGTGGTAGGAATAGTTCCATTCTAATGCTTTACAAAGCGAAAGAGAGGTGGAAATAGCCCCAATATGAAGCGTTGCAGTGGGAATAGCTCCGTTATAAAGGTTCGTTCGTCCGTTAAAAGGTTGTTACAGATAGTATACAAAGTGCTCTATTCTGCTAAAATACATTAACATGCAAATTTTTTGTCCAGATATTCCTGAACACTGTAAAAGCAGGAAGTGGTCAGCTATTTCCTAAGTTTTCTGGTCATTACTTTTACATTCATTTTTTTAAACGGTGAGAAGTGGGAATATTAACGACCACGTGTGGTATTACACTCTGGTAGTAGTGGCTGGTAGGGCAAAAAATTATAATAAAAAAAAACTTTTTTAAAAACAAGCTTTATCCTGAAATGCAGTTGTACTAAAACGAAAAAAATAATTGTATGCTAGGTTCAAAGAAATTCAAAAGCTTGTAGCGCAAACAGAAGTTTTAGTACAACTGCATTTCAGGATAAAGCTTGTTTTTAAAAAAGTTTTTTTTTATTATAATTTTATTTTACACTTTTTAGTTGTAACTATCTCAATATCTGGGCCTGGTCATCATTTAGCATAAAAGTGCTCGGGAAGTCGAATCCAACGAACCTAAACTCGATAAGTTTCCGCCGTTTCGTTTAGGAGTTCCTATGGCCACCTCCTGACTCCATCATCAGACCAGCTCAATGGTACCATAATATTGCATTGTCATCGTACTTACATACGTATACCAAATTTCAGCTCAATCGGTGGAGGAGAACTGGTCTTAAATTCAGTTGCAAGATTTGTCCTACACATACTAATTACTAACAAGTGAAGTCAATATAAAGCTTGTAATAAAAAAGAATGAGACATGTATAGGCTCCTTAAGAGCATTTGACGATTTGCAAGAACTAATTTAATTAGTCTAAACCAGTGTTTTTCAACCTGTGGGTCGCGACCCCAGGGGGTCGCCAAGCCTCTATAGGGGGGTCGCGAGAGGTCGTAAAAACTACCTCAGTAACCAAAACAGTAAAGTAATAAAGATCTAATTATGCAAATGCATAAAATATGTTGTATAGATTTAAATATTCGATTCCTACAACATCTTTGTAACATTATAAAATGCATGAAAAAAAAGCGAACGGTCGGGGGGTCGCGAAATATTTTTAAATACTAGGGGGGTCGCGTCATGAAAAAGGTTGAAAAACACTGGTCTAAACAAATAAAGATAATTTTGATTTGATTTTACAGGTGGCAGGCGTAGTGGGATTGCGAGCAGTCGAGCGAGCCGTATGGAACACTCGCTTCTCGGATGTCTACGCGCTGTGCGTCGCACATCCCGAGCCGCTGGCCGACCGCCTGTACGACGAGACCAAGTGAGTAGCGTGGCGCGCCGGGCGGGTCACGGTAGTGTGGCATGACGCGCCAGGCGGGTCACGGTTGAGCCGCGAAAGAATGTCTAGGCCGTCTAGCTCGGACAATAACTCGCAGCTCCGTCCCAAAGACTTCGGGAGGACACCGTCAGGTTTTAGTGAGTAGGCCCTGCCCATCTGGCAGGGAGAGCCTCACATAACCCACTGGTTCCCCCGGGCCAGTGGGTATGCAATTTCATGCATTTCCTGACGAAAAAAAAAGGCGGGTCACGGTTGTGTGGCGTGACGCGCCAGGCGGGTCACAATAGTGTGTCATGCGCGCCAGGCGGGTCACAATAGTGTGTCATGGCGCGCCAGGCGGGTCATGGTTGTGTGACATGACGGGCCATGGTTGTGTGACGGGCCAGGCGGATCACGGTAGTGTAGCATGACGCGCCAGGCGTGTCACACCACACTTGCTAGGCTAGAATGCGCGCTGTGATAAAATTCTTATCTTTTGGACCCTACAAGCATATAGCAAGTGCTAGGAAAAAACGCCGGAACAAACTCAGTCATTTCTAAAATCAAAATAAAGTGAGGGTAGCCAAATTCAAGGACATCAAATATGTGCAGACTGAACTGACCACGCATCCATGTCATTAATCAAAATCTGTCAAATTGAACTGTGTGTGTTGCAGGAATTTTCTAGAGGAGCATGTAGCGGGTCTCTTACAACGCGTGCGAGGGAATGCGCCGCTGGACTCTACTGACCACACCGATGGACTGCTCGACAGGTCAGTGACCATTCAAATTCAAATAGTTTATTCAGTACTAGTGATGCAATGAATACGAATATTCGTATTCGCCGAATAGTAGACATTTACCGAATATTCGTATTCGGTGAAATGATAATTACGAATACCTACTTTTTTTTTATTTTGTCACGCACGACGTGTGTGTCTCCGAACACTATAGACACAACGACACGACGGGAAAACCCCAGTCAGTATGTAACAAAGTAGTAAGTAAGTTCTCTTCCGGAAGACAGTCAATAGCAGGTCGATTGTACAAGTATTATTTTGTTTTGTGATTAGTTACAAAGTAAAGTGATAAAATAACAAAAAAAAATGCCATTTGTAAAGAGTTAAATTTATGAGTATTTCATGACTATGTAGAGATATTCGTATTCGCCGAATAGTAGATTTAATATTCGTATTCGTAAAAGTAGTATTCGTTGCATCACTATTCAGTACATAGGCTCTTACTAGGGCACTTATACACGTCCCAAATATAGCTTACCCTACCACCACTTCGGGACAACATATGGGCTGGTGCTGAGAAGAAGTGGCGGAAGAAACTCAGTCACCTTTTCATTAATCATTGATATTCAAGGCGAGAGTGACTAAAGTCCGGTCGCCAAGTAGATACAATTTCGTCCAATGACCCCAAGCTACCCATCCTTATCACTCGCGCGTAATTATATTGCTGTCGCGACTGTGCGACGGGCGCCCGCAGTGAGTGTGCGAGCGCGACAGCAATATAATAACACGCGAGCGATAAAGATGGTTGCGATAAAGCTTGGGGTCATTGGACGAAATTCTATGTGCTCGGTAACTGGACTTAAGGCTTTCTAATGGTACCAAAACCAGTATTAGTGGGATGTATACGTTTGAAAGTGCTTGTCGCGGGAGGTACGATTTATTTGACGCCGAGTACATAACCACTGTAGCATATTCTTGTAAATAAATGTTATCTTACCTTATGTTATCTTATCTTATCCAGATACGTGGAGGCGTGGGGCGAGTACAGCCAGGGCGTGGCGTACCTCAACAGCCTCTATTCGTACCTCAACCTGCAGCACGTCAAGCGGCAGAAGGCGAGTTGTTATTGTTTATGAGTTTTTTTTAGGGTTCCGTAGCCAAATGGCAAAAAACGGAACCCTTATAGATTCGTCATTCTGTCCGTCTATCCGTCCGTATACAGGGTGGAAACGATAAGTGTTCTCACTCGATTATTCCTAAACTATACAAGGTATCGAAAAACTGGTTACTAATCCTGAAATTGCTTCACAAGCTCTATCCAACGAAACCAATAATATGTTACAGAATTTACTGGATCTATCCGAAAATTAAATGTTTTCAGCCTCCATACTAAATGCATGCCAGCCAAACAATATTAGAGGTATTTTTTATTTTTATTAAATAACAACCATTTAAAATTAACTTGTAAATTGCATTCTTATTTAAAATTATTCATAGAAAACATTGGTTTTAAGCTTTACTTGCTATAATTTTATCAAGACATGAGTACCATGACTGTGGCTGTACTAAATGTATGGAAGCTGGAAATATTGAATTTTCGGATGGATCCAGTTTATTTTGTAACCTATTATTGGTATCGTTAGATAGAGCTCGTGAAGCACTTTCAGGATCAGTAACAAGTTTTTGAATATCTTGTATAGTTTTTAAAATTATGTGGATTTACTAAATGTATGGAAGCTGGAAACATTGAATTTTCGGATAGATCCAGTTTATTGTGTAACCAATTATTGGTACCATTTGAAAGAGCTTGTGAGGCACTTTCAGAATCAGTAATCAGTTTTTCGATATCTTGTATAGTTTAGAAATAATCGAGTGAGATCACTTAACGTTTCCACCCTGTATATTTTTTTCCGAAACTATAAGAGCTATGCTGTTGAAACTTGGTAGGTAAATGTATTCTGTGAACTGCATTAAGATTTTGATGCAAAAATAAAAATAATAATAATAAATATTCAGGGCTCCCCATACTTAGAACTGAAACTCAAAAATTTTTTTTTCATCAAACACATGCGTGTGGGTGGGGTATCTATGGATAGGTCTTACAAAATGATATCGAGGTTTCTAAAATACTTTTTTTCTAAACCGAACCTTCTAGTACTATTAGTTCATTTCAGTACACTGATTGTATTAGGTAGATCGAACGAAAAAAGTCTTTATTCCTACGTAGTTATGGCCCAATATCGAAAAATATTCGCAACAGAGTTACAGAGCCGTACCCATCTCACTCGAGCTCACATGCACAAAATATAACAGAAGGTAAACTCATGTATGTACCTCGCTTTGCATACCTCTCTCGCTCGCACGCTCGGCCGTCGCGCTAGGGTTGTCTTGTCATGTGTTGCGTTTGTTTCGTTATGATAGAAAAATGTTACTCTTAATACTATGGAAGAAAGACAATAACAGATATCCACGTATACTTATGCAGTTATATTTAGTACGTTATTATAGTAATAGTTTGCAAACAAATACACGAGAAGGAAGTAGTATTTAGTTGAGTGGTTGACACTTTTATCTAATAATTCCAAAAACCTCTCTAAAACAATTCCTAATAATTGAGTTGGATTTCAATTTGTCAACGTTAAACGAACTATTGAAATACAAATAAATACCATACATACTCCCGGAATCAACTGTTAGTTTCAAAAACTAAAATTTAGTTTTTAATGTTGAGTGTAAGCAACCGTCTACTTAACAAATGTTATAATACCCCTTTTTTGTTGTTCACTAATTTTCGCACAAACAAAATAATTTTACGAACGTGTTAGAATATATATAATGTACATACCTGATTTATATTAATATTCCATAGTAAACATAATTGATACACTATTTCACTTGTTAAACACTACAGACACCGAACATTTGCACCGCCTCCATATTAACTGTCAGATTAGAATTCAGATTTCCATTTAGCAAATTAGAATTTATTGAAAGTTTTGTTGTTTCTTAATAATTCAGAATTTAATTTAGATATGTGATTCTAAATATAAGAAGTATTAAAACCCTGTTTTTGATATATTGTAAAATGAGAAACTCCAACTTCCGCTTCCGAATAAAAATATTTATAAAATCCTGTGCTCTGATTGGTAGACTGTTCTGATTGGTCGTTTAAGCCGACCAATCGAAGTTGAGTAAAAAAGGAGGGAGAATTTGGGTATAAATAGATGGAATTTCTCATTGATGGGCAGTCTAAAGCGGATATTTGTGGAGGTGCTGAGCCAAGTTAAGTATACATACTTTATTTACTATTACTATGCTGATTGTGCTATTGTATTGTATTTTGTGCTATTGTGCTATTGTGCTATTGTATTATGATCCTATTGTGTTGACACCTGACTAAACCTGATGGTGACATGCCACGGGGTCGGGTCGGTAGTTTGTTGACTAAACTATAAAAGAGAGGCAAATGCCTATAATTATGGGTTATACGTCACGGTCCTAAACCTTAGTATTAACCAATTCTAGATCTTGAGTAATATGTATATTGGTACATATGAACATAATATTTATACCTAACAATATCCATTATTGTGAGACTAAACTATAAAAGAGAGGCAAACACCTATAATTATGGGTTATACGTCACGGTCCTAAACCTTAGTATTAACCAATTCTAGATCTTGAGTAATATGTATATTGGTACATATGAACATAATATTTATACCTAACAATATCCATTATTGTGAGACTAAACTATAAAAGAGAGGCAAACACCTATAATTATGGGTTATACGTCACGGTCCTAAACCTTAGTATTAACCAATTCTAGATCTTGAGTAATATGTATATTGGTACATATGAACATAATATTTATACCTAACAATATCCATTATTGTGAGACTAAACTATAAAAGAGAGGCAAACACCTATAATTATGGGTTATACGTCACGGTCCTAAACCTTAGTATTAACCAATTCTAGATCTTGAGTAATATGTATATTGGTACATATGAACATAATATTTATACCTAACAATATCCATTATTGTGAGACTAAACTATAAAAGAGAGGCAAACACCTATAATTATGGGTTATACGTCACGGTCCTAAACCTTAGTATTAACCAATTCTAGATCTTGAGTAATATGTATATTGGTACATATGAACATAATATTTATACCTAACAATATCCATTATTGTGAGACTAAACTATAAAAGAGAGGCAAACACCTATAATTATGGGTTATACGTCACGGTCCTAAACCTTAGTATTAACCAATTCTAGATCTTGAGTAATATGTATATTGGTACATATGAACATAATATTTATACCTAACAATATCCATTATTGTGAGACAATGTACATAATAAAATAATGTGGGTTATATACATCAGGTTATAAGAGTATTTATTTACTTACATTAAAAGTAGAACATAAGACTAATAGCTTAATAAAGAAATTGTATTTTGTTTATGAGGTACCTAATTATTTTAAATTTAATTACTTGGTTGTTGAATCGATAAATACAAGGTAGTAGTAAAAGTTTATTTTTGTAATATAAATGTAATATCAATTGGTATGAGTTTTAATAAACGATCCTTTTAATTTACTGAGTTTTTTCCATCCTTAACATAATAGATTTAGTTCCTTCAGTTTTTGATAAATACCCATTAATCCTAACATCAGAAGTGGGATATTACTGTACACCAAATTAATGTAATCTTATTTCTAGGAGGTTAACGAGATGGAGCAAACTGTTCTGCAAGGACTACTCACCGCTATTAAAGAAGCACTGTCCAGCAATCATCGGCAAGATGACGTGGCGCTCCCGGTTTTCGACCCAGCTACCAGCAACGGTGGTGCGGCAGAGTGGTGTGCAGCCATCAGCGAGCTGGGAGACGAGTTCGGATGGAGCGGAATAACTAAAGTTGCTAAGGCAGGTAAGGCCCTCAAGGGCTCTGCTTTACTCTGGTTTGAATCATGGCAGCCTCAGGAAGGTAGGACATGGGAAAATTTCTCAAATGAGTTAAAATCATTGTACCCAGAAAAGAAAAATCTTTCTGAGCGTTTGTATAAAGCGGTTACTTATTGTTCAGATTATGCTGACTCTTATTGCGAATATGCGAGGGAGAAAATCAGATTGTTAAAAGATACGAAAATTTTATTTTCTGAGTCTCAACTAATTGAACTAGTATGCGGTGGCATTAGAGATCATAATGTAAAAATGGCATCATTTAACAGTAACGCTAAAACAACATCAGAGTTAATAACTTTGTTCTCTGCTTACATAAAAACTAAAAAGCGACCCTTAGATCAATCATCTGAAAATGTACACGGTCCTAGCAGTACTAAACGCTTTAAACCAACACTTAAACAAGAAGAGAAACCACAATATGACAAAAAATGTTTCACCTGTGGTGAAAAGGGTCATTTTCGCTCTTTCTGTACTACCAAAACTAAAGACTCCTCATTACTTCGGAATAGTAATATAAAAACATGTACAATTTGTAAAAAAATAGGACATGATTCAACTACTTGCTTCTTTAAGCGTATTAACTCGGATCAACAACCAAATACCGAGAATAAACAATGACTAGATATTCATGTAAATACTTGTAATCTGACTAAATTTAAACCTACTAAGGTCACAATACATAATACCTCAATTGATTCTCTCGTCGATACTGGAGCCAGTTGTAGCATCATACGTGAATCCATTGCTAAACGGTTAAATTGTAATTTTTCGCCTTGTTTTATGAACATAAATGGGATAGGTAACGGGAAAATAACAACTTTTGCCATTATTACAACACCTGTTAAATTTGAGGATGTTTGTATAGAATTAGATTTGTATGTAGTACATGATAAGGATTTTTCATACGACCTTCTTATTGGTAGGAACGCGGTTAGTCATCGCGATATTCAACTTTTAGTAGATTCTGATGGATGTAAGCTAACATGGAAGAAACTTTCTATGCCAGACGAAATTATAAATTTTGCTCATGACTCGCATGACGCTTTAGATGAATTAAAATCTTGTATACAGAATTTAGATACCAATCTACAAGATAAAATTGTTAAGATATTTGAGAAATATCCCAACGTTTTGCCTACTTCTAACAACATTGGTAATGTTAAAACGGGACAGTTAAATTTAAGATTGAAAAAAGACGATGTAGTTAATTACAGACCCTATAGATTAGCCCCAATTGAACGACAAAAAGTAAATACAATAATTAAGGACTTGCTTGACAAAAAAATCATTCGCGAAAGTCACTCCCCATTTGCAAGCCCAGTTTTATTAGTAAAAAAAAAGGGGGGTGATGACAGATTATGTATCGATTATAGAGCCCTAAATAAAATTATAGAAAAGGACAGATACCCATTACCCTTAATTGATGATCAAATTGATCGCTTGGGTAATGCTAAATACTTCATATCAATAGACATGAAAAACGGGTTTTATCAAATACCTGTAGCCCCTGATTCAGCAAAACTTACGGCATTCATTACACCCGACGGACACTATGAGTTTGTAAAAATGCCATTCGGTATCTGTAATGGTCCAGCTGTTTTTCAGCGGGCAATCACAAAAGCTGTACAACACTTAAATTTTTTACTTACTTACATTGATGATTTGTTAATCCCATTCACTACTATTGAAGAGGGCCTTTCACATCTAGAACTTACCATCAAGGCTCTTTCTGAAGCCGGGTTCATCATAAATTTGAATAAATGTAAGTTTTTTGTAAACGAAATTCAGTATTTGGGCCGTCATATATCTCAGGAAGGAGTTAGACCTAGCGATGATAAAATTTCAGCCTTAGTAAAATCACCTATACCAAAAACAGTTAAACAAGTCCGTCAATTTATGGGTCTCGCTAGTTATTTTAGGAAATTTATACCCGAATTCGCTCCACGAACGGCTTGTATTACTAAGTTAACAAGCAAAAATCAAACATGGGAATGGTGCTCTGAACAAGAGACTGCCCGTGATTATGTTATACAATGTTTAACTTCAAAACCGTTATTGGCAATTTATAATCCCGATTTACCGACAGAGCTACATACGGACGCTAGTTCGCTTGGCTATGGTGCTATACTAATACAAAAAGATCATAACAATGTAAATAAAGTAGTTGCTTATTTTAGTAAACGCACCACACCAATTGAATCTAGATACAGTTCATATGATCTTGAAACATTGGCTATTTACAATTCTTTAAGACAATTTCGAGTTTACTTATTAGGAATTAAATTTAAAATCATAACTGATTGTAATGCTATTAAGTCTACGTCAAATAAAAAAGATTTGTCCCCGCGAGTGGCACGTTGGTGGACATACCTTCAGGATTTCGACTTTGAGATAGTTTATAGAAAGGGTAAATTTATCAGTCACGTGGATTTCCTTAGTCGTAACCCTATTGAGGCAACTATTCCAACAAAACAGCCAAAGATAGTAGATGCAACAATTAATTTGATTTCAAATGATTCCCGGTCATGGTTAGAGATAGCACAACAAAACGACCCAGAAACGTTAAACCTAATTCAACGGGTCGAAGAAGGAGATTTAGATGCAAATCAATACATGGTATCAAATAATTTGTTGTATTATAAGTACGACCCAAATACGACTCCAAAATTATTTGTTCCAAAAAATAGCAGGTTTGACATTTTAAGGCTATTTCACGACGATAACTGCCATGTAGGTTTTTTTAAAACTATTGATAAAATAAAAGAGAATTTCTGGTTTCCGGCTATGACAACATTCGTTAAAAAATATTTATATCACTGCCGAATTTGTGTAGAACGTAAAGGTTGTTCAGGTCCAAAAGACGGTTTGTTACATCCAATATATAAATCAGCTGTGCCTTTTCACACCATTCACATGGATTGTACGGGACCTTTCCCACAATCTCCAGAAGGATACAAATATATTTTACTGGTTATCGATGGTTTTACAAAATTCTGCATGTTGAAAAAGCTGAAAACCCTAGGCGCTGCCGAGTTAGTACCTATAATTCGAGACACAATAACCCTATTTGGTACTCCGTCATTGATAATCACTGACCGTGGTACCAACTTTAGTTCCAACCAAGTTCGTGAGCTGTTTCGAGATTTAGAAGTAGAACACCATATGATAGCCACTGGAACACCTCGGGGAAACGGTCAAGCCGAGCGATACGTCTCGACCGTGACCAACATGTTAATTACTCGATGTAACAATACGTCAGATTGGCCGAACGAAATATGGAAAGTACAACAGTCTATAAACACTACTATCCAAAAGTCCACCGGTTTCTCTCCTATTAGATTACTAATTGGCAGTAACGCAAATATACCTAGTGTTCAGGCTCGCCTCAACGAAATTTTCGGCAGTCATAATGCGCAGCAGGATTTTGATATTCAGGCCGATCGCGAATTGGCTCATAATCGTCTTAGTCGAGTTGCTCAAAAATTTAAAGAACGTTTTGACTCTTTACGACGTAATAAAAGAATTTACCATGTAGGAGATATTGTTTACGTTTATCAAGATCATAGACGTCATGAAAAACTGCGACCGAAATTCAGAGGACCGTACGAAATTGTTGAGGTTATGGATAATGATCGTTTTGCTTTGCGTGGCAGAGGACAAAGAAACCTTATCATTTCTAAAGATAAATTACGATATTGGCCTGGAGAACTAAATAATAATGACGCTGCTGTTGATGATGCTATTTAATTTTCAAATTATTTAGAACGTATAATAATTGTATTGCCTGTGGCTGTGCCTATGGCTGTGCCTATGGCTGTGCCTGTGGCTAAATACTTGACTATGCCTGTGGCTAAATACTTATGATTGTGCCTTTGGCTAAATACTTGTGCCTGTGGCTAAATACTTGTGCCTGTGGCTAAATACATGTGCCTGATGGCTAAATACTTGTGCCTGTGGCTGTGGCTAAATACTTATGACTGTGCCTGTGTCTGTGGCTAAATACTTGTGGCTGTGGCTGTGCCTGTGGCTGTGGCTGTGCCTGTGGCTAAATACTAATGACTAAACTGTGGCTATTCCAGTAGTTATACATCAGGTTAATTTACATTTGAATAATTATAATGTAAACATTGTATTGTTCTTATAAAATCGAAAAAGTACTTCGAGAACGAAGTACATGTCAGTATGGCCGTGTTAGANGGCTAAATACTTGTGCCTGTGGCTAAATACTTGTGCCTGTGGCTAAATACTTGTGCCTGATGGCTAAATACTTATGCCTGTGGCTAAATACTTGTGCCTGTGTCTGTGCCTGTGGCTAAATACTTATGACTGTGGCTGTGGCTGTGCCTGGTGGCTGTGCCTGTGGCTAAATAACTGGCTTAATACTTATTTATGACTATGCCTGTGGCTAAGTAACTATGACTAAATATTTGTGGCTTAATGCCTGTGGCTATTCCTGTAGTTATACATCAAGCTAATTCACATTTGAATAATTAAAAGGTAAACACTGTATTGTTTTTATAAAATCGAAAAGTACTTCGAGAACGAAGTACATGTCAGTATGGCCGTGTTAGAATATATATATCTACATACCTGATTTATATTAATATTCCATGGTAAATATGTATAATTGGTACACTTTTTAACTTGTTAAACACTACACACACAAAACNGTGTTAGAATATATATAATGTACATACCTGATTTATATTAATATTCCATAGTAAACATAATTGATACACTATTTCACTTGTTAAACACTACAGACACCGAACATTTGCACCGCCTCCATATTAACTGTCAGATTAGAATTCAGATTTCCATTTAGCAAATTAGAATTTATTGAAAGTTTTGTTGTTTCTTAATAATTCAGAATTTAATTTAGATATGTGATTCTAAATATAAGAAGTATTAAAACCCTGTTTTTGATATATTGTAAAATGAGAAACTCCAACTTCCGCTTCCGAATAAAAATATTTATAAAATCCTGTGCTCTGATTGGTAGACTGTTCTGATTGGTCGTTTAAGCCGACCAATCGAAGTTGAGTAAAAAAGGAGGGAGAATTTGGGTATAAATAGATGGAATTTCTCATTGATGGGCAGTCTAAAGCGGATATTTGTGGAGGTGCTGAGCCAAGTTAAGTATACATACTTTATTTACTATTACTATGCTGATTGTGCTATTGTATTGTATTTTGTGCTATTGTGCTATTGTGCTATTGTATTATGATCCTATTGTGTTGACACCTGACTAAACCTGATGGTGACATGCCACGGGGTCGGGTCGGTAGTTTGTTGACTAAACTATAAAAGAGAGGCAAATGCCTATAATTATGGGTTATACGTCACGGTCCTAAACCTTAGTATTAACCAATTCTAGATCTTGAGTAATATGTATATTGGTACATATGAACATAATATTTATACCTAACAATATCCCATTATTGTGAGACAATGTACATAATAAAATAATGTGGGTTATATACATCAGGTTATAAGAGTATTTATTTACTTACATTAAAAGTAGAACATAAGACTAATAGCTTAATAAAGAAATTGTATTTTGTTTATGAGGTACCTAATTATTTTAAATTTAATTACTTGGTTGTTGAATCGATAAATACAAGGTAGTAGTAAAAGTTTATTTTTGTAATATAAATGTAATATCAATTGGTATGAGTTTTAATAAACGATCCTTTTAATTTACTGAGTTTTTTCCATCCTTAACATAATAGATTTAGTTCCTTCAGTTTTTGATAAATACCCATTAATTCTAACAAACGCATGAGAGCAGCGTCACTCAAGCGAACGCAGTCACGCCTCGCATTCGTCCGAGACAGTCTTGATAACGCGTACGTGAGCGGTGTCTATGTGTGCGTGGCTCGAGCGCGCTTAGTATGGAGTTTACCTTCTGTTATATTTTGTGTCACATGTCACTAATCTCACGTGTCATTCTTGCACTATTAGTTCATTTTATTACATCGATTTTTTAATAAGATCGGACGAAAAACGTCTTTATTACTATCACCTTATAGTACAATGTCGCAAAATACTCGCAACACTCCCACAGAGCCGAATCCATCTCGCTCGCGCGCGCTTGTCATCAATTTCACGTCTCGATCACACCTATTCATTAGTGATCGGCTGTACTAAAGTGAACTAAAAGACCGATTTGAACGACCAAAAAGGAATAGTTCGTTCTCGTTCACTTAAAGGAATTGCTTCCTATTAGTACATAGTACATGTACTACACAAGCAGTGGCGGGGCAAGACCTAAATTTGATGTGGGCAAGACAGATTTCGCGAGGCCTTGTTCAGTGGCGACCTGAAGACGGATTTTATGAAATAATAAAAAAAACGGTCAATGGTCTATTCATTGACAGTTTCTGATTTCTTGATTCAGTGATTATTTTTAAAGGAATTTTGCGCCAAAGAATAATGTTTGTCACTTAAAAACGTGTTGTTGCTTAATTTTGTGTCTGATTATGGCTGAATTTGTTTGGAATAAAAATTATCTTCATTGTTTAGCTATCTATCAATAATTTATATTTAATAGTCAATGTTTCAAAATTTTTGATGCGCGAGGCCCCTTGTACCGCGAGGCCGTAGGCGGTGGCCCACGTCGCCTACGCCTTACGCCGCCACTGTACACAAGCCTAATTAAGGTACACACGGCCTCACTGTTAACTATCCGTTTCCGTTTTTGCTCTCGCTCTCATCAAATGGTGATTCTTTGCGATAGAACGAGACGACATGACAGACAATGGATAGTTAACACTGTTGCCGATGGTACATGGTAGCAATCCCGTGAATAATAATTATTATGTTAGTGAACATTAAAGTTTAAAACAATAAATTATTTATTGTTTTCAGGTATCAGATGCGGAGATAATATACGGCTCGGCAGCCACGGTCAGCTGCCCGGAGCACGACTCAAGGCAGCTCGAGGTAAGCGACTGATGCAGTTTTATAAGGGAGTTTAACACCTATCAATGGGCCATGCTCGGTGTTTCTTTACGAGATCGAATCAGAAATTAGGAAATCCGTAAACGAACGAAAGTCGCTGACATAGCCCGACGGATTAGCGAGCTGAAGTGGCAATGGGCAGGGCACAGTACGCAGAACTGACGGCCGATGGGGCAGCAAGGTTCTGGAGTGGAGGCCGCGCACCGGAAAACGCAGCGTGGGACGTTCACCCACAAGGTCCATATCCACGTCCTATGGCTGAGATGATGATGATGATGCAGTTACGCATCCCAAACAATTTTATCTTTTAAATAATCATCGACTTTATAGTAGCCCTTTTTCATTACTACTTTTACTATGTGCTTTGAATTTATGAATGGGTAGTTCTACAACAGTTTGTGGTAATTTATTAAATAACTAGCTTTCCGCCCGCGGCTTCGCCCGCGTGGAATTTTGTCTGTCACAGAAAAACAATATCGCGCGCGTATTTGCTCACCGTTTAGACCTACCCTGGACTACGACAAACATTTTGAAACCAAAATAAGCTCAATCGGCCCAGCCGTTCTCGAGTTTTAATCAGACTAACGAACATCAATTCATTTTTATTTATACAGGGTGTTAGGTAAATGGGTATATGAGCCGACACTAGCCCATGTTAATATGGTCATATAAATGGTATGGTAAAGTTAGAAAATTGATATCTTCATTTTAATTATTTTAATTTTCATACAAATCGGATTTAATAAAATTTATTTTATACGAAAATTATAAAAATAAAATGATAATATCAAATTTCTGACTTCACCATACCATTTATATGACCATGTTAACATGGGCTAGTGTCGGCTCATATACCCATTTACCTAACACCCTGTATAGATTTGTTATTTCTCAAATTACTAATACTCCCGTTAGCCCTTCGTACTAAGCTAAATATGCTTGTGTCACGAGTGAGCTCACCACAAATAGTCGACCGAACCCGCGTTCCCCGGATCACGAGTCATTTGCCGATTCACCGTTCGGCATCGGCTATCGTGGCTTTATTGTAGGCACACTAACATACTGTTAAAAATATTTTACATTAAAGAGCTGTAAAATTAAGAATCGCCCTGTATAGGAGACGATAGAAGTGGTGAAAATCGCGAAAATAATTACATTTGTCAGAAGAATCCTACTAATATTATAAATGCGAAAGTTTGTGTGGATGTCGTTACTCTTTCACGCAAAAACTACTGAACGGATTTTGATTAAACTTTACAGTATTATTGTTTATAACCCAGAATAACATTAGGCTACAATTTATGACGATCTGTGACAAACATTGCACGCGGGTGAAGCCGCGGGCAAAAGTTAGTAATTCCATAAAATGGGTCCATGCATTCGATCAGAATCGGTGAATGAATATTGTCTGGAAATAGTCCTAGAGTTATTTGTACGATAGTTTACGCATTAGATCTAATATTCATCATCTGATTTCTCTTAGCTTTCTAGATCCGAACGACGAATTCGAGTCGCATTTGGATTCATCATTATACCAATGAGGGCTATCGTTTTAGCGCTCACCAGATAGCGCCACTGTAGAGTGAGGTCCTGTCACTTGCTAGTAGCGAAGACAATGGCGCCAACTTGTGAGCGCTAAAGTGGTAGGAGGACTATCGCATTTGTACTCATCAAGATGGCGCCACTGTAGAGTAAGGTCCTGTCAATCGCCAGGGGTGCCAACTGTTAATATAAAAACGATAGCCCTCATTGATAGATAATCATTTTCTGACATTTGCATGATATTCAATTAATAATGATACTACTTTTTAATATTAATTAAAAACATAACCGTATTTTTTGTAATATTTGCACATCGTATGTACGATAGAATATGTTAGAAACTTCTCTTTTTATAACCATTTGTAACCGTATTCTGGCAAATAAATGATTTATTATTATTATAGTAATAAATCATTTATTTACCAGAATACGGTTACAAATTAAGAAGTAAAACAGAATCTAATATAATATTAGATTCTGTTTTACTACTTCTTCAACTCAATTTACCATCAGGTGATCCGTTTGCCCTGTCAAATAAAAAATCCTTGCCCACAGGTGGGCGAATTGGGCCTAGTGACGTGGGAGCGCGTGCTGGTCCAGCCTCTACGCGGCGCGCTGACGTCACGCATCGTGTCGGCACTCAATGACGCGCGTGAACGTACGCCCGACCCGCGACACGCTGACGTATTGCGACAGGCGATACTGTCTACCGTACACGTGAGTATTTGCTGTTTAAAGCATTAAAGCACTGCCACGCCTTGTTAGTTCCAGATTTCACTCATAGATGGCGTTATATCCTTACTTGTTTCCATGTTTTTTTATATATAAATAGAAAAAACGAGATGGTTTATTATGAGTTAAAAGTCTATAGGTTCAGAGCTAGTGTACCCAGCTTCTGCCCCAGATATTGAGGTAAGTCAGATTCTTACGCCCGTATTCACGAACACTACTATGAGGTCTCACAGTGCGCGTGGACGCACAGGGTGAACCAATAACACACAAACCAATCACAGAGCTCTATTCAACGCTATGCGTGCGTTTTGATGCTTCACTTAAGCAAGCATCGTTTGCGAATACGGGCTTTAGGCTACTACCTACCTAGGTGTTCAGACAGGCCGTATCTAGCTACTGGCCTAGTAGGGGGTCAGATTATTAGTTCCTGCCCCCTCCCCTGGGTAAGCCCATGCCTGGTGACGTCACGCATCGTGTCGGCGCTGAATGACGCGCGTGAACGTACGCCCGACCCGCGACACGCTGACGTATTACGACAGGCGATATTGTCTACCGTACATGTAAGTATTTGCTATTTGGCACCAAAAAGCGTAATTTTAGTTTCAATTTTCACTCATAGATGGCGTTATTATTTATGCTTGAGACGGGAAAAAAGATGATACCATGCTGTCTACCGTACATGTGAGTATTTAGTGTTTAAATTAAGCACTGCCTCGTCTTGTTGATGTTAGTTCCAGCAGGCCTGGCTCACTCCGCGCGGTACATCCGATAATTACCTACAGAGAAGCGCCCCGCCGGCGGGTATTATATCAGTCGNGTATTTAGTGTTTAAATTAAGCACTGCCTCGTCTTGTTGATGTTAGTTCCAGCAGGCCTGGCTCACTCCGCGCGGTACATCCGATAATTACCTACAGAGAAGCGCCCCGCCGGCGGGTATTATATCAGTCGAGTGTCACGCGCGCGCTCGTCAGGACGCTGGCGTGCGTTGTAGTATGATTATAATTCTATGATCGAAGTATTATTTAAAAATGGACATAAAGAGAAAGAAATATTGTGCGGCGTTCGGGTGTTTAAATTCGAACAGTAATCTACCGGATTTATCTTTTTTTTTCGCTTCCCAAAGATGCTGAAAGGTATGTTGGCCATGTAGGTAATCAATAATTCTTAGGATAGTATAGGAACCTAACCTACTATAGTCCATTCATCGTAAGATGGTGATTATGACAGTTCTATTTAGTGCGGCGCTCCTTATAAACCTAATCGATATTTTTTAGAATCGAGAATATTTTCTATAGAAATCTAATCGCCTTTTATTTGTTTGATTTTTAATCTTGATCAAAATTATATCTATGAATTTGAACTATCTGGAAATGGAATAAACGTGAATATTCTTAGTGGTACAAAATAAATCACAAAGAATTAAATATATGCATTTTATTTAATAAAACATCAAAATAACAATAACAAATTTGTCATAAGTTGTGAGAAAGCCTGTAGCTACAACTGGGAAAGTATGTGTCGCCACTGGTGACAATCGATATTATTTATGCCATTTATCCTCAGTGGCGACAAAGCTAGTGTCGACAACCGAGAATAGACGCCAGTTGCGAGGTGACCATAGTGGTGACCATACCATTAGTGGTCCCAAGGGGAAATGTACGTGTACGTGCACCACGAGAGGTGGAAACCAAAAGGTAGAGGCTTGAGGATCTAGGTTCTAGGCCCTAGAGTGCTGAAGGGTACGCGTGGCCGTCAGCCAAATTTTACGTCGCACCATAGAGGCAGTTCTACCTGTATTAGAGGAGTGAGTGGGAGACGGCATGATCGCCTCACACATAGGGCGACCCAGGTTCTACCGGGCCAATGGTTCTTCGGGCCATTCCTCCACCGTATAGGCCGAGAGCCTGTAGATGGTTGTCAGTTAACACTGCAGTCTTGGCACGTGAGTCACCGCAGCAGACTGACACGCTCCGACAGTGCCCAGCCTAAGCGAACGAGCGGCGGTTGGAAATGACCTCTCCCTACCAATCAGGAAGAGGCGTGAGATAGATAGATAAATTGTTTATTTGTTGTAACACACACTTTTTTTAATGCTTTTAACACACACATTATGTATAGTTGATATTGAAATTCAATTCAATATCGAAAGAAACTTAGTTAGTCAAGAAACACACTAGGTGACACCACTGGTATTTTGTTACACAGGTTATTAATAATTTCAACAGTTGCAACATAACAAAAGTGACAAAACAACATAAGATAAAGATGACTAGCGTTTCAAATAGTTCCCTGCGTCAGAGTGATGTGTGCCGCAGCGATGCAAAAAGCAAAGAGCTCAGTATAAACACTACCTTTTGCTAAAATAATTTGTTTCAAAGATTGATTTCAAACTTGTATAAACGTGAAAATAAAGTTGGTTTCATGGGCTTGTTAAATAATGTGTATGATATTATGAACACGTAAGTGATTATGGTGTAATTGTGTATGAAAGTGTTTGTTTACATCTCTGCTGGATTCTAAAAAATCAAGGTATAATCCTTCTGTACCTGTACTATTACTTATTCTGTGGTTCCAGACTTCACTCATAGATGGCGTTATATCCGTACTTGTTCCCATGTTTTTTTCCTGGCTTCAGAGAATCTTAGGGAGAGGGACAGGTCATACCCAGCTTCTAGTCTAGGGAGGGGGCAAGTCATACCCAGCTTCTAGCCTAGGGAGGGGGCACGTCATACATAGCTTTTGGCCTAGGGGGGGAGGAGCAAGTCAAGCTTGTAGCTTGGGGGGGGGGGCAGTCATACCCAGCGTCTCGCCTTGGGTAGCAAGTCAGGTTTGTTAGGTCAGATCGTTTGACTTAGTTCTTTCGAACCGAGTAAGCTACCGTTCACGTATTTGGTGGGCGAGCTAGGCCTAGTGACGTGGGAGCGCGTGCTGGTCCAGCCTCTACGCGGCGCGCTGACGTCACGCATCGTGTCGGCACTCAATGACGCGCGTGAACGCACGCCCGACCCGCGACACGCTGACGTATTACGACAGGCGATACTGTCTACCGTACATGTGAGTAGTTACTGTTCAAAGCACTGCCGTGCCTGGTTAAAGTTAGTTCCAGATTTCACTCATAGATGGCGTGTTATCCGAATTTGAGACGGACACAAAACCAAGATGTTTTGCATATCTGACACGCTGACGTGCTAAGGCAGGCGATACTGTCCACCGTACACGTAAGTATTTGCTATTTGGCACCAAAAAGCGTAATTTTAGTTCCAATTTTCACTCATAGATGGCGTGTTATACGAACTTAAGACGGACACAAAACCAAGATGTTTTGCATATCTGACACGCTGACGTGCTAAGGCAGGCAATATTGTCTACCGTACACGTGAGTATTTGTTATTTGGCACCAAAAAGCGTAATTTTAGTTCCAATTTTCACTTATAGATGGCGTATTATCCGAACTTGAGACGGACACAAAACCAAGATGTTTTGCATATCTGACATGCTGACGTATTAAGGCAGGCGATACTGTCTACCGTACACGTAAGTATTTGCTATTTGGCACCAAAAAGTGTAATTTTAGTTTTGATTTTCACTCATAGATGGCGTTAAATCCGAATTTGAGAGCGACAAGAACAGACGGACAAAAAAACAGGATGTTTTGCATATCTTCTGACCAGGTGGGGGGGGATAAGCCATACTCAGATTATGGCCTAGGACAGTCTTTCCCAAAGTGGGCGATAACGCCCCCTTGTGGGCGCTGCAGGCTTAAAGGGGGGCGGTAAGAGACCCAGAAAAAAAATCGGGACGTTGTGTAGCGGCTTGGTTGGCGTCATTTACTAGAAGGACTCTTAGATACCAACTGAGCACTCGACACTCGACTACAAAATGGGGGCGCTAAAAAGAATTTATTCTCAAAGTGAAAATAAGTTTGGGAACCGCTGGCCTAGGAGGATGCTAGTCATACACAGGCTAGTCATACCTAACTTCTGGTCTAAGGAGGGCAAGTCATACCTAGCGTTTAACTTGGGGGGCAAGTCATACCTAGCTTCTGGCTTAGTGAGGAGTAGGGGAACAAGTCTGGCTTCGGCGAGTCAGTTTTTTTCGTCGGACGTTGCTGCATGACGTCGAACACGCCATTGTATTGATTTGCCTGAACTTTTAAACCTTCTCCCAAGCTCTATTTACCCGCCTGCATTTTGATGTTTTTCGACATTTTGACCTTTGAAAAAGAGGCTGACAATAGTGACTGAGTTTCTTGCGCTGCTTCTCAGCACTGGCCCATTTATTGTCCTGAAGCAGTGGTAGGGTTAATACTGGGACGTGTAAAAGTGCTTTTTTAAGCCTATTTACAGAAATAAATGAGTTTTTAATGAGTTTTCTCACTTATATTTCTGTATCTTTCCAGGTGCAATCCTTCCGCCTGCGTGCACCTCTAGCCCTTTACCAAGCTCTAGTACTAGAGCCGTACTTGGCCGCCGCGGGCGCACAGCACGCGCGCGCCGCCGCCGAGCTACTACACGACCACGACATCTCGCACTACATGCAGCGCGTGCTTGAAGGTGAGCGGACACTACCGGACGGGACCGGACACTACTGGACCGAGTTCGCGCGCGCCGCCGCCGAGCTACTACACGACCACGACATCTCGCACTACATGCAGCGCGTGCTTGAAGGTGAGCGGACACTACCGGACGGGAGCGGACACTACTGGACCGAGCTCGCGCGCGCCGCCGCCGAGTTACTACACGACCACGACATCTCGAACTACATGCAGCGCGTGCTTGAAGGTGAGCGGACACTACTGGACGGGAGCGGACACTACTGGACCGAGCTCACGCGCCCCGCCGTTGAGCTACTACACGACCACGATACCTCATACTACATGCAGCGTATGTTTGAAGGTGAGCGGACGCTACTGGACGGGACCGGACACTACTGGACCAAGCTCGCGCGCGCCGCCGCCAAGTTACTACACGACCACGACATCTCGCACTATATGCAGCGTATGTTTGAAGGTGAGCGGACACTACTGGACGGGACTGGACACTACACGACATCTCGCACTACATGCAGCGCGTGTTAAAAGGTAAGCGGACACTGCTAGACGGGAGCGGACGCTAGCGGACACTATTAGACTCTCAGCTTGCACGCGTTGCTGCCACCAATGGACACGCGGTTAACACACAGTGCGCGTAGGCCGTAGACGCACAAAATACAAATACCGATTCATTCATAGACAATACTTGAGTGGCGAAGAACACACAAACTCTCACATCATCACAGAGCTCTCTTCAACGCTGTGCGTTCGACTTCGCATAGCACTTAAGAAACTGACGTTTGTGAACACATGTTTATGACTTTTAACTGTGAAATTTTTAGTAAAATTTTGTTACCTTTTTTTGACATATCCCAGACCTGGCCATATGCAAAAAGAAGAAGACTGACATAAAGTTTCTCGACAACGCGCCAGGGGTGGTAAGCATTGTGGTTGAAACTAGAACGAGTCACGGTTTCGCCTGTTTGAGTTCCACGTGAAAATATGTAGGTAATTTAAATAATTAATTTCTCATCCAAGGCAATACAAGTGACAAGGCTGATAATCACGCACGGTTCATCTTTTGTTTGTACATCATACTCCTTACCTGTGTTTCACAAATAAATTATTTGAATTTGAGCCATTTCTTGACAGATTTAAAAAAACTTCACCGTATTTTTAGTTGTCTATATTTTCATCCCATTCAGTGAAATATAATTTTTCAACATCACGAAACTTCTCCATTAGACACTGGATAGGATTGGACACTGATCATAACATAAGTACCTAAACTTTATTGGACAGGCCTTGAAGCTAATTTGCACACGAATTGATTAGATAAAGAAGGCTGTTTCCGATGTACGTTTCGTCGTCATAATCGCTAAGGGGACATCCATTTACGTGAGACAATTTTGGCAATTTTCAATCCTCCCCTTTTGATGACATTTTGTGTGATTTTATTCGATCCCCTCCCCCCTTTAACCGTCTCACGTGATAAATGGATGTAGATAATTACTGGCAACTAGTAGTGACTGAGTTTGTTCTGGCGTTTCTTCTCAGCACTTGCCATATGTTTGTCTCGAAGCGCTGGTAGGGCCCAAAAGATAAGGAGACATGTAAAGTGCCCCATAAGGGCTACCTTTTTTTTATTTACTACTAGCTTTCCGCCCGCGGCTTCGCCCGCGTGGAATTTTGTCTGTCACAGAAAAACTTTATCGCGCGCGTCCCTGTTTCAAAAACCGGGATAAAAACTATCCTATGTTCTTTCCCGGGACTCAAACTATCTCTATGCCAAATTTCATCAAAATCGGTTGCGAGGTTTAAGCGGGAAAGCGTAACAGACAGACAGACAGACAGACAGACAGACAGACAGACAGACAGACAGACAGACAGAGTTACTTTCGCATTTATAATATTAGTTGGGATTAGTTGGGATATTTTGACGTTCATAAGTGCCACCAGTGGTCTAAATTGAATGAAATATTTTGGATTTTTGATTAGATTTTTTTGGTTTTGATGTCCCCTAATGATTACCATCTCTTGCAGGTCTGGAGCGCGAAGTGGAGTTAGGCAGCCGCTTCCTGCACTCGTCGTCGGCCGAAGCAGTGCGCGGCTGCTACGAGCGCTGTGCGGTCGCCGCGCACTTACCGGCTTTACATGCTCACACCGAACGGCTGCTGAGGGAGGCCTGCCAGGACGCGCCCACACGCGCACAGGTGACGTCACGCGGGCCGAAGAGGCCCTATGTCTTACACAAACAGGATGACCGGATACACTAACGGACAAGGACACTAATGGACGCTAGGCTTGTTTTTACTCAGACACTAGGCTTGTGACCGCGGCCACTAGACTTGTGACCGACCGCGGGCACTAGACTTGTCTTACTCGGACACTAGGCTCTTACTCGGACACTAGTCTCTTCCTTACTCGGACACTAGGCTCTTTCTTACTCGGACATCAGACTTGTTCTTACTCGGACACTAGGCTTGTCTTACTCGGACACTAGGCTCTTACTCGGACACTAGCCTCTTTCTTACTCGGACACTAGGCTCTCTCATTCGGAAACTAGGCTCTTACTCGGACACTACGCTTGTTCTCACTCGGACACTAGGCTCTTTCTTACTCGGACACTAGCCTCTTTCTTACTCGGACACTAGCCTCTCTTACTCGGACACTAGTATCTTTCTTGCTCGGACACTAGTATCTTTCTTGCTCGGACACTAGGTTCTTACTCGGACACTAGTCTCTTCCTTACTCGGACACTAGTCTCTTTCTTACTCGGACACTTGCCTCGTTATCACTCGGACACTGACCGGATCGCTCCGAGCCACACTCGTCGTCAGCCGACGCAGTGCGCGGCTGCTACGAGCGCTGTGCGGTCGCCGCGCACTTGCCTGCCAGGACGCGCCCACACGCGCACAGGTGACGTCACACGCCCTACGTGTTCCACAAACAGGATGGCTGGATACAGTGCGAGGCTGGCGACACTAACGGACAAGGACACTAATGGACGAGTACACTAATGGACGCTAGGCTTGTTCTCACTCGGACACTAGGCTTGTTCCCACTCGAACACTAGGTTCTTTCTTACTCGGACACTAGTCTCTTACTCGGACATTAGCCTCTTTCTTACTCGGACACTAGCCTCTTTCTTACTCGGACACAAGGCTTGTTTTACTCGGACACTAGGCTTGTCTTACTCGGACACTAGGCTCGTGCGACTTGCATCCAAATCAGGGTTTCCCAACCTTTATTTCGCCGAGCCTCCCCGAACCAAAAATAAATATTTTATGCCCTACTAATGCGCATATAATGCGGATGCGGGCTAATCGAAAAACGCCCCTTTAAATTTCAAGAATAATAACGTGTTGCGAATTTGCGATTGAATAGCTATTTGGAACAGGTAATTTACCTACGCGTTAAATAGTTTTTTTTTTTTCGGAAATGCAAACGTACCTATTACGCCCGCCCTGATATTTCTCTACCCCCTCGGTTGGGAAGTCCTGATCTAAGCACTTACGTTACGATAATAATAATGTTATAGTCATTCGAGCAGGAGGTTGGCGCGATAATAACGCACTGGGGTATACAGACATAGACATTAATGGACAAAACTAAACACCAGTCTACCGGGGAAAAAATCTCACTTTATTTACTCTACTTTTTACTCCGGTTATGGTCCTTCGAGCCGGATTTCGTACATTTTTTATTACTGAACATTTATTCCTGTTGAGTAATGACAATACTAGACATTTATTTATGGTTTAGAGTTTAAAAAAAGCTAGCTCGATGTCTATGGTCTCTCTGTGGAAAAATGGCCGACTGAAAAGTTTTGTTTTGATGTGCTCCGTTGTAATAATTATATTGTGCATGTGTAAGATTGCAATAAACAATCAAGATGAAGATAATCATGGCGCTTTATTAATTAAACCCCATAACAACAATAATTCCGAATAGAATCTGAACGTTATATTCTTCTTGCAGAGATGCCTCGACCTCAAGCGTATGTACGCACTCATCCGTCCGCTCGGCGCCAACGCGTTAAGGCCGCTCGTGGACGCGGCGCTGGCTCAAGTCACGCGCGACGGACACGCGTTACTGGAAGCCAGTCATAATAAAGATGAGGTGAGACCTTATGTCAATGGTATAGGGTTGATTCTTGCATGAACTTTAGGAAATTTCAAGGTTCATAGTCGCTTAAATGGCGATGGTTGGTATCGTGACTTCAACAAAAGTGTAGACGACTACGATTTGTTGTACAAGACACAATCAGAACGAGGTGAGACCTTATATCTTAGAGGATCGAGTTTAAAATTGCTTGTCCATAGGAGAAAAAGGTTCATAGTCGCTTGCAATGGTCGCTTTAGAGCCGCCACAGAAAAGTGTTGATGAAGAGTTGGGACCTTACGTGCAAGAAATAACGTTGATTGCTTCATGAACTTTGAAGACTTAAGGGTCATTGTATCTTGTGCACGGTTGAGGACGCTCTAGCCACAATAAAGACGAGGTGAGACCTTATTACGCAGGAGATAGGGTTGATTCTTGCATGAACTTTAGGAGATTTCAAGATGGTTGCTATCGTGACATCAGCAAAAGTGTAGAAACGAAGAGCTATAGAACAAGCCACAATAAGGATGAGGTCAGACCTTATTACGCAGGAGATAGGGCTCATATTCGCTTGCATTCAGAGTAATTAAGACCGCTTGTGGACGCGGCGCTGGCTCAAGTCACTCGTGATGGACACGCGCTGTTAGAAGCCAATCATAATAAAGATGAGGTAAGACCTTATTACGTAGGAGATAGGGTTGATTGTTGCATGCGTTTCAGAAAATTTCAAGGTTAGCAAAAGTGTAAAGCCTGGTCCGTGAGCACGTAGAATCCCGTCCAATGACCCCAAGCTGCCCATCCTTGTCGCTCGCACGTAATTATGTTGCTATGTTGTAAGGATGGGTAGCTTGGGGTCATTGGACGGGATTCTACGTGCTCACGGACCAGGCTTTAGACGACCGTCAGCTGTTAACCAGTCACAATAAGGATGAGGTGAGACCTTATATCAACGGTATAAAGCTCATAATCGCTTGCATTCAAGCCGTCATATCGCTTGGCGCCAACGTCACGCGCGATAGACACGCGTTACTAGAGGCCAGTCATAACAAGGATGAGGTGAGACCTTAGGGGCCATCCATAAAGTACGTCACACGAATTTCATGATTTTTTTACCCCCCCTCCGTCCTTGTCACAGGTGGTCACATTTCTGAGACCCCCCCCCTCCCTAGTGTGACGTCACATGTTTTGCAATTTCACATCGAAAAATTATTAAATTAACAGCAGTTCCGAAATTAGTTTTATTTTAATTTAAATTAAGTACTTTTTTTTTAATGAAATCAACATTATATCAAATATTTGAAACAATTGAAATGTGATGTCACAAAACTTAGGACCCCTCCCACCCCTTGTCACACCATGTCACACTTTGTCAACCCCCTCCCCCCCTCTTTACGTGTGACGTACTTTATGGATGACCCCTTATGTCTAAGAGGATAGAGTGTATAATTGCTTATCCATAGGAGGAAAATAAGGTTCATAATCAAATGCAATAGTCTTGACGTTAGCAGAAGTGTACAGGGATGGACACGCGCTGTTGGAAGCCAGTCATAATAAGGACGAGGTGAAACCTTATGTCTAAGGAGATAGGGCTCATAGTCGCTTGCATTCAAGCCGTCATGTCGCACGTTAAGACCGCTCGTGGACGCGGCGCTGGCTCAAGTCACGCGCGATGGACACGCGCTGTTGGAGGCCAGTCATAATAAGGATGAGGTGAGACCTTATGTCTAAGGGGATAGAGTTTATAATTGCTTGTCCACAAGAGGAAAATAAGGTTCATAATCAAATGCAATAGTCTTGACGTTAGCAGAAGTGTACAGAGACGGACACGCGCTGTTAGAAGCCAGCCATAACAAGGACGAGGTGAGACCTTCAGGGCTAAGATGCGCGCCGTGATAAACTGCTATCGCGGCGTTATATCGATTTTGACGTCACTATATCGTTTTATCTACCGGCGCTAACATGGCACCCCGAAAATTATCATGTCATCTGTCAAAATGTGATAGTGATAGATTTGTTTTTTTTTTTGTGATAAACCTGGCAAGCCCTAACATGAAGCGCTAACTATATCATATTTTGACATCACGATAGGATAGGATGTGGTGTTTTTATCGTCCTCGATCCTTGCCCACGATAGCAAGACGATAGGAGATTAACTTTTTTGCAAGCTACTTTAACTCTATTTATTTATCATTTATAATGGTAAATGACATTTTACGACTAATTTGAGGCTAGTAAAATCAAAGAAAGGAATCTAGCACCTTTGTGATACTTTTACTTCTAGGTGGAGATTGAGTTCTAGTTCAAGAGTTTATCAGTGTGAGGCGAATCTTGCGACAGTTTATAATCGCTAGCTGCAAAATCTTAGTGCTCCCACAGTCCCACCCACATATTAATTATTACATTACCTACCTTGTAAAATAACCATTACTTACCTACTTAGGTAGGCAGTCAACAGTACATCAGACAATACATATTAAGTTGCAAATGTCGTGAGATACCCCACAGTGTTTAGCTTGATTTAAGTACCTACTGTCATCTGTACATAATCTTGTAAAATTATTGAAAATGGGGCGGAATGTGGTGACCGAGCTTCTTGTGTCTACATCAAACAGTGGCAAGGTCATTGTCAGAAATTAGCATTGGGTGGGATGTGTAATCAAACTTGCTATAATAACAATGAGAATAAATGAATTTTACTAATTTTATAACTTGATGGTGATACCATACATACATTCCACATTACTATCAATCTAATTCCTCCATGTGGTCTTTTTTAAGGGCTTTAATGTGACAGGATGATAATCTTGTACAATTTATTCCATTATAATAAATTCATCATCATCTCAGCCATAGGACGTCCACTGCTGAACTTAGGCCTCCCCCAATGCTTTCCATGTTGCCCGATGGGGCAGCAAGGTTCTGGGGTGGAGGCCGGGTACCGGAATACGCAGCGTGGGACGTCCACCCACAAGGTGGACCGACGACATCATAATGGTAGCAGAAAGGCGCTGGACGCAGGCAATAAATTCATTATTGCAGTGTAATTTCAAAATAATTCAACCATTATTTACAAAATCTTTATTTGGAAAACTTTTGTTTTACAATAGCTATTTATAATTTCAAATACAAACAGAATTCCATGAATTGGTTAGCCTAGCCAGTACCCTTGAAGTTTTTCTTGCTGATTGTTATTGTAAATTTTCATGATAGTGAGCAAGACTTGATTATGTCTGCTTTAGAATGAAATAATCACTCATAATCCCACACTTCTTCATCCACTGTCTGAAAAAAGAAAGAATATTATTTAAACACAATTATAAATATTACAATTACATAAACAGTTCATAAATAGAAACATTTACTTAATCCTATTTGTATTTTAAGTTTACATACAAAATATTGATCACAGTATTATTACACGGTGAAAGAACTATGTGAAATAAATATAGGAAAGAAGGTGAAAGCTTATTTGTAGGAATAAAGATATTTTTCCTTTTCTCCGGTGCTGTTACTTATGAAAATCAAGATCTGCGGAGTATAGCTAATATTTTAGACTTTAGGTACTTACTTTGCTACTTATGAGTGTAACTTTATTTCTCAAATCTCAATAAACTTTCTGACTGCTTCATGTAAGTTGAATAATTACTGTAAACCTCGCATTATGGGGTAGGTAGTGGAGTTCGGTTATTCTGTTAATTTTGAAGACTTCATTCTTTAATACTGTCGGTATGATTAGGAATTCTTCATTGTTTTTCATTAACTTGGTTATCTCTTCGTTTGATATTTTCCGTACTTTAGAAATATTAAAAATAAGACTGGAAACATAAAAATACAATTTTAAAAACACACAAATACAATCAAGCAGTCATGTAATGTCAACAAAATTGACATAACTTTTTTTTAATGACGTTCTCACTGCTTTAAGATATGTGTTTTTAGCCGAATTAGTAGCAGAAATGAACGAGATTGAACGAATGAGCTAAAATATTTCAAGGTTGGCCAACATAATAACGCAATTTTTTCTTAATATGGCAACAATTCGGTTATCACGCGATAGCGGTCGATAGACTTTTCTATCGATGGTTCCATGTTAGGGAAAATGATAAAATTATCTACGTGATCGAAAATTGTCTTATCATATCATGTCATTGTCGATGCGCGCATCTTAGGCCTACTTATTATGCAGGAGATAGGGTTGATTCTTGCATGCACTTCAGGACAGGGACACACAGGGTGACACACCAATCACAGAGCTTTATTCAACGCTGTGCATTCGATTTGCTGCTTCACCTAAGCAAGTATCATTTGTGAATACGGGCGATAGTCGCTTGTGATTTGTGATGATCGCTAACATGACATTGACAGTAGTGTAAAGAGTCATGAGTCATGAGTTGTAGAACAAGCCATAATAAGGACGAGGTGAGACCTTATTACGCAGGAGATAGGGTTGACTGTTGCATGAACTTTAGAAGATTTCAAGGTTCATAGTCGCTTGCAATAGTCGCTATCGTGACGTCAGAAAAAGTAGATGACTACGAGTTGTTGAACAAGCCACAATCAGGACGAAGTGAGATCTTATGCGCAGGAGATAACGTTGATTGCTGTATGCACTTTTTATCCACAACGTGAAAGTTTTTGGTCTGCATCCCACCTGATGGAAAGGAATCCCGGAATCCTCAACCATAGTGTCAAACGTCAGCAAGACTTCAGTTGTAGTAAAGACTAAAGATGTGTTCGCCTGTTCATAATAATGTTTTATTTCAGGCACACACGCACTTCGTGAACGCGATGCTGGAGCTACACGGCAGATACAGCTCGCTATTCGCAGACGTGTTCGGTGGAGCACAAGCCTTCGTCGGTGCTTTAGATAAGGTAAGGCTTAAACGATTATACAGGGCGTCCCAAAAAGTAGTGTCAAGCCGAAGCTCAGAGATTGAGCATCACTAGGGCTAAATCACCCCGATTTTCCGCGATTTTTGATAGTTTTCGAGTTATGATTGTTTTATATTTCTGTGCTTAGGCACTTTTTTGGTCACTGTGGTGCGAATAGTCAAGTTACATGCCTGATTTTTTAATTATTATTAGATGAATACTAGGCCTAGCTGATTCAGAAGTATTTACATCCATAAAACGGATGTAAACTAAAATCTTGTACGTTGTAAAAAAAAATCATAACTCGAAAACTATCAAGTCACGGTGATTTGGGTTACCTTCTGGGCTTCGGCTTGACACTACTTTTTAGGACATCCTGTATAGCAAGGTAACATTTTGTCATTGTTTGGGTCCCTAAGACAGTAGAATAAGATTAAAGGTACTTGGGAATTATATTCCCACTTTTCTGAATTCAATGCGATATGACTAGTCGCCATCTGGCCCGGTTATGTAGTGTTCGTTCGCTTCAGCCGAAAGACGTCCACTGCTGGACAAAGGCCTCCTCCAAGGATTTCCACAAAGACCGGCCCTGCCCCTCGCATTTTCACCAGATCGTCTGTCCACCTAGTGGGAGGCCTGCTCACATAACCTCTTCCGTACTCTCGTACGTAGTGTTAGTATAAAAAATTTGATGTGACTAATCAAGTCAATGCGAAATAGCAAGTCGAAGTCGGTGCGACCAATCGCAATCTGGTGCGACTACTGACTATTTGAAAGCCCGTACGATGATTCTTAGTGCTACTATTTCATAGTAGATGCGACTAATCGCAAGGCAGTACGACTAATCGCAAGTGAATGCGACTAATCGCAAGCCAATGCGACAAATCGCAATGTGGCATGACTATTGGATAGTTGATGCGACTAATCGTTATCCGTTGCGACTAGTCGCAAGTCGATGCGACATATCCGAATTTGGTACAACTGTTGGATAGTTGATGCGACTAATCGCAAGTCGCTCCGACTAATCGCGCGTGCATTCGCCAGGCGTGCAGCGCAGTGGTGAACGCTCGCTCGGGCCCGGAGCAAGCGGCGCGCGCTCCCGAGCTGCTGGCGCGGTACTGCGACTGCCTGCTGCGGCGCCGCGGAGCCGACGACGCCGACGACCGGCTGGCAGCCGCCATTGTGGTGTTCAAGTACGTCGATGATAAGGTCAGTGGTATAGTTATTTAATTTTTAGCGTTAAGAGTCTCTTCAAGTCTCTCAAGTCGCCTTAGGCAGTTCGATTTTTTCAAGTTATTCATAATTAAAAAAGGTCAGTGGTAGCCTGTGGTCCGAATGTGAGTTTACATCAAAAATCCTCACCAGTGAGTGCGTTAAAAAATGTATGAAAATTTTAGTTCTTGAACGTTTCCGCCAGGGGCGCTGTACAATAGAAAGAAAGAAAGAAACATTTATTGCCATGGACATCACAAAAGACAAAAGAGGTAAAATGAAAAAAAAAGCAAATAAGACAGAGGTGACATAAAACATACAATGAATGAATGAATAAACTAAACAGTGCCACCCAGTCGCACAGCGATGTCCATCGCAATGGGACCCCACACATTTGTCATACATTACGTCATACATTTAATGTAATTTTCAACCGACTTCAAAAAAGGAGGAGGTTATCAATTCGACCCGTATGTTTTTTTTTTTTTCTATGTTTGTTACGCGATAACTCCGCCAATTATGAACCGATTTAAACAAATCTTTTTTTGGCGTATAGGTAATACCTCAAGGGTGGTCCCATTTAAATTTAATAATAGAAAAAACAACCCCCAAGGGTGGAAAATTGGGGATGAACTTTTTATACGCAATATCTCCGCCGATTATAAATCAATTTGAACGATTATTTTTTTGTTGAATAGGTATTATCAAAAGGGTGGTTTCATGCGAATTTGAAGAAAATATTTCACCCCCAAGGGTGGAAAATTGGAGTTGAACTTTTTTATACGCAATATTTTTAATTTTTAGTTTTTTTTTTTGTGTTCACGCATTTGAAGTCGGTTTTATTTTTTTAAAAAGTTAATTATTTGTGAGCGCGTTTGATGTGAACTCACACTAGGCCCTCTGAAGACAATGTATCCATAGTTCCGTAATATCTACTTCATACTAACTGAACTATCCATACTTTAAAGCTATCCTAATTTTTATGGGTTTTCATGAAGCTATAATTTATTTATTTATTTATTTATTTTAATTATTATATGAATCCCTATCCATTTTTATTCATACTTCCACACTGAACAAACTTTCTTGCTATCCACACTTCGGTAATATCCATACTAAACTAACCTATTTAAAGGAATCCAAAAATGTAATTGATTTTTTAATTATTCATTAAAATTCAGAGATTCTTATTTAGAAACCATTAAAAAAAGCTGAAAACCATCAAATTGGGAAAACTAAACAATTTGTAACGAAATATAAAATTTCTAACATAATATGTTATCAATTTTCAGGATGTCTTCCAAAAATACTACGCGCGAGCTCTGGCCAGAAGGCTCATACACCAGCTGTCGGCGTCTATGGAACAGGTAAAAAACTATTGATACGCGTGGATCCCGTTTTACCCCCTTAGGGGTTGAATTTTCAACCGACTTCAAAAAAAGGAGGAGGTTCTCAATTCAACCCGTATGTTTTTTTTTCCCTATGTTTGTTACGCGATAACTCCGCCAATTATGAACCGATTTGAACAAATCTTTTTTCGGCGTATAGGTAATACCTCAAGGGTGGTCCCATTTAAATTTAATAATAAAAAAAACAACCCCCAAGGGTGGAAAATTGGGGATGAACTTTTTTATACGCAATATCTCCGCCGATTATAAATCAATTTGAACGATTATTTTTTTGTTGAATAGGTATTATCAAAAGGGTGGTTTCATGCGAATTTGAAGAAAATATTTCACCCCCAAGGGTGGAAAATTGGAGTTGAACTTTTTTATACGCAATATTTTTAATTTTTAGTTTTTTTTTTTGTGTTCACGCATTTGAAGTCGGTTTTATTTTTTTAAAAAGTTAATTATTTGTGAGCGCGTTTGATGTGAACTCACACTAGGCCCTCTGAAGACAATGTATCCATAGTTCCGTAATATCTACTTCATACTAACTGAACTATCCATACTTTAAAGCTATCCTAATTTTTATGGGTTTTCATGAAGCTATAATTTATTTATTTATTTATTTATTTTAATTATTATATGAATCCCTATCCATTTTTATTCATACTTCCACACTGAACAAACTTTCTTGCTATCCACACTTCGGTAATATCCATACTAAACTAACCTATTTAAAGGAATCCAAAAATGTAATTGATTTTTTAATTATTCATTAAAATTCAGAGATTCTTATTTAGAAACCATTAAAAAAAGCTGAAAACCATCAAATTGGGAAAACTAAACAATTTGTAACGAAATATAAAATTTCTAACATAATATGTTATCAATTTTCAGGATGTCTTCCAAAAATACTACGCGCGAGCTCTGGCCAGAAGGCTCATACACCAGCTGTCGGCGTCTATGGAACAGGTAAAAAACTATTGATACGCGTGGATCCCGTTTTACCCCCTTAGGGGTTGAATTTTCAACCGACTTCAAAAAAAGGAGGAGGTTCTCAATTCAACCCGTATGTTTTTTTTTCCCTATGTTTGTTACGCGATAACTCCGCCAATTATGAACCGATTTGAACAAATCTTTTTTCGGCGTATAGGTAATACCTCAAGGGTGGTCCCATTTAAATTTAATAATAAAAAAAACAACCCCCAAGGGTGGAAAATTGGGGATGAACTTTTTTATACGCAATATCTCCGCCGATTATAAACCAATTTGGACGATTATTTTTTTGTTGAATAGGTATTATCAAAAGGGTGGTTTCATGCGAATTTGAAGAAAATATTTCACCCCCAAGGGTGGAAAATTGGGGATGAACTTTTTTATACGCAATATTTTTAATATTTAGTTTTTTTTTCAACCGACTTCAAAAAAAGGAGGAGGTTCTCAATTCGACCCGTATGTTTTTTTTTTTTTTTTTTTCTATGTTTGTTACGCGATAACTCCGCCAATTATGAACCGATTTTCAAAATTCTTTTTTTGTTTGATAGGGTACACTTCTGAGGTGGTCCCATTGTCACCAAGTCAGGATCTGATGATGGGATCCTAGGGAAATCGAGAGCAACCCTCAAATTTTATAGGCACGTATATCGTTTTTCAAACTTTTTCTTAAGTTATTCATATATTTGCTCCTGGAAATCATCATCTCATATTGATGAGCTGATGATAGAAGGTAAAACTCCTTAATGCTTAGGAGTTGGAGGATAATTCTTTAAATATTATAAGTACAAATAGACCAACAGTTGTATTCTTTCATGTTTTTAAGGTGGGCTGACGGTTTAAGGTCTTTTTAGGTTTCCTATATGGTAACCTGTATTTTGTAGGGAATATTATTTTACACTAGACATGAAGAGTATGGTCTCAATGTACTGCCTACCTTCAGTGGTAACATCAAGGTAATAATTAGTTAACTAAAAAGCAAGAAATAAGTAAAATTTTATAAAAAAAAATAAAACCGACTCCAAAAAACCTACATTAAAAAGTAGAAAAATAATTACTAATAACCTACTTATTTATTAGGACGAATTAATATTTATGTAGGTATACCATGATTGATACTTCTGGAGTCGGTGCCAAGATTATGAAACATGTAAAGTTTGCCTGCACCGACTCCAAAAGTATCAATACCATACCTACATAAATATTAATTCGTCCTAATAAATAAGTAGGTTATTAGTAATTATTTTTCTACTTTTTAATGTAGGTTTTTTGGAGTCGGTTTTATTTTTTTTTATAATGTGTTCACGCATTTGAAGTCGGTTTTATTTTAAAAAAAAGTTAATTATGTAAAATCCCGTCTTAGTGAGCACCTACGTTCTAAAAGGAACCCCCATGCAAAATTTTAGACTCCTAGCACTTGTAGTTTCTGAGATTTCGTGATGAGTGAGTCATAAAAGTAGTAAAAAGACGCTGGATGCAGGCCGCTACCAACTGGCCAACATGGAAATCATTGGAGGAGGCCTATGTTCAGCAGTGGACGTCCTGTGGCTGAAATGGTGACTGTCATCAACATAATGATATTTTCCTCCAGTTTAAGTAAAGAGGTAAATGTGTCATCGCGCGGACTTCTTGAAATAATTTGATGGCTATTTTGTAATACTACATCTTTGCTCATTTTTATGAGCCTGCACTAAAATGCCCATTAGTTTCCGACCTTATCACAATGAGGGTTTTCGTGAATGAAAGATCCGCTAGATGGCGGGACGTGAATGTGGGGTCTGACTGCTGCGTGATTGGTGGATTTTGACATATCTGTCAATGTCATGTCAAAAATAACCAATCATGCAGCATTTGGACCTCGCGTATACGTATTGCCATCTGGCGGATTTTTCATTCGCGAAAAACCTCATTCAATAAGGTTTAAAGGGAGCAATATTTACCAAACTGGTAACCCTTCACAGGAGGAGGCCATGATCAACCGTCTGAAGGCTGCGTGCGGTTACGAGTTCACAAACAAGCTTCACCGCATGTTCACCGACGTCGCGGTTTCAGCAGACTTGAATGCCAAGTTCCAGCAGCATCTTAGAGACCACAACCTTTCTACAAACACCGGCTTCTTCATACAGGTTAGTTCTGAAAGTGACCGACAGATGGCGCTATTTCATAGTTCCAAAAGTGGTCAATAGATGGCGCTGATCCACTTAGTTTCAAAAGCGGCCAATAGATGGCGTTGTTTCGTTTAGTTTCGAGCTATGCCATTAGATGGCGCTAACCAGTGATACAAAGTTCACCAACAAGCTGCATCTGTCCACTAGCACCGGCTTCTTTCTTTCTACATACAGGTGAGTTTCTTACGCAGCTAGTTCTGAAGGTGACCAATAGATGGCGCTGTGTCGTTTAGTTTCAAACTTTGTCAATAGATGGCGCTAACTAGTGATATAGTTTACAAACAAGCTGCACCGCATGTTCACCGACGTCGCGGTCTCAGCAGACTTGAATGCCAAGTTCCAGCAGCATCTGAGAGACCACAACTTATCTACTAACACCGGCTTCTTCATACAAGTAAGTTCTGAAAGTGGCCGACAGATGGCGCTATTTCATAGTTCCAAAAGTGGTCAATAGATGTCGCTGATCCACTTAGTTTCAAAAGCTGCCAATAGATGGCGTTGTTTCGTTTAGTATCAAGTTATGCTATTAGATGGCGCTAACCAGTGATACAAAGTTCACCAACAAGCTGCATATATCGACTAGCACCGGCTTCTTTCTTTCTACATACAGGTGAGCTTATTACGCAGCTAGTTCTGAAGGCGGCCAATAGATGGCACTTTGTTTATGACATTCAGTTTCGAGCTCTACCAATAGATGACGCTAACTAGTGATACCGAGTTCACCAACAAGCTGTATCTATCCACGAGCACCGGCTTCTTCATACAGGTCAAATTCTTATAACAGCTAGTTCTGAAAGTGGCTAATAGATGGCGCTAACTCCCCATAAAGACTTAATTCTGACTGCAGCAGATGGCGTGATCTTATTTAGTTCCATAAACGGCCTACAGATCGCGCTGTCTCATTTAGTTTAGAAAACAGCTGATAGATGGCGTTGTATCATTTAGTTCTTACAGCAACCAACACATGGAGCGCTCTCTCATAGTTCCAAAAGCTGCCAATAGATGGCGCTATCTTATTTAGTTCTGAATGTAGCGACCAAGACCAACAGATGGCGCTGTCTCATAGTTCCAAAAGTGTGTGTGTGTGGTCTCTGCCACAACCTTTCTACAAACACCGGTTTCTTCATACAGGTGAGATTCTTTTAGCAGCTAGTTCCGAAGACGGCCAATAGATGGCGCAGTTTTATTTAGTTTAGAATGCGGTTGATAGATGGCGTTGTCTTATTTAGTTCCTACAACAACCAACAGATGGCGCTGTTTCATAGTTCCAAAAGTGGCCAATAGATGGCGCTATCATTAAGTTTCAACCAATTTCTAGCAGTTTCTGATAGACAGAAAACTGGCCATTAGTTTAGTACTACTTCTTTAAACAAATAGGGTTCTTACAGCCGATTGTACCTTCTAGTTCAGATCTCAACTAACAGATGTAGCTGTTCAAGTTAGTTCTGATAGCGGTCGATAGATAGCGCTGTTTCCTTTTCTTTCAGCAGTTGATTAATGCTGCTGCATTAGTGTAGTACCTCTTTTTTCAACCGACTTCAAAAAAAGGAGGAGGTTCTCAATTCGACGCGTTTTTTTTTTTCTATGTTTGTTACGCGATAACTCCGCCAATTATGAACCGATTTGAAAAAATCTTTTTTCGGCGTATAGGTAATACCTCAAGGGTGGTCCCATTTAAAGAAGAACGGTCACGCCCCATACAAAAAAAACCCAGACCCGACAGAAACGAGACATACCTCAGTTTTTTTGTTACGTCTTAATTAGTTAAATTATATATTTTTTATATTCGAAATCTATGTATAACACCAAAATATTACCCTTTGTTTTTGTTCAGGCGTTATACAAAAACTAATACAAATTGGTAAATGTTATGTACCTAAATGTCTATTACAGCTGCTATGGAATGTATCTAGGTGACCTGGAGATACAGCCGGATTATACAGGGTGGTTATACATATGGAACGATAAGTGATCTCACTCGATTATTTCTAAACTATACAAGATATCGAAAAACAAGTTACTGATTCTGAAAGTGCTTCACGAGCTCTTTCAAATGGTACCAATAAATAGGTTACAGATTATGGAAACTGGTAACATTGAATTTTTGGATTTTGTAACTTCTCGTTTCCACACTGTATAATCCGGCTGTATCTCCAGGTCACCTTGATTGATACATTCCATAGCAGCTATCATACATTTACCAATTTTGGTGATAAATAGGCATTTAGTATTAGTTTTTGTATGACGCCTGAACAAAAACAAAGGGTAATAATTTGGTGTTATACATAGATTTCGAATATAAAAAATATATAATTTAACTAATTAAGACATGACAAAAAAACTGAGGTATGTCTCGTTTCTGTCGGGCCTGGGTCACAGATGACCGTTCTTCTTTAATAATAAAAAAAACAACCCCCAAGGGTGGAAAATTAGGGATGAACTTTTTTATACGCAATATCTCCGCCGATTATGAACCAATTTGAACGATTATTTTTTTGTTGAATAGGTATTATTTGTGTTCACGCATTTGAAGTCGGTTTTTTTTTTAAAGTTATGTCGATAAAAATAGTTCTTTTTATGAATTTTAATTTACTTGTTCCCAGGTACTGCAAGCCGGCGCATGGCCGTTAGGCGGTGCTATGGCGCCGCTAGCGCCGCCGGCTCAACTGGAGAAACCGGCGAGACTCTTCGAAGCCTTCTACAGAGCCTCCTTCAGCGGCCGCCGCCTCGCCTGGCTACACCACCTGTGCACTGGTGAACTGAGGACACGATACACGCAAAGAGTGTACCATGTCAGCGCTACTACGCCACAGGTGAGAAAAGACATGCGGCTCCGTCTCAAATTTTGGTGGCTCCGTCTCATAATAACTCGCGGTTCCGTTTAATAATTCGCGGCTCCGTTTAATAACTCGCGGCTCCGTCTCTTAATAACTCGCGGCTCCGTCTAACATCGCGGCTCCGTTTCAGAATAACTCGCGGCTCCGTCTCATAATAACTCGCGGCTCCGTCTAACATCGCGGCTCCGTTTCAAAATAACTCGCGGCTCCGTCTCATAATAACTCGCGGCTCCATCTAATAACTCGAAGCTACGTCTTATAACTCGCGGCTCCGTCTCATAATAACTCGCGGCTCCGTCTCATAATAACTTGCGGCTCCGTATAATAACTCGCGGCTCCGTCGAATAACTCGCTCCGTCCCTGAATAAGAAAGTTTAACACTGAAGAAGCCGGCGAGACTCTTCGAAGCCTTCTACAGAGCGTCCTTCAGCGGCCGCCGTCTAGCCTGGCTACACCACCTGTGTACTGGTGAACTGAGGACACGATACACGCAAAGGGTGTACCACGTCAGCGCTACTACACCTCAGGTGAGAACACGTTGCTCCGTCTCATAATAACTCGCGGCTCCGTCTCATAAAGCATTTTACACATTGAACTCGACTTCGTCTCATATTAACTAGCGGCTCCGTCTCATATAAACCAGCGGCTCCGATCCAAAATACCTCGCGGCCCTGTCATAATTCTTTACAAACTTGTACAAATCTTGACACGTGTCTAAATATCAAAAATCACTAATTTTTCTACGACATTAACAAGGCTATGTTTATCCACAGTCGGCCGTTTGGTGTGTTTGTTCAGGACGTACTACTATGCCGAGAGGTCCCGGGTTCGATTCCCGGCCGGGCAGAAATTGAAATGTTGAATATTAATTTCTGTGACGGGTCCAAGTGTTTTCTGTGTATATTAAGTCTATGTATAATTTCATGTATGTGTTTACAAAAAAAAAGTATTTAAGTATGTTTATATCAGTTGTCTAGTACTCATAGCACAAGTTTTGCTTAGTTTGGGGCTAGCGGCGCAGTGTAAGATGTCCAAGGATATTGATTTATTTAGGATATTAAAATATCAAAAATTACTCATTTTTCAACGACATTAACAAAGCTATGTTTGTCCACAGTGCGCGCTATTACTCTCCTTCGAAACAGCAGACACGTTATCCGCTCGTGAACTACGCGAGTCCCTACAATTAGAAGGCGAGGCGTGGGCCAGACACGTGAGGCCGGTACTGGACGCTGGTCTGCTGACGTCATCAGGGGATATAGAGGCTGACGATGAATCTGCTACCCTCAGTTTGAATCTAAACTTCTCTTGCAAAAGGACGAAAGTCAGACTTACGGCTGCCAATGCGCCTAATCATCAAGGTAAGGTGTTAGAAGTTAGTTCAAATTTTCCATCATAGATGGCGCTAAACGCCCTTAAACAGCAAAGTAGAGTGCTAGAAGTTAGTTTAAGTTTGCGCTCATAGATGGCGCTGAACGCACCTATCCAGCAAAGTACGGTGTTAGAAAATAGTTTCAATGGACACTCATAGACGGCGCTACAAACTCATTGCAGCACACTAACAAGGTACAGCGCTAGAAGTTAGTTCCAATTTTCGCTCATAGGTGGCGTAAAACGAATTAAAGCCTAACATCCAGATACAGTACAGTTAGTTAGGTTAGACCAACTGGCCGGCGAGGCGTGGGCCAGACACGTGAGGCCTGTATTAGATGCTGGCCTGCTGACGTCATCAGGGGATATCGAAGCTGATGATGAATCTGCTACCCTCAGTCTAAATTTGAATTTCTCGTGCAAAAGGACGAAAGTCAGGCTGACAGCTGCCAATGCGCCTAATCATCAAGGTAAGAAAGTTTCGATTCTCGGTCATAGATGGCGCTAAATGGAGCAGTCAGGCCCATAGCAGCCAACCATCAAGGTAGGGTGTTATAAGTTAGTTCAAATTTTCGCTCATAGATGGCGTTGAACGCGCCCAACTAGCAAGGCACAGCGCTAGTAGATAGTTTCAATGGACACTCATAGATGGCGCTACAGACTCATTGCAGTACACCAACAAGGTACAGCGCTAGAAATTAGTTCCAATTTGCGCTCATAGGTGGCGTAAAACGAATTAAAGCCTAACATCCAGATACAGTACAGTTAGTTAGGTTAGACCAACTGGCCAGCGAGGCGTGGGCCAGACACGTGAGGCCAGTATTAGATGCTGGCCTGCTGACGTCATCAGGGGATATTGAAGCTGACGATGAATCTGCTACCCTCAGTTTGAATCTAAACTTCTCTTGCAAAAGGACGAAAGTCAGACTTACAGCTGCCAATGCGCCTAATCATCAAGGTAAGTTTCAATTTTCACTTATTTTATGTGCTACAGTAAGTTCTAAAGTTCTCTCATAGATGGCGCTAAACGCGCCTAACTAACAAAACATAGTGCTACAAGTTAGTTCCAATTTTCACTCAAAGATGGTGCTAAATTAACTAGTCAGATTTACAGCAGCTAACTTGCCTAATCATTATGTTGAAAGTTAGTTTCAATTTGCACTCATAGAAGGCGCTATCTTGTTCGAAGTTCATTTTATGTAACGAACTTAAAATAAAATCGTTTATTTCCCTATCATAAAATATCCAATTAAGCCCAATTCAAAACAATTACTTTACACCTTTAAGGCCTATTCAAACCTGAGCGATATTCGCTGCCGCTGTACCTAATACCGCTTAGGTCTGAACAGTATTATTACCGCATACCCACTGGGTTTTCTCTGCCGCAGACGGTAGCGAATACCGCTTAGGTCTGAATAGGCCTTAAGACAAGACAATCCCGTTGACCACACTCTGCAGCCAATTATAAACCTTAACACAATACAATAAAGCTCAATCCTCCCAGGCGGTCTGCCGGCGGCGACTGGCGCGGCCGAAGCGACGGAAGCGGCGCACTGCGACGACGACCGCAAGATGTATCTACAAGCTGCCCTCGTGCGCATCATGAAGCAGAGGAAGGTAGGTTTCATTCTTTTATTAGTCTAAAAGCCGTGTGGTGACGGCAGAGTAGAATCTGGGGGCACGGTAGTGCCCCCACCAAGTCGAGCTAAAAAGCGGCACAGCCGTACCATCCTTTTCTCGAAGCAATTCAGGCCATTTTCGACCGCCTGTAACTTCGTTGTGGATAAAACTAGAAGGCTGAATTTTCATTAGCTATGCAGGCATTGTAAAGACACGGTATATTTAAAATTTCATTCAATTTGAACCAGTAGTTTAAGAATTATAACGGGTCAAAGTTACTTAATTTTGTCACTCACTGACTGACTCACTGACCGACTCACTGACTCACCGATCATCAAAACTCTAAGGCACTTCTAGCAGACCTAGAAGCTTCAAATTTGGAATATAAGTAGTGTTTGGTGTATGAATCAAGGAAAAACTAAAATATTTGGGGGCACGGTAGTGCAACCGCCAAGTCGAGTAAAATTTTTCAATTTCGGTCCAGTTTTCTAGATACATAACTGCTGTCTACAAAATACAAAAAGAAATGAGATCCCATCAAAAACAATACTTGTCAAAAAAACCAAGTCTCGCAACTCAGTTGTTCTACGGTAAAAAGTTGTGAGATCCATGTAATACCAAGTCCAGGCCAGGAAATCTTTAACGTTTTACATAAATATATTGACTTGGCCATCGCATGAAAACACGTGTAAATTAAATTATTTAGTGCGAAGAACAACTGAGTTGCGAGACTTGGTTTTTTTGACAAGTATTGTTTTTGATGGTACATTTGTCACCAACCCCTACTCTTCCCGCGGGTGTCGTAAGAGGCGACTTAGGGACTACACATCAAACAGAGAACGGGCAGCAGCGCTCTCTGAAAAACATCAATCTTTTAAACTGCGATCTCCAACCCGCCTGCCAAGCGTGGGGATTATGGCAAAACCCTCCACTATAGTGGAGGAGGCTCATAGTCCAGCAGTGGACTGTAAAGGGCTGTTGATGAAGGTCACCTCCAAAAGACAGACGATATTTAAGGGACAAATAAAACATCTTAAACTAATTAGTTTTAGATAATACAACCATATTTTTAGAATGCTAGTTTTCGAGATTTTTTGATGTTATGTCGAGTGAACCCGAAGTGCTCAGTGCGGTCCGGAGGCATGGCATCGATCGTGACAGACAGTGCATCCGTGTACAGTCACGGAATGAAAAGGTTCGTCAGTTTTCAAATTGATTCCTTCAACGAATCGCGAGCACATAATACCTTTTGAAACTATGTTACAGAATAATCTCGAGTTAGAGAAAATAATCTTTAACTGTTCGTCAGTAAAGTTCAAAATTATTCAGATCAAAGTGTAAGTTGTCAAGAAGATTATTATGATTGATAAACTAAAACCTTCTTGTTGGTTTAACCTGCCATTATCTATTAAATAAAAAAAACTACATTTTGAACATTGTACCTACTGATGTGATAGAAAAATAAACATGCAAAACCTTATTCGTTAGCAAACGTCATATTTATTTCAATGTTAGCAGCACTGTTTCTTGCACGGTTATGTTGGCAGGTTTGACTCTTACAGTACCTAGTGCAAGCGAAAACCGACACTAAGGTGACGAACCTTTTCATTCCGCGACTGTACAAGGACGTCACGTCCAGCAGCTTATGTAAATAATGTGAAAACGACAGAGGGTTTAAAAATAAAAATATTACATTTAGTTTGTTAGGAAAAGTAAAAACAAAAACTAGCCTATTTTTTTTTTAATGCTAGGGTCCAATTTTTCTAATATAATTAGATGTCCTATTAAAATATCGTCTGTCTTTTGGAGGTGATCTTATATAGCAGGGGTCTCCCAGCTTTTATTTTACCGAACCTTCCCGAACCAAAAAAATTTCATGCCCCCTTACATGCGCATAAAGAAAATCTAAACTTCCTGAAAAAACCCTAGTAGATATGACCCTTATGCCCGTTTTCACCATCAATGCCTAATTTTTAAGTGACCTTCAAATAAACAAAATTCTTATTATGTGGTACCATAGGGGTCACTTAAAAATAGGGATTGATTTGAAAACGGGCATTATAATCCTAACGCCACTCTTGTAGCGGAGTTCTGGCACGTTTTGGGCTGACACTGTGTAGGTTTGTTGTCGACACGATAAAAAGAAGATAACCCTATAATGTGAGCGCGGTTTGTATGTATGTGAGCGCGCGACAATACGTATGCGGCGCGCACGCACACACTGACAAAATTTGGCGCAACTCCCCGCTAATCCCCGCTACATATCATGTATCATAATATAAGCTGTATGTTTTCCTAATAAAGAAAAAAAAATACATTTTCTCAGTGTATGCGTGCGCGCCGCATACGTGTTGGCGCGCTCACATATAAACCGCGCTCGGTGCGTTTCTATGAAGATGACCACCTCATTTGTATTTACTCTGATATTGGGCAATGTTGCGGGCGATATTGGGCGATGTTGAAATTATTAAGAGCTTGTAAGAAGGTTCGCTTAAAGATATACCGCAGTTTATATTCTCAAGATTTGCAACATTGCTATTAACTCGGTGGACCGACGACCTAATGAAAGTCGCGATAAGCTTCATCTCCTCCGAAGTGCTTTTTGAAAGCCTACTCGCACAAATAAAGGAGTTTTAACAGTTTTACAGAAATCATCCTTTAAAGTTTTTTTTCTAATATTTATTTATTTATTTTCACCAACTTAAACTATCTTTACAGGTCAATAACCTAATGTGATAGCATAAATTAAAAAAGTTATTGGTGCCAACTGCCAACTATCCAAACACTGTTAAAATAGAATAGAATAGAATAACGTTTATTTTGCTGCCACATGAATACACATACATACATAAAACAAACGGTCAACATTACAGAACCAGTCAAAATAATGATAATTAAAATTAATCAGGACAGTTACTACGGAAACGCCTAAACTAGTTTTTTTCTTAACGTCATACAACGTTAGAATCTCTTCGTTATTCAACACGATTGTTTCCACAACGCTCTAAAGCTAAACTGAATTCACTCTTAAGCAAACAACATAAGGTAGATATTTGGTTGACATAAAAAATAACGTGTTTCCCGCTTCGTTATGACAGATTTGATGACAAAGTCGTACATTGACGATTATTAAACATATTTTTTGTAACCTAAAGGAGTAAAGCGAGTAATGTATGGTGTCCAATTAATAAGGATCGTAACGAAACGAGTGCGTGTGCGAGTGAGAAAGCCATAGGACGTTAACATAAGTGTGGATGAAATAGGTATAATGTTCGTCGTACGTTAGATATTCAATTGAATTTGAGTCTTATTTTGAAGGCCATAAGTTCCTAAATGCCTTGCAGCTAACCAAACACCTAACGTTATAATTATCACGCTTGCTTGAGAGTTGTGGAAATAACTTCGTTTAAAAAAAACTAGTTTTGAAAACGTTATTCGTGATTCGAAAACCGTCGCGTTTAGTTATTTCAAAAACCCATAACGACACATCTTTAGACTGCTCGGTGTATCAGGATATGAGTTTTATAAATGTCAAATCAATTTTACATTTCCAGGTCCTCCGACACACAGAACTGATCCAAGAAGTGGTTTCCCAAGCGCGCGGGTCGTTCGCGCCATCTGTCGGCATGATCAAGAAGTGCATCGAGGCGCTCATCGACAAGCAGTACCTCGAGCGGGCGCCTGGAGCGCTGGACACGTACTCGTACCTCGCGTGAGTGGAGTCGCTTATGGCCAGTGCTGTGAGCGTGGCCATGACCATGACCATGACCAGTTGGCGTGGGTGTGGCCACGCTTAGTCTTTCTTTGGGTGAGTGTGAGCACATATTATGATCTATGTGCTGTGAGGGTGGCCATGACCATGACCAACTGGCGTGGATGTGGCCACGCTTACTCGTACCTCGCGTGAGTGCATATGATCTGTGCTGTGAGGGTGGCCATGATCATGACCAGCTGACGTGGGTGTGGCCAAACACACTGTCTAGAACTCCCACTTTGCCTTAGCGTAAGTGTGACATCCTCTTAATGTTGATACGCCCTCATAGCGCTGACTCTAGTTTGGTCATTCCCACAATAGGGATGTTTCCTGGGTAAAAAAGCAAGTTTTAATTAGACCGTCAGTTAACTTATCAAAAAATACTGGACACGTATTTTTCACTTTTTTAGACTAATGAAAAAAAAGCCCGGCAAAGTTCAATAGAAATCAAATCAAATAAATTTATATGCAGAAGAGACCAGTGACGTCAATGAGTGCTTAAAAGAGCAGCACTTTGTGACGTCGCGCGGAACTTCACCGCACCATGACTTTTTAATTATTTGTTTGATTGACAATTAACGTGTCCAATATTTTTTATATTAAAATTGTCGGACTAAAAAAATATTTTAGGAAACTAGCCTAAACCATCTTACTGTTACATCATCTATCTGTTACGTTCGTGACCTTGTCGAAAGCGCCACTTTATATCAAAGTGGGCGTGGCCACTCACGCCAGCTAGTTGTGGGCATGACCTTTATGACCTCACCTGTGCATATAAGGGCATAGCTTCCCTTAGAAAGACACATACTTACCTAGCGCAAGATCACACACAAAGCTATGTCATTTACGCCCGTTTTCACATCAATCCCTAATTTCTAACCCCCTATTAACACAACAGGAATTTAGTTTTCATAGGGGTCACTTAAAAGTTAGGGATTGATAGTGAAAACGGGCATTAGACAACGTAAGGGTGTGTCCAGGGTTCGATTTTGTCACCCTTGATATATACTTACCTGGCACAAGAACTCACACACAGGGCTATGTCATTTACGCTCGTTTTCACCATCAATCCCTAATTTTTAAGTGACCCCTATGAAAACCATCCTAGACTGCATCCCACTTAACATTGTGGTCAAATACCTGCCTTGTTATGCATAAAAAAAAACTAAATTCCTGATATGTGTTACCATAGGGGTCACTTAAAAATTAGGGATTGATGGTGGCGACACACACACGTTTGCGATCTGGGGATGGCACACTTGCGTGAGGAAATCATCCTCATATGAAAGAGGGGACTACGCTCCGGTAAAATAAAAATACAAATATAGCTAGATATAGCTAAAATCACTACGTAATGAGGGTTTTCGCGATTGAAAAATCCGCCAGATGGCAATACGTAGACGGGAGGTCCAAATGCTGCATGATTGGTGGATTTTGACATATCTGTCAATGTCATGTCAAAAATAACCAATCATGCAGCATTTGGACCTCGCGTCTACGTATTGCCATCTGGCGCATTTTTCAATCGCGAAAACCCTCATTTCACTAATCTTGAAAATATGCTATTAAAGAATGATACAGCGATAGTTCTTGTGTATTGCGTGTCTATTTTAATGTGACGTCACACTGATCTATGATGGCCGCCTGTGTATTTTTTTTTGTGAATCGCAGATAAGAAATCGCGAATGGTTTTACCAATAATATTTTATAAAAACATTGTAGGTTATAAATTTTATCTTAAACATTTAATTGTATATTTTCAAATAAATTGTTTTTCTTCCTCTTTCTTGCTATTTTCACAACTGTCAAATAGCCAAATGCTTTTTTTTACTTGCATAAAGCTTTCTGATTCTGTCAATAGATGGCGTTGTGCGTTTTTAAATCGCTCTGTGGGTCTAGACAAAGTGCAAATTATAATCGCAAACCAGTCGAAAAGTGGTCGAAAAGCCCCTTTTTTGTATAGAGTTTTGACGGATTCGATTTTCGATTCGATCAAAAAGTGCGTTTTGTCTAGGGGGGCTGGTTTCTTTTTCATTTGAACTTTGTCAAAGTCATTTAAGTGTGAGCGAGACAGTGAGTTATACAGGGTGGAATTTTGTGTGTAGATCGCATAGATAGTATAAGTAGTTTGTATTGTTTTTGTGCATCCCTATTTTGTTGTCTTCCTTTTACTAGCTAGTGACGTGTAACTTCCCTTTGATAATAAAATAAAAACAATATTGTTTTACATCATTTTGTCTCTTTCACTGATCATTCATGACACGACGAGACAGAATCGATAACGTGTATTGCGAACTACGAACAGTCAATACAAAGTATACATTTTTGTTGCACAGTAATACCTACCGCAACGAAATAAGGTATCAAATTGTCTATCTTGGAATGCAGTCAGTACCTTTGTAATAATAGGTAGATCATATACAGTATTTATAATGTATAATTATTATTATAAATCGTTTCATCCACTCGGCCGCGCCCCAGCAATGTTAGGTCTCGGTCGCGCGGGGTGCGGGGAGTGTGGTCCGAGCAATCCGTAAGGCATTACTGTAGTGTGCGTGTGCACTCATGGAGCATTTAGCGTGTACCGATAACACTCACACATTAGCGGGAGAATGGTGGGGCGATTCTTCGTGGATGAAACGATCTTTATTAGAGACAGGCCCAAACGAATGAGATTAGTATTTCAATGAAATGTACATTTTTGTATGAGATTTGTATGGCAGGCCAACCATGATGTGACGTCACGCGAGCCTATCTAAAAACCACAGGCTTTAGAAATGCATAAATAGGTTTTATATATCTTTACATGTGCTAATAAGTACCATATTTTAAAAATATTCGTTGAGTTTTGTATGTAATTTCAAGCAAGCCATAGTGTTGCCAGCTTTGAAAATAAACGACGAATAGTAGAAACCCGGAGCGCAGTGAAAGTAGCAATATTTTTTATGAATTATGTTTTTATGTATTTAGTTTGTACGCGACACAAGGATACTGTTGTATATTGTAGATTATTCTTTATAATAAAAGTTAAACGAGTGTTGAACACTAGTTTTAAATGACATTTTCATACTAAACTAGGTCGTGGATTCGATTCCCGGACAATACAAATATTAGTGTGTATATGGCAGAGGTATTATCCTATATTATGTATTTAAAAAAAGTTCAAAAAGTACGTTTAGTACCGAAAACTCATAATAAATGTTTGACATAAGCTGGGTCTCCAGTTTGCCCTATACAATCAACAAAAACAATTATCAACATTCAACATTTTTGAAGGCAATTTTGTTGAATGTTGAAATGTTTTTGTTTATTGTGTATAGCAAAACACTCTTGCTGTAGTTTAGAAACTAGATGGCACAGAAAATGTCTTGGATATTTATTTTTTATTTACTAATCGTCACTTTAAACTAGCGTTCAAATTGCGTGTACCTTTTATTCTAAAGGGAAAAGTTTAGGTTTAGACTCTACCTGGACCGACTGTTCGAGAACTAATATTACTTATACATAATATAAAGTAATTTAATTATTATTAAACATTGTACGGACGCCGTTTATTGTTGTTTTATTTCATACTTTAACTGTAGTCCTAACATAGTCATCATTAGGTCATGTATGCTCGTTTTCCCCATTTTTAAGTGATCCTTAAGGTAACATACAACAGGAATTTTGTTCTCAGAGGGGTTAATTAAAAATTAGGGATTGATGGTAAAATCGGGCATTAGTCTTTCGACTGTTTTTTACAATTTAAAAACATTATAATAATACAATCATTTAATAATTAAAAAACTTTGGTTACAGAATTTAAAACAGTTTAAATTCTTAACGTAAATGTTGACATCGCGCGCTGTTGACATCTGTTTTTAAAATTACAAAAACAGGCAACACCGCGGTCCGTCCCCACAACCCTAACGACGAAATCAATTAATAAAATAAAATACAATACAATAATCAGCAAATAATAGTGTCAAGTCGGTATTTTATTCCAAATTGTACACAGTGTACATTTATTTTACGATGGCAACATTTTAAGTTATTGTTTGCAGTTCAATTAAAAAATTTGAATTGAAATTAAAACACCGACTGATAAAAATAAAAGAAGAAAGGTACACATTCGAAACTAGTACAGTCAGGTGTACAGGAATATGACAAGGTGATCTTTATTAAAGTCCGGTCGCCGAGCGCGTAGAATTTCGTCCAATGACCCCCAAGCTACACATCGTTATCGCTCGCGCGTAATTATATTGCTGTCGCGCTCGCACTCTAACTGCAGCATAGTCGCGAGGGTCATTGGAGGAAATTCTACGTGCTCGGCGACCGTACTTTACAAATTGATAAAGTTCAATATTGAACACAAATGTGCAACTGACTGTAAATACATAATTTTGTTTGGTTTTTCGACTATAATGGACCGTGTCTACTTCTGAGGTAACTGCGGTATATTATACAAATTATAAGCTAATGTTTTCCGCTCACAAAAAAGAATCTTTCTTTAAGGCGATTAGTGTCCTCAATCCGCGCCAAATGGGCATTTTGTAAAGCCTACTCCTCTTTTACTGCTGGACAGAAATAGTTGAAAAAAATATATGTTATACAACAGTTCAAGGACTATATTTGTGACGTTTGAATTTTCGCTACGTCTCTTTGTTTTGGATTAAAAAAATAAATACGGGACATCGATTTTTTACTTAAATTCCCTACTCCTCCAAAACGGCTATGTTAATTTATAAGATTTTTGCACGAATAGATTNCCACTACTATGGAACATGGTAGTGGACAGTCTGTTAAGGAAACTAAATGACAGAGGGTACACGGCCATTGGATATGCAGATGACATCACCGTACTGTTAAACGGAGGGGCTGAAAACGTGCTATGTGAAATAATGCGTTCAGCCCTGAACATTGTTGAAAACTGGTGCAGCGACCACCAGTTGTCAGTAAACCCAAACAAAACTGAACTAATCCTTTTCACTAACAAAAGGAAACTACCAGAGCTCCAGCTACCAGAACTCTTTAAAACAAAACTCTCCCTCTCAACACAAGTGAAGTATCTGGGCATCACCTTTGACCACAAATTGAACTGGGCGAGTCACATTGAGCCTTGTTCTATGGCTTGTTGACTATAATCCTGCACTAACAGCGCGCGCCCAAAGATGCCCGTTCAGAAGTTATGAGGTTCCAAAAAATGAAAATTAAAGTAAGTAAAAGTATCTTTTTTTGGGTATAAATCTTTAAAGATTCAACTAAAACATGAAAATTATATACTTTAGTAATGTAATTAACCTTTCTCTTGTCGTCTTATCTAAAGAAAAGTCAATTTTACTTACTTTACTTTTCATTTTTCGGAACCTCATAACTTCTGAACGGGCAACTTTGTGCGCGCGCTGTTAGTCTAGGATTATAGTCAACAAGCCATAGAACAANAAACCTCAAATCGCGCACAATGGCCCTATCATGAGGCTAAGTGCGGTAATCGATTGCCCTGCAAAACTAACTAACTAACTAACTGCTTGTGCTAGAGTTCCCAATTCATTTACTACTGACAGATCTCTTGATTTACTTTGACAGATGACAATAGAGCCATAGACAATGGCCATATGAAAAACACACTTTTCCAATATTTTTGTTTGCCATGAGATTCTGGTACACTTATACTTTAAGTAACTAATTTCATTATGCATCATTCTTTTAACTTATCACTTCATTCAGAACTAAAAAACGATTCTAAGAACTCCACTTGCATTTCTTGTTCTCTCGGACAGTGAAAACGGTCTATTATAATCTTAGAACAGAACTTTAAATTGTATTCGCGGGACAAAATTGACAGCTTGTTATTTTTCAGTTTCTATTAATTTTTGTTGCTTCACAATGGCAACACACATTCTAACTGTCAACTGCAGTGACACTGACAATGACAGATCACATGTCAGAACAAGCCGTTAATTTTAAACCGCTCAGCTATTATTAAACTAAATTAACAATTCATTTTGATATTTGAAACAAACTTATTCTAAAGAGATAAAGAATAATAAAAGCAAGTTAAAAATATGTAACATTTTGAACAACTACAAATAACAAGATTTCAAATCCATAATATTAATTCTGAATTACAAATTAATTAAAAAACACTGGGATTTGTTGCTATGAAAAAAATACCACAGTTTTTTGCTTACAGCTATTTGTGAGTCCACTTCTTAGCTAAAAAGTCGCACGCGCAGAGTAAAGGCAACTCTAACGCGCCGCAATACAGTTCAAATTCACACGCATATGCATAGTAAACATTTCTGTGCATAGCAAGTAGCACCTTACCACTGGGTGATAAAGTCGCTATTTCTTTTAAAGAAGGGGACCTAACTTTTGTAGTGACTAGATTTGACTACTTTGACTAAACTGATTCTGATTTTGCACTGAGATTCTACGACAGATCACATAAACAAGATTCATTATGGCAGAACATCAACCATTCTAAAATACAAATAATTCATCAGTGAACTTTAAACTTTATTCTTTTAGACATAAGGCTTAAATATTCATTGGAGAATTTTTTTTGGAAGGTTGAAAAACCAGTGTACTTTGGATTCGTAGACTAATGCTCGCCAGTTCTGTTACTTGAACTTGGCTTGACACGCTACCGCGTGTCTAGATGTAAAAGGCCGTAAGTTGACTTTTTAATTTAATTTATTACTATACTATTGTCTGACAATTTAATGTTATAAAAACTTATTTCATTTCCTAAATGCAATGTCAGAGACTCGCAGGTAAAATATCTTTCTATTAAAAATATTATTTTAATTTGAACATGGCTTGTTCGTGTGATCTGCATTTGATACGGTGACTAAAGCAGTTTCATGAATTACAACAACACACGGTAATATAATAATCTAATAATGAGGCAGTTGATTGACTAAATTGAGTATTTTACTACTGGTTTATTAATTTCATAGAAACCATAGGTTTTACTAAAATTGTTTGCGACTATTTTTCACAAAAAAACGTATTAAACCTTATAGCGGCAACGACGGTTAAAACGTCAAATACAATTGTAAAATTTTGTACAAAACTTCAAGGCGAGAGTGAATAAGCACTTACAGGGCAGATATGTAACATCCTAGACAGCATCTCACTTAACACCAGGTGCGATTGCGGTCAAATACCTGCCTTGTTATGCATGAAAAACAAACTTTGGATTTTAACTTCCATTGTTGTAAATATCATAAAACCACTCCAGTATTCATGAGCTCCAAACTGTGGCATTACTTCTTGTAAACAAATTCCAGCTTTTTTTACATGTATAGGACGTCCACTGTTCAATAGACTTGCAGCATGGCGTGAAGGAAAATTCTCGTGGCAAACGTATTCATCTCAAAATAGAGAAAAACAGTAATAATATCATTCGCCCTTTTCACAGAATAAAATTGAAATTTACGTCTTCATTGCACAAGAATAACTTTCACCACGAGCCAATATAGGAGAGAATGTTGGTGAATCATGAAGTTTGGGTCATCATCGTGGCTTTGGCAACGATTTGACAGTTCCAACTCCTTGCCAGACAGTTTTTTTAGGATAGCTGCCAAAGCCACGATGACCCAAACCTAATGATCCACCAACATTCTAACCTATATTGGGAGCATACGCTGACAAACTTTCAGCTTTTATAAAATTACATAGGTCTGGCGTTAACCAGCTTAATCGAGTCAAGCCGATCGAGCTATCTGCTCACCTCGTTGGAATACGACTCTCCCTCCCACTAAAGATAGCATTCGGATCAAGACGACCGCGACGAGAGACCGCGACCCGAGACCGCGACCGGCGACCGGTCGCAGGTCGCAGGGCGACAGCTACTTACGAATCTTCGCGACACGAGTCGTGCGACCCATACGAAACTCAGTATGTTTGCAGTTAAAGTAAAATAGTACCTATCTGTAAACAATAAAAATAAGTACCTTTTCTAATAAAAATATGTATCATTTGAACTTACTTGTTTTATTTAATGCTTTTCCAATTTTTTCCCAAATATTGTCTCTCACAGTATTATCTTTATAAGCTTGAAGTCTCGTATCGAATACAGGTGCGTTTTTACTTACTAATTCTATTAAAATTTCGTCTTCGTGCGAAGAAAACACGGCCATTTTGCATCTGTCGCGCCACGGCACTGCCTTGTGAGCGACCGAGTCGCGCGACGCAAGTAGCCGGCAGGCCACGCCCACACGTCGCGCGACTCGGTCGCTTGCATCCGTCAGCACTTCCTATTAATTCATATAAAGCAGTGGGTCGCGGTCGCCGGTCGCGGTCTAGTCCAGGGTAGGTCTAAACGGTGAGCAAATACGCGCGCGATATTGTTTTTCTGTAACAGACAAAATTCCACGCGAGCGAAGCCGCGGGCGGAAAGCTAGTATGTAATAGAAAGAGAGGTCAATAAGTCAAAATGACTAGCATGCAGCTACTCGCGTATAAATTGTAATCACGCACTTATTACAATACATACATGATTAGTCCGTATACGTACTGGCGATGTATATTTTGGAGGAAGATAATTGACCTAAGTCACTACAAAGTATACGCGAGCAGTACGCAGCGTATGCGTACTGGTCGTGTATAGTTTGGAGGAGCTTAGTAAAAAAAGTCATATCCAAACTATACTCGATTAGTTTCACACCCTTGCGTTCTGGCTATGTATAGAATGGAAAGACGCCGCGTCGCGGTCGTCTTGATCCGAATGCTACCTTCACCCGCACACATCCCCGCGTTCGCCCCATGCGTACCAGTACGGCTAGCACAAAAAACTTTCGAGTCCGAATCGTTTGCGTATTCGAATCGCCATCAAAAGATTTAGTACGAAAACTACAACAGCGCCCTTGTGAACGTGTCGTAAAGTGAACTTAGTACGAGAAATGGTTGCATGATTGCTTTTGAGAATCAAAATTGTCACGTTATCGTTTAATTAGAAGGCTGAAAATCGAATTTTGTCGAATAAGCAAACGATTCGAAGACGAAAGTTGTTCATGCTAGAGGTACAGAGCGTCGATGTGACGTCACGGCTGCCTGGTGCGTAGTTAACTCGTCCGGATTGTATGTAATCAATCCACTGAAGTGGCACGCCCTACGCTATACATAATACGGAATTGACCACCGTGTTTTCTGTGAACCCAATACAAAATACCACCCAATTCAAATTGTATTTATATTTAAAACAATTTTTAGTAAACTTACAAAACTAATTTGGCCAATATATTGCACTACAAGCTAACTATGGCGTTATTTTTTATTATGACACGATATTCTTTAGTAAAAAATTGAGCTTTTGGGACTTTAGTTGAACTTGGCCCATGACACTGTTGTGCCTACGACTATACAAAACTATGTTTGTACATAATTTGGTTAGTAGCTTAATGTACATTAATTTTAATAATAAATGTAATTTAAAAGGCACTTACATTTTAAGAAATAAATAAAATGACGGAACTTTTTACAAAAAAAAAGAGGTCATTTAACCATTTAGAATTTATTCAGTAATTTAACGTTAATTTATGAACAGTGTTGCCAGTATATCAAATTTTAATAAAAAACAAAAGTGTGCGGTTTTACAAGCGCTCAGACGTATTTGAAAGAGCACTAAACACTGAATATGTTTGCCAAATTAAAAAACTACCATTAACATTTACATTTTCGCTGCTGGCAACACTGGACTCTTACCCAGGGGCGTCTTCAGCCTACTGGGGACCCTAGGGGCCTTTTTATAGTCAAAATAAATGGTGGCAAAACGAAAGAACTCTTTATTTGAGACAAGGGCCCGATTGCGGGGCCAAAAAGTAATTTCAAATAGCCCTTAGGCATTTAATATTTCTCCCAAACCAAAAACTACCATTTTTTTACATTGTGCATTTTCATTTATGGCAACACGGGCTAAGGCCGTATTTAACCTACTTAAGACCCAAAAAGGGTAATTGCAAAATTGAATAACTTTTTATCTGTTACTATTAATTTTTAAGGACTTAATTTCAAAAATCCCTTACAGAGGGCCGAGTGTGAGTTTTTTTCAAACGTGCTCACTAGTGAGTGCGTCAAAAAATGACATTAAATGTATGACGGATTGTACAGCGCCCCTAACGGGAAACTATCAAAAACTAAAATTTTCATACAATTTTTAAACGCGCTCACTAGTGATGTAAACTCACACTCAGTCCACTGAATATTTCTGCCAAACCAAAAACTACCATTCACCTCGCGTTTTCATCACTGGCAACACCGATCTTAGCCCGGCGGCCAGCCCATCTGCCTTCCTCCCAAGACATGCAGGTGCAAGTGGTAGACCGACTGCGCGCCGTCACGGCCGTTGTTGATGACCAAACGCCAGCCGGACGGAGCGCGTGCGCATCCTAAAGAACGAGCTACTAGCATCAGGTGCCCGAGCAGCTGGAAACGAGAAAAAAATGAGTAAATAGTGACTGAGTTTCTTGCGCTGCTTCTTCTCAGCACTGGCCCATTTATTGTCCTGAAGCAGTGGTAGGGTTAATACTGGGACGTGTAAAAGTGCTTTTTTTAAGCCTATTTACAGAAATAAATGAGTTTTATGAGAGTTTTTTATGTTAAAAACAAGCTTTATACCCGGAGTAGCAGCCGCCCGCGACTTCGTACGCGTGGATCCCGTTTTACCCCCTTAGGGGTTGAATTTTGTTTTCTTTATTCAGCACAATATGGTGGACAAAGCAAGAGTAGACATGATTAACTTAATATTAAAATATGCTGAATAGGCGCCCGCTCAGTAAAAATCGCGACATGACACAAACGTCATGCCGAGAAGTTGGTTTTCAGCGGGAACCAACACGTGATGAGGATTGCGCGCTCTTCTGGTAGAGACGGTTTGATCAGACAGTGCCAGACAGGAAAATCCCGTCTTAGTGAGCACCCTACGTTCTAAAATTTTAGACTCCTAGCACTTGTAGTTCCTTAGATTTTGTGATGAGTGAGTCAGTGACCTTTCGCTTTTATAGATACAGATCTATGTATCTATAAATAAAATAAATAAATCTGTTGTTAGGTAAGAGGACTAGCGACTCAGTATCTTAGGGTAAAGGGACCCTAAGCTCACGTAAGGCATTTCCACACTTACAATCACTGCTCCCTGTGCTAATTCTCCGATGTTTAATTTTTAAGTTTCTAAGAGCTGGTCCTACATAAAATTATCAATTACAAATTCAGCCTAAAAACATGACCCTCACATCCACAGTCGGATAAAAATGAGTTTTTAAACACCACGCCTCGGCCGGCAATCGCGTTATCAGCAATAATCAGCGTTATCGCGTGCCTTTCAGTTAACTCACAGATAACGGCCGGGAGACTATCACCCATTAGCTGAGATAATGGATTTCACTAGAAAGGGGCGTAATGGTTGCAGTTTAGACAAGGCTTAATGGAGAAATCTGGTAACCAATTAGAATAAAAGACGTTCGTTTCAGCCAAATGACGTCCACTGCTGGACAAAGGTCTCCCCCAAGGATTTTCGCTGCGCTGCCCGCATCTAGGCTCTTCCCGCGATCTTTACCAGATCGTCCGTCCACCTAGTGCCCAGAAAAACTCCGAACATAGCCCGCTCCATCGCCCTTTGGGTGACCTTGAGCCTTCTTATGAGGCCCATAGCAAGCGACCACGTCTCAGGTTCTCGGTTCAAAGACTTGTCTTGAGACACTGCGGTATTTCGGACGCGAGCATATCGCGACGGTTCCCGAAAAACAAAGCAGAGTACAAAACAGTAAGGGCTTAAATAACGGTGAAGGGGTCAGACTGGCTGTTTGTTTCATCCGGGAAACGCGGGTTCGAACCCCACTGACGCGCGACTTTTGTGATGAGTTCACTCGAGTACAAGGGGCTAAATTACTAATTTATGTAGACCCGTTAGCCCCTCGTATTCTAAAAAATATAGTAATAAAGATTTTGTTTAAAATCAACCCATTGTATCAAAACAAAGTCCTCCGCCGCATGTCTATTCGCAAGAAACTTAAGCTTTTCAAATGGATACGCATCTGTCTGTGACAGACCAATATTCACACGGGTGAAGACATGGGAATAAAGTAGTAAGAAATAATTGAATTCTCAAACTTTTTGTGCCTGTTTAACTCTTTAATGATAATACCCCAAATTCCAATTCTTATCAAAATTGGTGCAATGATTAGGTAAGAAACAGATACTTTCCTATTTTATCTACATATATCTATAAAAGCGATAGGTCACTGACTGACTCACTCATCACGAAATCTCAGAAATTACAAGTGCTAAGCTTACAAAGATGGATTTACAAAATTCACCCCCTAAGGGATCCACGAGTACAAAGTTGCGGGCGGCCGCTAGTAGTAATATAGATTTATTTGTCATACAATATTTACGTACTTTACAGACAATGGAATAAATAATAGTACTACGTAGCTCAATGGAATGCACAGCTGATGCTTATCTTTATGATTGTGACAAATAACTTGATAGCACGTTCTTAAAAGATACCCGAGAACGATGAGTATTACGGTTAATTAATGTTGTGAAAACTAATGCAATTCTGTACATTAGCTATAATAGCCAAATACAATATTATAGTTTTGCAAATAATACTAAAATTTTTTTCGCAAAATAATAGCTGAAAAAACTAATTTAATGAACAATGACAAGATACATTCAAATAATTTCCACCTTGTAGTTGTTTTTTTATACATATATTTCAGATAAGTGCAAAAAAATTAATAAATTTTCAATTAGCTGAAAAATAAAATAAATCATCATCATCAAAATGAAATAGGCACATAAATGCAATGCATAAATGACCTAGGCTCATAAAGGATATTTGTGTTACCTAAAATTTCAGTATGCAGAAAAAGAATCTAATAAGTCCATGTTATAAAAATTTTATCACACACAATCATGGCAGATCATCTCATTTACGGACATTACTGTAGTTCAGCACAAGACTATAGAAAATAAAATAAGAACGAACTGACCAGAGCAAACAGAAGAGACATACTCAATTTTCATTTTAATTCTAGCTTACAGCGCGTCAAATATTCTGATACCATGTTTCTGTCTCAGTTGTAATCATAAATAACAAAAGCTAGCACTACTATGCATATTACTGTAGCTGTCCAAAAAAAACTAAGAAATCAACATGCTAAAATTTCTATGGACAAAACTGGTTAACCTTGAGGGTAGTGTAAAAGCATCTTAGGTTATCACCAACAATCAGAAACCTATTCTCTTATTTTACTTAAGAAAGGCACATTCTAGAATTTTAACAACAAATAGCTATAAAACTACGTGGTTTCTAGTACATACCTCTTTATCGGAATCCACTGAGTCTTGAAGCCTAGCAATTCGCCTCTTAGGTATAACCAGGAAATGTACAGGAGCTTGAGGCGAGATATCGTTAAAAGCGAGGCAGAACTCATCTTCGTAAATGATATCCGCCTTTATTTCCTTGGAAATGATCTTGTCAAATATCGTCGGGCCGGGCGTCGCGATGCTCTGGGCTTGAGCGCGTCGCACCTCGTCGCTGTACGGCCTCTTAACCGCAATGGCGGAGCCCCGAGACAAGTCATAGATGTTTGTGGGATAGCTCTTCTTCAGCCGGAACTTGAGAGCGCGTTGGAGCACTTTGTTAAACATTTTGCGCAAAATTTTTCGACCTCACATCGTTTGGAATGTTGACCTTTGTTTTGACATTGACGTTTGTGGAATGTAGAATTCGATTTTGACATTTAGGTTCAGTGTTGCCACTATCTTGGAATTACTACTAAACGAACATCCGCTTTTTCATTGAAAATACTATATCGTCGAACAGGGCCGCATTTTAAATTGAATAAATATTAATTTGGCACACAAAAAAAATATAAACATTTTTTGCTGATAATAGTACAAGTTTTAATTAGGGGTGTCCACTTTGAAAAAACATCGATGTTTTTTTCGATTCGATATATTGAAACTGTACATCGATTTCTTTCGATGTATTGGAAGAAAACATCGATGTTTTGTATAAATCGAGTACTTTTTTAAGATTTTTTATAATCCACTAATTTAATCATTGTATTATTAAAAAAACCGGCCAAGTGCGAGTCAGACTCGCACACCGAGGGTTCCGTACCATTGATTTATGAAATCAAAATTATTATTTTTTATTTAAGTTATTAGTATGAAAGATTACGCGGTAATAAGCGGTTTACGATTTACGAGGTATTAAAAAAATCTCGTTCAAAACAATTTTCGTTGGTAGTTTTTACTTTTTATAGTAATGTTCATCATATGTTTTTTTTAGATTTTTCATTTTCTTATTTTAGAAGTTAGAGGGGGGGGGGACCAGCTTTTTTCCACTTTGGAAGCGTCTGTCACGCAAACTATTCGGTTTAGAAAAAAAGTATTTTAGAAACCTCGATATCATTTTTGAAGACCTATCCATAGATACCCCACACGTATGTGTTTGATGAAAAAAAATTTTTTGAGTTTCAGTTCTAAGTATGGGGAGCCCCCAATATCTATTCATCAACAGCCCTTTACAGTCCACTGCTGGACTATGAGCCTCCTCCACTAAAGTGGAGGTTCTTCACCATACCATTTATATGACCATGTTAACTTGGGCTAGTGTCGGCTCAAATACCCATTTACCTAACACCCTGTATATTAAAGTAAGAACAAAAAAAACATCCGCATTTATTTTTATAAGTTGTTGTTTTGTTTTTATTTTTATTAGTTTGTTATATCCTAAGTATTTCCAGTGTTCTTTTGGAAGACTTTGCAAAAACAACAGTTTATTTAAACGTTTGCCTTTCAGCCTATTTCTTTGTTGATTGACACAAACAAACTCGCCAACCGACACGCGTGACGCGACATTGACATAACAGTTTTTTTTATTGTCACTAGAGACACTACTCACTGCACTCGTACGCAGTGTTGCCAACATTTTTAAAATACAAGTTGGGTTGTCCGTATAAGTAAAATTTTAGTGGTCAGCAGACTTGAGTTTTATGAAATTTTAATTGGTTATAATCGATTCGATGTTTTAACACTGAAAACTTAAAAACATCGATACATCGAGTATTTCAATAGCTTTTCAAAACATCGGATNTTTCAATCTTTAATAGTTAAAAAATATACTAGTAAAGCAAAGGTGACACATCCCCGAACAAAGAAGCTTATCATGAATATTGGATTATTTCCATTATAGAGGCGAGCCCCGGAATTTTTCCCATCCCTCGTGCTTAATCTGACGCTATTAGGATGTGTCCACGCCGGCCGGGATTAAGCGTGAGCTACTAAACCAATTAGTCCTCCCGGACCTGATACAAAACGGACATAGCTGATGAAGAGGAGCTAGGATTCCTAGCTGCATCTATCTGTAGGTATTAGTACTACCGTTTTAGAACGACCGTTTTTTCTCGGGCAGATACAAACCCCAAACGGCTATGGAGCGTGCTATTTTTGTTGCGTGTGAGTTTCCCTGCGTGATCGAATCAGAAATGAGGACATCCACAGGAGAACCAAAGTGACCGACATAGCTCGCAGAATTGTTAAAATCGAGTGGCACATAATTTGCAGAGCTGATGGCTGCTGGGGCAGAAAAGTTCCCGAGCGGCGACCACGGGCCGGAAGATGTAATATGGGCAGGGCCCCCACCTGATGGACTGACGATCTGGTAAAGGTCGCGGGAGGTACCTGGATGCGTGTGGCACAGGACCGGTCGTTGTGCAAATTCAGGCCTTTGTCCAGCAGAGGACGTCATTTGGCTGGAACTAAGATTCCCAGCTGTATCTGTCTATTACTTACTAAGTTTTATAACGACTGTTTTTTGTTTCCGAAGCTACCACCTACCTACCTACCTATCCACGAACTAAAAGAAAATCAGGTTGCTTTCTGTATTGGAAGATACAATATTAACATTTTATTCAAGATAATGGATACTTTACTGCATTGCATCTTGGTACTTTCGATCGCCTGATAGCGCAGAGCTAGAGACGCAATAAACTAGCAAATGTCTAGCAAATAAAAAACTAACTTGATTTTAGGTTGTTTCGAATTCGACTACGTAAGCTCAATATACTTAGCTATCTTTTTTTAAATTCGCACGTGTCTAGTTCGTGAATCCTCATAACAACATTTCTACAGATCGCTCAAATGGGAAAGAACGAAATTGACTTCTCCGATCTCGTTTATGCATGAACCTTTACTATTCCCGAAGAAAAGCGCTGTATTTTTTCCCATCCAACGACTGCGCTTAATCTGACGCTATTAGGAAGTGTCTGCGCGGGGATTAAGCGCCAGCTAATAAACCAATTAGTTCTCCCGGGCCAGCGACAAACACGAACTAGGATTCCCACGGTGTACTCTAATGCAGTCTTCACACCAATCCCGCCGACATGAGCCGTTGATTTTTGCGTCGGCGGGTTAGTCGGCGACTTCACATCTCTTTCAAATTGGAAAACTTTATTCGTGGCACGACATCAGCAACTTTTTTGGCAGTTACTATCAACTCTCAACTCGACAGTTACTATGTAGTGTTGTATTTCTCTAGTTTCGGCGGACAAATGAGCAAAGTCGAAGAAATGCCGCCCACATGTTACCACAACTCGCCGGGCGACACGCGTTCGTAAAAGTTGTCGACATGATTCTTTTGAAATGAAGCCGCCGACACCAAGCCGGTGTTTCGACGGTATTGGTGTGTAGAGTCCCTAAGATTTACAACGACCGTTTTTCGCTTCATGCAGCCGTTTGCATAACTTGGGAAATACGATAAAATTGCACTTTGCAGAATGGAAACTTTAATGCTGCATTTTGAATATTAAACATAACGTAAGTTAACGTGTTTGTATGAGTAAGTAGACGTCCCACGGCAGGACATAGTCTTTACCTAAGTAGTGTTTAAACTGTATAAGTGGTTATACTAGCCCAGTGGGGACTGCTCAGCAACCGGGAGTGACGCAAGTACCTATGTGGAACTATGGAATGTAAGCAAATTATAATAGGCCATATAATTTTAACTGTTAGGGGCCATCCATAAAGTACGTTACACGAATTTCATGATTTTTTGACCCCCCCTCCGTCCTTGTCACAGGTGGTCACATTTCTGAGACCCCCCCCCTCCCTAGTGTGACGTCACATGTTTTGCAATTTCACATCGAAAAATTATTAAATTAACGGCAGTTCCGAAATTAGTTTTATTTCCATTTAAATTAAGTACATTTTTTTATGAATACAACATTATGTATATCAAACATTTAAAACAATTGAAATGTGATGTCACGAAACTTAGGACCCCTCCCACCCCTTGTCACACTTTGTCAACCCCCTCCCCCCCTCTTTACGTGTGACGTACTTTATGGATGACCCCTNTAGAAACTTCACCTTAGTTAGATTCGACAGCTATGAAATTAACACATTTCATCCAAAAATTTGTAGTAGGATACCTACTTGCTTTTAAATGGACCGGTGGCTTAAAGAAAGTTAGCTGCAGCTGGATTAAAATAAAATGATAGGTATTGCTGTTTACCTAAATATTATAAATACAGAATGTCTGGGAATTGGATCTCATTAACTGTGAGTTTAAAAACAAATATTCCCAAGCGGATAACTAGATAAAAATGGTCGGTTAAGTATAAAAGTTACAAAGGAATGCTAAAATGGATGAAATGAATGGCCGGATAACTTAATAAAGTAAAAATTGGAGGGCTCCATATTAAATTTTGATTTAATCAAACCTTTTTCGGAGCACCCATTGGAGCGTGACGACTAGCTTTCCTTCAATATGCGCCTTGTTCGAGTATCTGCCACTTATGAATTTAGGAAGTTAAAACGAAAATTATCTTTTGAGGAAAATTATTCTTGAACGAGAGGATTTTGAATAATTAATTATGTAAGAATGAAAAAATAATATAAGAAGTGTAAACAATAAAATATCCTATTGGCGTGATTATACCTAAATAGACTCGTGGATCTTACTTACTCAACTCAAAATTACAAATAAAATTTTTTGTAGGTATTATACTATCTGTACACTGTCAATATTTCAACTTTATTTGTGTTACAGTTCATGAAATCAGTCCGCTAGCAGACAGACTGATGGATGTACTCGTACAGCAGGGGCTAAACTAATATTGGGTCCCGTTGGCACTCTTTTGTACGAACCGCCAAAAACCAAAAATAGGTTGTTTAAAACCTCTTTATATGCTACCCTAAAAATATATAATGTGGTGAATCGTCTATAACAATGATGAATTTGTGCCGGAGTGTTGCCAGAGAAATGAAAAACTCCTTAAGAATAGGTAGCCTTATTATTCATGGGTTAAATCGTGCGGGTAAAACAATTCAGAGGGCTGTAGGCGTTGATGGCTGCCATTAATCGCACGCCCCTAAACCAGATGCAAACAACTCGTTTCTACTCTTTTTTCCCACCAAATAATTTTGCCACACCTTTCTTCTGTCATACATTTCTGAGAGTAAGTTAGTATAGAAGCTTTAAAGGACTATCTAATCATTTGTGATTAAAAAATAAATTAAAATTCCGTTGAAAACACCACCTAAACTAGGTTCAAAGTAAGTACCTAAGTGATCCCATTTGGCTGAAACAAACGAACAAAGTAAGTGATCCTTCAATCGACAATTCGACACCGAAACCGCTGGACTATTTGTCGCCTCTAAGGAAATAAATAATGCTTTAATTACCACTACCACATCTGAAAACTCATATACATACATACATTCTAAAAACATAGGTTCTTAGGCAATAGCAAGTGTTTCTACAATAAACAACGAAATCAAGTTGGTCGGCAAATGACACAGCTAAAGCCGTGTCATTTGCCGACCAACTTGCCCCTGGACGCGGGCCTACTTAGGCATGGACGCGGAAAAACTATCCTGATCTACATAATCTCTGCTCCTCTAGTGTCTGCTTTATTTATTATTTATAAAAAACTTTTACCGACAGAGGGCAACCCTACCATAAGGGTCTTCAGTGTCACGTACACGCAATAATAGGCACAAGGGATGCCTACAATTGAAAATGTATATTCGTACATTGCTCCAAGCGATTGTGTCGGCGGCTGGAAGGTTCAAATGGAATGCCAGGGTCATTTTTGCGTCACACGCTTGAGGACTATTGAGTATCTTAGTACGATGAGATTAGGTATTGCGACTTTCCTTCTTATCTCATTGATTACAAATTAATGGTACTAGTCAAAAAATATTTTTTATAATCATATGGGTTTTCTTTCCTCACGAATACTTACTTATACCTATTCAACCAACAAAATTTTCGGAGCGTTGAAATAGTGTTGAACATCCTGCCCTATATAAAACGTCAATTAAACTTTCCAGAATAGTTAGTTTAATGGTTTGTAAGTGCTTATTGCCTTCCAATTTCGAATGTGTCGTCCCGGAAGGGTCCGCACTACCCTAATTAATCGCTGTCACCCGACAAATTTCCCATGACTATGAACTCTGTGTTAAACCCTAATTTTAAAAAACAGTTTTGGTATATACCATCTGTCTCTCTCTGCCCTAACATATGTAAATGGGATGGATAATTATCCAGAGTCGACACCTATCGAATACTGTGCACGAGTGAATCGGTAACAGACGGGCGCACTTGTCGTTTGAATTGAAGAGTAAATACCCGAGCGTGAGGTGATGCTGTGATGTGGACACGGCTGCGTTCACATGGTGCATTCGATTTTAACTTCCTACCCTTAAGGTTCCATTTGCCATGTGCTTTATAGACGCCTGTTTACAAAATCTTTAGTTAGTTAATAATTAAGCTAACTTTATGCTTGTGACTATGTCAATACACGGTGCAGCGCGCATTTAGTAATACAAATATGCTGCAAACCGTTAATTTAGGTATTGCTTAAAAATGTGACTAACTAAACCAAAACGCATTACAGAAACTGCATCACGGCAGGAGCCTGATGCATTAGCCATGCATTAAGGTATTATGCCACCCTAATTGGATTTGGAAGTGTGTTTAAGTAACTCGCCCACTTAAGCACTTAGTAATAGTATTTAACTAAGTGTCTCTTGTTTTCCTTTTTATCCACAAATAATCGTTATTTCTCTGGAACGTGTAGACATAATAGGAAAATCATTGTTAAGAACTTGGAAGCTTCTATCGAAATTAGCGTGATAAAAATACTTGCTTCACAAGAATCCAAAAACCTTTGCCAGTTCTTGCGGTTTTTCACAAAAAAAACACAGTGCTTGCTTGCCTTATAAACTGTTACTTTTCTCGTATAAAAGTAACCTTCATTTTAAATTCAATATTGCCAAGAAGATTCAATTGGCCCATAAAACACTTGCATAAAAGTAAATCTATACAGAATCCTAATAATATTCTCCGTGGATGACGCCTTTATATAGCAACAACCTTCGATTTAAATCTACTGACAAAAATATGAATTGACTTAAAAGACGAAGAGGTTGTAATACTCAGTTATAGAGTCTAAGCGCTGGACGCAGGCCGCTACCAACCGGGTAACATGGAAAGCATTGGGGGAGGCCTATGTTCGGCAGTGGACGTCATATGGCTGAGATGATGATGATGATGATGATGATGAGTGTCTGCAAAAATCTGCAAAAGTGTAACGTCCTAACTACGCCTCTTGTAAACATTGCATGTGTACATCAGACATAGGGTTTCTGCTCGAGCTTTCTCGAACTCGAGAAAACTCGAGAAATTTGGCTTCATTCGAGACGAGAAAAAAATTACCGGAGCTCGAGAATTCTCGAGTTTCGATTTTGAAGCTTTAATATTCTTGAAAGCCTATTTTCTTAGACAAAAGTAAGTTTTTAATTATTTAATAGGTTAATGTTGCGTTTNACTGCTTAGTTTCAAAGTTATTACGTTTTCTTTACAATAAGTAATTGGAAGAAAAAAAAATCTATAAAAAATTAAAAAAAAATCTCAAAAAAATTTTGACCACTTTTTTGTCGATAAAAATAGGTCTAGTTTCATCTATTTTCATATGTACACTTTAACGTGACTCACACTGTATAAAAGAAAGTCGTGTTAGTTACTCCACTTATAACTCAAGAACGGCTGAACCGATTTAGCTGAAAATTGTCAAGGAGGTAGTTTAGAGCCAGGAGAAGGACATAGGATACTTTTTATCCCGTTCGAAATAAAAAAAAGTTTATTGCCATTAAGGCGGAACAAAGTTCGCCGGGTCAGCTAGTGTCTAATAAACTTTACTTTTGTGCGTTACCAATTCATAATCATTCATTTGACGAAACAATTTACTTAGTATGTGAGGGATAAAATTTAAAAACAAAACAAATGGTTGAATCATTTTATATAAAAAATATTGCACTTATAAAATACCATTAAAACTAATATCACCATTCACCATATCAACATAGGGTGCCTCAAAAAAGACATGAAGTACAACTTGTACGTTTTATTTGATACAAATTCACGAACAGACTTAACTTTTTTGAGTAACATTAAAACGATGAGCAATCACAATATTATTAACATTAAATTATTTATAACAACTTAGATACATAACACTAAACAAACATCCTTTTAAAAGTCTTTGATGCTTTAATTAAAAATTTTCCTGTTAAATAAAACTGACATAAATAAATTACAAAATATTACGTCTATTACAGCACCAGGTTTTTTTGTCAATATCTAATTTTATTTAATAACTGACTCCAATTTTATTATTAACATGATTAAGTAGCTAATTTCTTCAATCATTTCACAAAGAATATTCAATCACTGAAATTATAGTTATTGTGGCTAAGATCTTCCTTTCATGATGCCTTAACTTTAGCTGTCATGTAACAGTACAAAGTGAACATAAATCGGACAACGCCGCGGACGAATTCGTAGATTAATGCATTTTTAAAAGTGAGTCGTAGAAGCAGGGTTAAAGTGAAGAAAATTACACCATGGTGTAGTAGTTTCATTCTGAAACAACAATGAAAGATTTTTTTATTTAAAAAATATTAAAAAACTATAATCTAGATCACATTACATAAATAATGTTAACTGACCAATATAAATTCAAGGTACACAAAATATACGAACGACACAGACATAAGAGGAATAACTTATACACCACTACATTTTTATCACCGAAATTTTTTGAACAGGTTATGTAAAAACGTGTGAAAATTTTAAAGCAAAAGAAAAAAAAATGTTTTTCATAAAGTTATTTTTTTTATTAAATTTTCTTTGGTCCGTATTTTACGCGTCACAGCTTTGTCACTCCGCTGCTCGCTAGAGTAGTCGTACGCGCTCGCACATTGCTCGGTCTCGCTCACGCCTCGACCACGCTTCCAGTGTTATTATTACATACTTAGCTAACTTAGACCATTTTGAGTTCTAATAAGTGTTACATTAGCTTACGTAAATAGTGCTAACGACGCGTGTGTCCATAAATTACCAATTTTAGGATGAAATTTCGAGTAACTTTATTTAACTTTTTTTGCATAAATGAGTCGTCTAGTTTCAAAACCCGCTAAAACGCTCCTGCAACGAATTTCTGTTTATATCTCTAAATGACGTTACTGCAATTTTCTCATCATACTGTTCAATCATTTTCGATCAAAATTCACAAAAAGACTACTAAACTAGCACTTAAAATTTGGTTTGTGTTACAAACTCCGCTAAAACGCCGTCCGTTTCTTTCAAAACCCTCTAAAAGTTGATTGACCAATGGCAGCACGGTATTTTGGTCACGTGACTGCGAAATCAGTATGGAGATTTTTTCATAACATGCTTAAAGTTGCTGCGGTTTTTTATTGTTTTTGATCCAAAATAATGGAAGATTTGTCTCAGTTCGTGGAAAAATGTAACCCTAAAGACGCAAGAAAGAAACCACGTAATGAAATAGCCTGGAAACGCACCAAGGAGCGCCAGAAACGGAAAGAGAAATTTGTTAAAAAACTACTTTTGAAGCAGCTTTGATGGTGTTATGCAAAATTAACCATTTAGCTGTCGTTGGTTATTGTTACTATTAAGTGTTGGTGATCACTACTGGGATTATAGAAACTTCACTAGCTCAATGCCTTTAGACGAATTTAATTATAAAGGTATGTTACTTTTTACCCGAGTGCAGGAGGGTAATGTGTTTCGAGAGTAGGTAGGTATGTATGTGTGTAATGTGTATGTTTATATCCCTGTACAGTCAGTCAGTGAAGTAAATATATAAATATCGTGGGATGTTTTTTTTTATGTGACAGGAGGCAAACGAGCAGATGGATCACCTGATGTCCAGATGTCTAGGAATAAATATTATGTTATAAAAAGGCAAAGACAAGATTGAGAAAATAATTTATAAAAGTTTCTTATTTACATGCTGTAATTTAATTGTTTTTTTTTAATAACCTGATAAAACTTGATTAATCTAATAACCTAACCAATAAGTGCAATCGCTTTGAATATTATAGAATGGACAAATTATACGGACAATTATTTATTTTATCATTTTTTGGGTTATTTAATATTAGACTTTATTGTAGAACGCCATTCATGCATTAAAATTTGTTCTTATCAAATCCCGCTAAAATACAACATGTCCGTTTCAAATCCCATTAAAACGGAATGTTCGTAACAAAGTACGCCAAAATGAAAATAGTTTTCATTATAATTCAAATTATATTTAATTTAAAGGTGAATAGGAATTACTGTTAGTATTGCCAGATGACAATAATAATTCGTATCATATATTTTTTTGCCTAAGGCCAAAGCTATATGGATAAGCGGTTTTTTTCAATTTCTCGAAATCTTATCAAAATCGTTTTAGCGGGATTTGAAACTAGACGCCTCAAATAGGATCAGTATCAATAACTCATTACCCAGAATTTTTTTTCGGTGATAAAAATTTAGTGGTGTATAAGTTTTATTTCGACGTTCATTCATATTTGTCGGCCGTTTGGTGTAGTGGTTCGAATCGGACTACTATTCCGGAGGTTGCGGGTTCGATTCCCGCACAGTACAAACATTTGTGTGCATGAACATATTTGTTTGTATTGGACTGGGTGTTTTCTATGTATAATATGTATGTATTTACAAAAAAAAAAAGTATTTAAGTATGTTCATATCCGTTGTCTAGTACCCATAGTACAAGCTTTGCTTAGTTTGGGGCTAGCGGCGCAGTGTAAAATGTCCAAGGATATTTATTTATTTATTTATTTATTTACCTCTGCAGATGTTTCTTGGCCTCTGGAATGTTTTCGTCTTTCTCTTTGAATATGTATTTCTTGGTTCCCTTTATGAAGTTGGCGCACAGTTCTTCCCAGCTATTTAAAAAACAAACAAAATATATTAGTTTCACCCTTACAGTTGAAAAGTTCAGAATGTAACATAGTCAACACGGAACTTGGCTGCCGATAAATTCTTTCAAAAAATATTTTATTGCCAACTAGCGACCCGTCCCTGCTTCGCGCAGGTACAAATTAATTAATTATACTTATATACCTTCCTCTTGAATCACTATGCATTAAAAAGAACCGTATCAAAATCCGTTGCGTAGTTTTAAAGATTTAAGCATACATAGGGACAGACAGACAGGAAAGTGACTTTGTTTTACAATATCTAGTGATGTGTTCTAGCAATGATGATAATTATGGCTTACTTGATAGTTTTAACGTCGAGGTTAAAAATAGCAGCATCGGCAGGCGTCAGCCGCTGTCGTAGCCGCTCCATGTTATTAGTAATGAATTTCCATTCTCTCTGTGAGAAGAATTGAAGAACTGTGTTCATTGCTTGCAAGCGATTGCTGACCATTATAAAACTGAGTCTGAAATAAATAAAAAAATATTTAAGTAAACGATATTTTACACTAGCTAATTATATGACAATAACTACTATTATGGTAGTTTTTAAAAATCTAGCAACTCAGACATTTGCAGTTCCTTTACACGCATCAATAGTACCTATTTTCAGCAGTCATAAATTGGAGATTTTAAAGCATATTAAAATAAAATTTGCACATCAAATAACTTATCGCATATCAATTAAATTATCTTTAACTTACTTCGTTTTTATGCCAAAAATGCGGGAACAATAATCAGCCAAATGAAGTGGCATCGTTTGAAGTAACAACTCCAAACATTTTTGTGCAACTCTGAAAACAAAAAATAACGTAATGAAAAAACAACATGAAAAACTAACTTACCCCACCAAAAACATTTGGGCTATCGTTTTACCGCTGACTAGAGTGACGCCATAAATAATGTGTGTTTTGTGGTAAATAGGCCAATGACAGGACGTGCGACCAATGACAGGACACGCGACCAATGACGGGACGCGCGACCAATGACAGGACACGCGACCAATGACGGGACGCGCGACCAATGACAGGACACGCGTCCTGTCATTGGCCTATGCACGCCAACTAACTCACCCATTCTCCACGATACTCCCGTAGGGGTACCAGAAGACCTGGTCCATTGGGTGCTCGCGTATGTAGCGGCTCAGCGCCGCCTCGAAGGTGCGCCACGTCGTCGGGTTGTTGTACGAGCTGCAGTTGTACACGCGGACCTCGGAGGACCTGATGGACAGACGATTATCATGGTTAACTCGCAGAAAGAATCGTGTGGAACGCATGTGTCTTATGCTGCGAGCGTCCACTATCCACGTTAAATCATAAAATTCATTTTTCTTTTCTGCTAACTCAAGAGCAGGGTGAGCAGGATAATATCAATCGTGTCTCGCGAGCCCAGTGACCGGTGTGGATGCAGCTTTGGGAACATAGACACAACTGTAGTACCTATCTGGATATGTTCGTTAGCTGCTAGAAAGCGCAGCATCTGTTACGAGACTATTCCCTCCTTTCGTTTCCACCGCTGCAACTCCTGCCTTTGGAGATGAGACGGGACTATTCCCACCTCTCGTTCCCACCGCTGCAACTCCTGTGTAGCCAGGTGTACGTTAATTTATACCCGATGTACGTAATTATATTAATATACGTTATATTCAGGTATATTATTGTTGTTGTCCACTTATAAGTAATGTCCACTTTATAAGTTAAGTCCACAAAACGTACGTCAGAAGGTTGGAACAGTAAAACATGTGATTTCTTTAAAGGTGTATTTGCGACTAAAATAAAACTGGCGGGCTCAGCCGCCGACACATACAAGGAACAGTATAACTATTGTTTTCTATTGTTGATTGTATTGGGCAATGATGTGGGAACGCAGGACGCTACTCAATACGCTCTGTTCATTCATGGAGTTAATTTATTACTCTGATTAATGTGTACCTACACCAGGATCTACAGCTTGACCTGGAGATGATACGGGGCTAGTTTGAATCCATGAAGCCACTCACCTGTCAACAGCAGTCTCCCAGCCCACCGCCAGCAGTGCGTCGATGACGATGTCCACCGGGATCATGTCTGCGCGCGCGTCCCTCCGGCACGAGAAGAAGTGCAGCAGGCCTTTGCCCACGCCCGCTATCACTCCTGTGGGACCGTTCAGGTTCTCTACCCAGCCTGGGAAGGGAGTACGGAGCGCCGAAACCACTGGAACAAACACGACACAAGTTGTTGATCATCCATCTATCTATACCTATCTATAAAAGCGAAATCTCGGAAACTACAAGTGCTTAGAGTCTTAAATTTTGCATGGGGTTCCTTTTAGAACGACGTAGGTGCTCACTAAGACGGGATTTTGCAAAATTTAACCCCCTGAGGCTGTAAAAGGCGTACGAAGACGCGGGCGGCCGCTAGTAAAGAAATGAAAAGCGCGTAATCCCCGTTTCGCTTTGGTACCCGAAAACCACCTGAGTGAAATGGTTCCGGGATGAAATGTGTAGGTATACTAAAAATCTGGGGGCACGGCAGTGCCCCCACTAAGTCGAGCAAAAAAGCGGCACGGCCCGTACCATCCTTTTCTCGAAGCAATTCAGGCCATTTTCGACCGCCTGTAACTTCGTTGTGGATAAAACTAGAAGGCTGAATTTTCATTAGCTATGCAGGCATTGTAAAGACACGGTATATTTAAAATTTCATTCAATTTGAACCAGTAGTTTAAGAATTATAACGGGTCAAAGTTACTTAATTCTTTATAACTCAACAACTATGATTTCTTTAAAAAGTTGATTTTTCAATAGGTTCTAGTAAATAACTAAACACGTATTTTTTATTTTTGTTATTTTTTAATTATGAAAGTAACAAAATTACAAAATAGGGAGTGTGACATATCCGTTACACTGTCTTAAAAGCGCTTCATACGTATTAATGTTTTCTTTAAGACGTATGAAACGCTTTGAAACAATTGTTTTGTTTGTTGTAGCATAATGCTACGCCACACTTTTCACATAATGTTTGTGATACGCCAGCGCAGTTAGGGTACTTGCAACGAATCCTCTTTTCTGCCCATACAGGCCAATGCCCAACTTGGTCCTGTCGCACAGCTATCGGAGGGACATATTGGGCTGGACCTTTTCGTTTTTTGGCCTGAATTTCAGGTTCAATGGTTCGCCGTGTTGTGTTCGCTTTGGTACCAATTTTGCACAATATTGTAGCAATCTCTTCGCGAAAATCTGCTGAAGACAACAGCTGCGCATCTTGCGGGTTGTTCGCCTTGCGTACCCTTTTATATAAAATCCAGGCATTAGACATGACAAGGTCCAAGAGATGATAGAACATTCGTACCTGCCATCTCTTGCTTCTTAGTTTTATTTTGTATCGGCCCATTATGCTGTCGATTAGATCAACACCACCCATATGGCGATTGTATTCTCCCACGATGTTTGGTCGGTCAATTGTCACATACCTTTTATTCACTTTGTCATATCTTGAGACTTGTGACTTGGGCAGCTCACCCACAAAACTTGATGCAAGTGTGACTATTTTATTGTCTTTCCAGGCGACTGTGGATATCTCCGATTCTTCTACACTGCCAACATACTCAACCGAGTAGCCACGATCTTTTTTGGAGATCTCTTTATCCGTGGGCAGTTTGCAGTCTGGAATACGATTGCGTCTGATAGTGCCAAGACTTAGAATGCCTTGTTTGGTCAGATATCCCAGTAGTGGTAAGGACGTAAAATAATTATCGAAATACAAGCGGTAATTTTGATTTCGCGGTATTTCCCGAGAAAGCCTGACTACAACGTTTGATGCAGCACCTAAGTCCGGTTCACTAGACTCAACAATGTTTTCTGCTCCTGTCTCGGGCTCAAATTTATATGCAAAACCACTTACACCACTAAGGACAAAGATTTTATAACCCCATTTATTTGGCTTTTTAGGGTTGTATCTTTTCAAATTGTGTCTTGCTTTGGTAGAACAAATTTGTTCATCAACACAGAGATACTTTTCATAGGGCACATTCTGGAATGTCTCATTTAGCCTTTTTACTATTGGCCTAATTTTGAATAGTCTGTCGTGGTTATTATTATCGCGAGGGACAGCTTGCGAATTATCGTTGAAATGTATAAATCGCCTGATTTTCTCGAATTTATTTACTGGCATTGTACTTTGTACTAGAGATGTTCCTATATTACCGTTCCAATGCTTTGTTACTCTTGGAAGGTGTACCAGCGACATAATATAAACTAGTCCAATGAATTGTTGGATTTCCGTCTCTGTAACCCGAAAAGTCATATTCGGGTCTTTCTGAACTATGTAAAGATTCGTTTGATTGGCTATGTCGGTAATCAATTCCTTGGGAAATAGTTTGAAAAAAAACTGGATAGGATTATCGAGTTCTAAAAACTCCGGTGACAAGGTTTCAGCACCCGTAAAATGGAGTTGTTGCTCATTTCGTTGTAAGTTTTTCTTTCTCCAGCGTACATTCAGTTTAGGCTTGCTTTGACGACGAGCTGATGGTCCTGGCTGAGAAGAAGATTCTATGGTAGCTGAAGGCTGAGAAATACTTACATCGTGCTCTAGGTTCTCAATAATATCATCGATATCTAATCCTTCAACCACTTCAACAGCATCATCTTCGAACGGGTGCTCCAGATCCGGAATAAAGTCAGGGTCCGCAACGCTGTCGTCATCATCTTCATATCCATCCTCGCTGACCTCATAATCAAAAAGATGTTGCTCAATTTCTTCTTCTCTTAGGCTCCGAGAAGCCATTCTGTCAAATAATAAAACAAAGTTCAATGTACTGCACTAAGGGAACATTATAACGCAATGTAACAGAAATGTCACAAACAAATATTCGATGAATTTATCAAGAATTACGAAAGATTATGCGTTACTAACAACAAATAGTCATAATCATAAACTTACCTATTAGATTATACAACAGCTTCGTAGTTTACTTCGAAATCGTATTTTTTTTCAATTTTTCCATTTACGACTCGCGAACGGTTCTTACAACTGGGCGGGAAGTGACTTTCGTCCAACTTTTGATACTAGTAACGCCATCTCTTATGCACAAAAGGCACTAAAATGCATAGAACGGTTTGTCACCGTCGTGCGACATTGATTTAAAATGGAATAAAATGTATGTTTGGAATTTTATGACGAAGTAATTGGTTTGTAACTGTTATGTCACACGGTGATATAAAGGGTTAAATTCATTACAGAATGTAATGTTTAATTGAACTAATAAATATAAGTGGTAAAACTGTTTTTGAAGTTGACTCAGACTTGATTGTGACCATCTACAGAAATCATATCACTTGGTAACTATGAGACCGAAAGGGGTGACATATATCGCTCCCCTTTTCAACAGCAGGTTATATTTGAACAGCCGCCATTTATAAGGGAGAGTCCGCTAATTTGGACCAGTTTTTTTCAATCCCATTTTACACATAGTTTTATTTTGTTTTTGCTAATGTCCGTGGTATATAATAAAAGATACATTATTCAACTTACTATTTCATAAGTATTAATTAACATGATTGTTGTATATTTAGCACAAATCAACAAAGTACGAGTTCAGAGCTTCGGTCCAATTTAGCCAACCGGTTCGATAATTTGTACCACAGGGTTACTAAATTGGATTTCAATAAATTTCAAGCCTATAAAAAAACTATGGCAAAATAATATACGATACATTCGTAACAAATTAGAAAACGAAAAGGAACAGTAGTTAANCCTAGAAGCTTCAAATTTGGAATATAAGTAGTGTTTGGTGTATGAATCAAGGAAAAACTAAAATATTTGGGGGCACGGTAGTGCAACCGCCAAGTCGAGTAAAATTTTTCAATTTCGGTCCAGTTTTCTAGATACATAACTGCTGTCTACAAAATACAAAAAGAAATGAAAACACGTGTAAATTAAATTATTTAGTGTGATGGCCAAGTCAATATATTATGTAAAACGTTAAAGATTTCCTGGCCTGGACTTGGTATTACATGGATCTCACAACTTTTTACCGTAGAACAACTGAGTTGCGAGACTTGGTTTATTTGACAAGTATTGTTTTTGATGGGTTAAATTTTCTTCACCCAGGTTTCATAGTCGGAAGTAGCCACGGCCACCTCTCGTTCCCACCACTGCAACTCCTGTGTAGCCTTTCGTTCGTTCGTTTCAGCCGAAAGACGTCCACTGCTGGACAAAGGCCTCCCCCAAGGACTTCCACAAAGACCGGTCCTGCGCCGCTCGCATCCAGGCACCTCCAGCGACCTTCACCAGATCGTCGGTGCACCTAGTGGGAGGCTTGCCCACGCTACGTCTTTCGCCACTCAAGAACTTTCCTTAGCCTTGACCGCCAATAAAACCCAAGCAGTGAAGGTCAAATTTGGACCGGGGGAAAGTTTAACTGTGTGTGTGAATAAAATCAGAAGAACATAGGAGGAGTTCGTAGTCTAATGAAACGGCATATTGTTCTGGTATCTGTACCTAAACTGGTTATGTTTACTCACCGATGGTGGGCCGGAAGATGGCGCGAGGGTAGCTGCTGTTATGCTGCTGTACAGCCACCTCCGCGATCGCCTTCGTGAAGGTGTACGTGTTGGGCTTCGGGTGGATGTACCTGTAGGAGAGAAAATGATGACTTTTTTCTTTTGGAAAAGGGTTGTGGAACTCTGTAACTACAATACCCGAACCCGGAGCAGTTAATAGCCATGTGGCTCCAGAAAAGTAGAAGAGAACTGTTACCACTTTTGCCGTGGAATGGATGTCGTAAAAAGCGACTAAAAGGGAACCATAGGTGCGAACATCAGGCCTAGGCCTCAGCCTCGAGTTTAGCGGGCAGCGGGGCGGGAGCGGCGGCGGCGCGGGAGCGGCAGGATCTTATGCGTAAAATCAAATAGACCGGTTCTCGAAAACAGCGGCGCGGCAGCGGCGCGGGTGCGGGCAACGAGCGGGCAGCGGCGCGGGAGCGGGCAACGAGCGGGCAGCGCACTCCTTCTTCTGCCCACAATAAATCGAGCGTTAGGAATAAAGGATGATGGGCACTTTTCTATGGAATCTGGGCGTAAAACCAACAGAAATGTAACTACTATTATTTGTTAAGACTTAATATCAGAAATATATTTTCTTATAAATAACTACCAAAAACTCCCGGGTTTGCTTGGAAATTGGCATAATGTGCAATAGTAATAGGTGCTTTATTGCGCAAACAAAAAATATTATTAATTAATATACTTATCTACTTACATTTTAAATACATTACGTTATTTATCCATTATTATGTCCAACAGTTCAGGAGTGGGGCCAACAAATGGTATATTTAAACCATGTTCTACATTATAAGCGTAGGACCATACCTAGGTACCATTTAGAGAAATGACATGAACACAGTCATGTTTCAATGGGATTTCTACCAGTTAAGTTGTAGTGTTGTCGCGTAATCGATCACGGTTCGATTATTAATAGATATTGCCAAATAACGATTAATCGATTAACAATTCGATTAATCGATTTTATTGATTACCATCATTACTATCATTTGATTGTTAATTCAATTCCTTATTTTCAGCAATATAATCGATTATTGCAATCGAATAATCGATTATGATTTATTCGGTATACATACTTACTAAATAATCGATTAACAATTCGATTAATCGATTTTATTGATTACCATCATTACTATCATTTGATTGTTAATTCAATTCCTTATTTTCAGCAATATAATCGATTATTGCAATCGAATAATCGATTATGATTTATTCGGTATACATACTTACTAAATAGATAGAATCGATAGTAAGATATGATACAATACTCTCAATATGATCGATAAAAGCAATCTAATTGACCTAATACTATTTTTATGACCCTAATGTGATGTGAAATACTATGGAAACTTTGCATATTCAACGACCTCTATCTCCGTATCCCCGCGTATTTCAGGATTGTTGTCATACTATGAAATGAAGTACTAGTATTAAGCTTTAATTTAGTGTACTTTTTGTTTCTGTTGGTTTAACGCCCAATATGCCCATCATCCTTTGAATCGAAATAAAATTGTCGCCGTTGTTCAGCAGATATTTGGTTTCCGAATAAAAACAAATATCTCGACAACACAACCCCGAACACAACACTTCGCCGCTAAAGTGCCGCGCGAGCTGCCCGCTTGTTTCGAGAACGGGTCTGCGTTGCCCGCCCCGCTGCCCGCTAAACTCGAGGCTGAGGCCTTAAGGGTCTAGTAAGGTTGAGGAATGTAGACTAAATTCTCCATTTTCAGGTTGCACTCGTCTTTAGGACCTGATAGGAACATGAGGACTAAATAAACTGATGATAGTGAACGCCTTTGCGATCGCGATTCGCGAATCTTCTAACTGATCATAGCTAAGCGCTTCAGAGTGGGAAACCTGCTTACGCTTCTAACGGCCATCAGTTCTACAAAATCTGCTTACTGCTCAAGTTTGGTAAGTCTGCATTGATTTGATCGCGCTCGTCGCTGACTTAGGACGTCTCATGATCCTATCATGTAAGGAAACTTAGTGTGATGTAGTTGTAATAGGATCTAAACACTTATGTACTTCCCTAGTGACCATGAGGTCTTCATGGCCCAAGCTAGAGCCAGCAGTTGTTCAATGCTACACGCACACAGCATTGTGACTTCTATGCAGTGGTAATAGAGCTTACTTCCTGGTGACGGCAGAGTAGAATACATTTTTAACCAACCCCTACTCTTCCCGCGGGTATCATAAGAGGGACTTAGGGACTACACATCAAACAGAGAACGAGCAGAAGCGCTCTCTGAAAAACATCCATCTTTTAAGAGCGTTTACGCCGTTTGGCGCAAAAACAGTACTTTTTCAACTCGTTACAATCATTAACCAGTAATACTACAAATATGTTATAGGCATAAATATTTAGGCAATTTCGTCGTCTAAATAGTTAATTGAGAAAATATTGCGATTAGTTGAGTATTCAAGAATTATATCAAGATAAGTCCACACAGGTTTTGTAAATTTCCACTTTAGCGTCAGTTTACAAGCTGAAATTTGTATAAAAATACTGTGAAAACGATTTAACAAACATTTATATCCTATAGCATAGATCCTTGGGCAAATAGTTATCTGAGAAAATTTTTAGATTTAAGCATTTTACAATAAGAAATCACAAATTAAAAAAACGTGAAATACCCAAAAATCAAAGTGATTTTTTCACCAATATTCTTCCTTTATTCAACACAAAAATAGCTTAATACAATAGAAGAATATCTTATCTAAAATATTTACTTTAAAATTTAAAATAATTCATTGTAATTTTTTTTCTATGAGTATTTGAAAACTACTATAAATCGCCACGCACGAATCGTTCAAATTCAGTCCGCCTCGAGGCGTTCCAGAGTGAGGTCACGTCGCTCGGTGCTCTGCTGACATGTGTCACGCGTACGTTGATCTTTGACAGGTAGCTGGACTTTTATAGTGTATCCGCAAAATCTTGGTGGTAGATTTTGCGATCACGTGGTAATTAAAATATTTTATTGTTATTTTTCATTACAGTCTATTTTTACTACAAATTCTATTTCAGACGTAATGAAAAATAAAATTAAGTTATTTTTAGCGATGAAACGAAAACGAATGACGAAAATTTGGAACAGCAAGTTATGTATGTATACCTACTAATATTATAAAGAGGAATAATACTAATAATTTATTTGCCATAAATAGGTGGTTACAGAATAGTTAATAGGAATGCTCTGCCAGCAGGGTCCCACCTAGTTGTAGGGGGAACATACACAACATATTACAGTCGGAAAATCTTTGCGGTAGGTACCTCGGATTGTAGTTAGTTGGACAGTGGTCATTTGACCGCCACTTGAATCGTCTCACCCCTAAGCTTTTGGCTACCGCCGGCGCACTAAGCCGGTTGATGCCTAATCTCGGAGGCCCGGCTGCACTGAGTCGCTGACTATACTTTTGCGTCGCGCGTTATATGGTCCTATATGGGGCTCGAGTATGGCACAGTGCTGTGTAGTCGTGGAGCATCCTACTGTTCAAAAAAGCGCAACGCATGATATCACTGAGGCACAGGCTGAGGTAATTCGTGGATACCGCATAGTATCCGCAGTCCGTCTATTCCCGGTTGTGGACACTGACTATGTCCCTACTGAGGATAAATGGGAAAAAAAATATTGTCATTAGTGGCGACGTATAACAATCCTACTAATATTATAAATGCGAAAGTTTGGATGTCTGGATGTTTGTTACTCTTTCACTCAAAAACTACTGAACGGATTTTGTTGAAACTTTACAGTATTATTGTTTATAAACCAGATTAACATAATTATAGGCTATAATTTATGACGATATGTGACAAATAAATTTCAATAAATAAATAAGACGTGTCTAAAAAGCGCAATCTATCGTCATTGGTTAAAATCTACAGTGCTGGACAAACTACTGTTTTTGACGTTCGTAAATATTCATGCGGGGGAAGCCGTGAAACGCCATCTATCAACATGATATCAAACAACAGATTTTACGAACTAAGGAGTAAAACGAGGTCCACGCGTACGAAGTCGCGGGCGGCCGCTAGTTCAAAATAAAATTAATAATATTTGTATTCATCTGGTCTTACTTGACTTTTACTTTACGTATGTCATGCACGATGACATTTGCGTCAATATTTGTGTACGTCCCCACTAGGCATAATTGGGATGTATTATTCTAATTTGTCATACCTAAGTTGTGAGAAAGCCTGTAGCTACAACTGGGAAAGTATGTGTCACCACTGGTGACAATCGATATTATTTATGCCATTTATCCTCAGTGGCGACAAAGCTAGTGTCGACAACCGAGAATAGACGCCAGTTGCGAGGTGACCATAGGTCCCAAGGGGAAATGTACGTGTACGTGCACCACGAGAGGTGGAAACCAAAAGGTAGAGGCTTGAGGATCTAGGCCCCAGAGTGCTGAAGGGTACGCCTGGCCGTCAGCCAAATTTTACGTCGCACCATAGAGGCAGTTCTGCCTGTATTAGAGGAGTGGGTGCGACGGCATGATCGCCTCACACAAAGGGCGACCCAGGTTCTACCGGGCCATGGGTGCTTCGGGCCATTCCTCCACCGTATAGGCCGAGAGCCTGTAGATGGTTGTCAGTTAACACTACAGTCTTGGCACGTGAGTCACCGCAGCAGACTGACACGCTCCAACAGTGCCCAGCCTAAGCGAACGAGCGGCGGTTGGAAATGACCTCTCCCTACCAATCGGGAAGAGGCGTGAGATAGATAGATAAATTGTTTATTTGTTGTAACACACTTTTTTTAATGCTTTTAACACACACATTATGTATAGTTGCTATTGAAATTCAATTCAATATCGAAATAAAGTTAGTTAGTCAAGAAACACACTAGGTGACACCACTGGTATTTTGTTACACAGGTTAGTAATAATTTCAACAGTTGCAACATAACAAAAGTGACAAAACAACATAAGATAAAGATGACTAGCGTTTCAAATAGTTCCCTGCGTCAGAGTGATGTGTGCCGCAGCGATGCAAAAAGCAAAGAGCTCAGTATAAACACTACCCTCAAAAGGGCAGAACACTGATTTTCAGCTTTTGCTAGAGAACGCATGAAGCGTACAGGTACGGAATGAACCCGCTCGCTTTCGGAAACAATATCTACATTAGTAGGTATAAAATATATGATGAGACAAATAATCTTATGGTATAGTGTGCTTACTTACGTGCTGAAAGAACACTTTCACAGAAAGAAGCAGTGGAAAGGGGGAGCGAGAGGCCTCAGCCGACACTCCGGTTATCCGCCGCCGACACCCTGGGCGCAAGAGGACAGCTTATGGTCTCCAACTGTCCCTTCCTAACAGGCCTCGGTCGCTAGACATGGAGGTGTCTGGTGGCGGCTAAGGACGAATGCTACAGGCAACAGCCAATGGCGATGTCCCGCGTTCCCTCATATCACTCATATGGATCATGGCAGAAACAGTCAGGTTTTTAGTGGGTGTAGGGGCTACCCACCTTCTGGTAGGAAGAACCCCACATAACCCACTAGCTGCCCCCGCAGCTGGTGGGTATGAAATGTTATGCATTTTCCGGATAAAAAAAGAATAGTAAACAGGAAAAGTTTGTTTTGAATAGAACCGATTTGAAAAAATCTCTCACCATTAAAATTCAATTTTTTTTCTGCTGAACATAGGCTGTATAAAATATTCTCAAAATAGTAAAAAACCTTTGATAATTTACTATTTGATAAAGAATTTACGTATTTATTATTGATTAGGACTAATGTATACCATTATTTATAATTATGGAGTCGGTGTTGGAAGATTTGAAGATTTTATAGTTTCTTTGGGCTGTCACTTGACAGCCTGGCACACTTTTACGATGGTGGATCAAAGTATTTTGGTTTGACTATAGAGCGTGAGAACACGCACACAGTCATAATTATTTTAGTGTGAATAAAAATAGCATCGAAATTACCTAAACTTGACATGCCACGCTAGACGTAAACGCTCTAAGTAGTTGTAAGCTATTTGCATGTCAGTTGTGGTGATTTGTGCGAACTATTTTTATATTGACATCTGCTGTACCGCTTATCAAGCAAATACTAAATGGATTTTGATTGATTTGATTTGATTTTAAACTGCGATCTCCATACACCTGCCAAGCGTGGAGATTATAGCAAAACCCTCCACTATAGTGGAGGAGGCTCATAGTCCAGCAGTGGACTGTAAAGGGCTGTTGATGATGATGATGACACGCGTACCTACTCCATTATGACAGCTATGCAGTGCATAATAGAGCTTACTTCCTAGTGACGTGGCCATCCATCAGGTCTTCAGGCATGGCCCCCGCCAGAAACTAGTGGTTGTTCAATGCTACACGGCCACAGCATTGTGAGATCTATGCAGTGGTAATAGAGCTTACTTCCTAGTCACGCTAGCCATCAGATCCTCAGGCATGGTCCCTAGAGCCAGCAGTTCAAGCTGCGCAGACGAGTACATGCGTATAGCATTGTGGCAGCTAAGTATGCAGTGGTAATAACGGGACTATTCCCATCTCTCGTTCCCACCGCTGCAACTCCTGTGTAGCCAGGATCTACAGCTTGACCGCCAATAACCCAACCAATGAAGGTCAAGTTTGTCCCGGGGGAAAGTTAAACTGTTATTGGACCCGCAACGAAATTAAACAAAACATAGGAGGAGTTCGAAATTAACAGTGCAGTGGTAATGAGCTTACTTCTTGGTGACACTAGCCATCAGATCCACAGGCATGAGCCCCGCCAGAACCAGTAGTTGTTTAATGCTACGCATACACAGCATTATGGAATCTATGCAGTGGTAATAGAGCTTACTTCTTAGTGACGCTGGCCATCAGGTCTTCAGGCATGGCCTCTGCCAGCGCTAGCACTTGTTCAAGCGGCGCAGGCGGGTACACGCGCACAGCATTGTGGCAGCTAGTGGTAATAACGGGACTATTCCTACCTCTCATTCCCACCGCTGCAACTCCTGTGTAGCCAGGATCTACAGGTTGACCACCAATAACCCAACCAATGAAGGTCAAGTTTGTCCCGGGGGAAAGTTAAACTGTCATTGGACCCGCAACGAAATTAATCAGAAGAACATAGGAGGAGTTCGAAATTAACAGTGCAGTGGTAATAGAGCGTACTTCCTAATGACGCTGGCCATCAGATGCTCATTAATGGCCCCTGCCAGAGCCAGTAGTTCAAACAGCGCAGGTGGATACACCCGTATAGCATTGTGTCTTCTATGCAGTGGTAATAAAGCTTACTTTTTAGTGACGCTGGCCATCAGGTCTTCAGGCATGGCCTCTGCCAGCGCTAGCACTTGCTCAAGCGGCGCAGGCGGCGGGTACACGCGCTCCTCCACGACGCTCAGCTCAGCGTTACTGTATCCAGTCGATACGTATACGAAGGCCTGAAAACACATGGTTAAAACCTAGTAGATGCTGGATGCGATACGGAGAGCCGAGCAAGGACCTGTTTATCACCAGGACCTCACAAGTAGTCGCAGTAACTGGACGCGTGAATTCGCGCACTCCTGGCGCACAATCAGGCGAAGTTTCGAGAAGAAGTATGACATTAGCAGCCCGACGCGAAATACCGTTTTTGTGGTGTCAAGCCCAAGATGGGGGAGAATTGACTATAAAAAGGGACATGGATTAGTGTTTGTAGGGCAAAGCGCTCGGAGAAAGGAGCCCAGAGCAAGTACCCGCGCGCTCTCCCGAGATTCAGGCAGGAAGTACATGGGCTTGATCAAGAAAAAACGAACACGAAGAAAAGTCTTTACCTTAAGTAAGTATTTTTAACAAATCAAAAACTAAGAAACCACTCCACGTCCCCATAGCACAATTCGTGTATGGCTCAGTCCTATTAAAATCAGTAAAATAACATTTTTCTTGGCCAGGTTTCCGTTTAAGGCAGAGAGATGAAATAATAATAGAAAATTAAAGGACTCAACATGTAAAAAAGTGGCCTGGTTTTGAATAAATCTATCATACATAAATGTGTTTTGTAATCACCACAATATCGTCATACCTGCATGTTGGGCAGCATATCGCACAGTTCCATCAGTCTGACCACGGAGCGGACGTTCTGGTCCACCGCCAGGCCGAGGGCTTCATCGAACTTGAGGGTCGCAGCTGAGTGGAACACCACCGACACCTGTGAAGGAAGGCATCATTATCATTATCACATCACCACGTCATCGTGATGACTTATGGCTAGGAAACGTGGCCTCTTACTATAGGCCTTATACAGAAGCTCAAAGTTACACAGCGGGCTATGCTCGGTGTTTCTTTACGAGATCGAATCAGAAATGAGGAGATCCGTAAACGAACTAAGTCGCTGACACGGATTAGCAAGCTGAAGTGGCAATGGGCAGGGCACATAGTACGCAGAACTGACGGCCGATGGGGCAGCAAGGTTCTGGAATGGAGACCGCGTACCGGAAAACGCAGCGTGGGACGTCCACCTACAAGGTGGACCGAAGACATCATAAAGGTAGCAGGGAAGCGCTGGACGCAGGCCACTACCAATCGATCAACATGGAAAGCATTGGGGGAGGCCTATATTCAGCAGTGGACGTCCTGTGGCTAAAATGATGATGATGAAAATGATGACTTCATCATGTGCAGTTTCCCGAAACACAATTAACATGTTGCACTTCTTCTTGTCGTGTCGACAACAAACCTATTCAGTGTCAGTCCAAAACTCCGCTACAAGAGTGGCGTTATCAGTAGCACTCTGATGGAACCTAACCTAAGAACCCTCAGACTGCTGACTTTTAGTCGGCCCGATTCTAATTTGTATGAAGAATCGGCCGATAGTGTAATTTGCGCACTCTCATACATGTTCATACTGATTTAGATAATGTCATCCACGCAGACGCGCCCATCCAATGTTTGGTTTCGTTCGCGAGGGATGCGGGGAGTTTGATCCGAGCAATCCGAGCGTCATTATTGTAGTGTGCGTGTGCATCATGGATTATTTAGCGAGTACCGATAACACTCAAACATTAGCGGAAGATGGTGGGGCGCGTCTTCGTGAATGAAACCCGACTCAACTATCGGCCGACAAAAAGTCTGTGTGCTAGGCTAAGAAAACACGACATGTACTTGTAATATTGCGGATGTAGAAATAACGTCAAATCCAAATACAGCCAATACACATAAACTTCGATTTGTTTGCCTAACTCTTTAAATGCAACGTGACTTGGTAGTTAGGTACGGACAGCGCGCATCAAGCTCATACAAAGTGGCGGTTTATTTCTTTGAAATATAGGCTATTTTGCGAAAAAATTGTCTGATGTGCTTGAGTATACCTGATCTTTGCATCTATACCCAGGGCCACACCATGAGTTTCAGGGGCCCCGGGCTAATACTACTTAGGGGCCCACCTGATTACTCAAATTATAGAAAAAAATGAGAGAAATATTTTTTTGACTTGACTTAGCTGGGGGCCTTAGATCCACGGGGCCCTGGGCTGAAGCCCAAAAAGCCATATGGTAGATCCGGCCCTGTCTATACGTAGGTACTTATTAACTACTTAATCCAGAATATCAGTCTGTCACAGAAAGAATAACGAGTCCGTTCGTTCGTTTCAGCCAAATGACGTCCACTGGACAAAGGCCTTCCGCAAGGATTTCCACATGACCTGTGCTGCCCGCATCCAGGTAGGTACTTTCCGTGACCTTCACCAGATCGTCGATTCATCTAGTGGGGGACCACTACGTTTTCCGGCCCCAACGGCCATCAGCTCTACAACGATAATATTTATAAAAGTGCGTGTTCCCTTTTTAAAACGCGACTAATGCCCGTATGAGGTCTCACAGTGTGGACGCAAAGGGTGACACACAAACCAATCACAGAGCTCTATTCAACGCTGTGCGTTCGATTTGCTGCTTCACTTAAGCAAGCATCGTTTGTGAATACGGGCGTTAATTACTTTACCAATGTTATTATTTTGTCTTGTCGACCACTTGTAACTTCAAAGTAACGTAAGTTCAATGCACTTCAGACTCGAGTATTTGCGGACTGCCCACACAAAGTTTAGTTTGAGTCTATGTCACGTGTACTTCAAAATACAGGGTGTGTGAAAAATACAGCCTGTGAAAACGGTAAGAAGCAAGGTTGAAAGGCATTTGATTTAGGTAATTTTGTAATAAAAAACACTCATAAAGTAATTTATTTTTGCAAATAGGCTTTTAAATAATAAATTAAAAAGCACTTTTACACGCCGCGTCCCAGTATTAACCCTACCAACTGCTTCGGGACAATAAATGGGCCAGTGTTGAGAAGAAGCAGCTCAAGAAACTCAGTCACTATTGTTAGCCTCCTTTTCAAGGTTTTACAGTCTTTAAAATACACAGTCATAAATATTGATGCGAGCTTGGCAATTTATAACATTCCAAACATATTATACTAACGTAATATTCCCTTTATTTATTTGTTACTAAAAATAAGCCACCCAGTCTGTGCACCCTGTATAATTTGTTAGAACCCCTGTTAAAACATTCCGAACCCAAACATAGTGCGTCACGTGGGCAAACATTTCTCGAATATTCGAGCTTTTCATGTTTGCGGTCTTCAATAACATCGCTTGTGTCTTAATTACCACTTTACAATGATGATGATGAGTTTTATTGCCAATTAAAGGTTGATTAAGGTCAAAGTGTGGCAAAAAAGATTAAAAAAAACGCGCGGAACAACGCCATCTAGTAACGAGACTGTGAATTAAGTACTAACTTAGATGGTTTAGAAGCAAGTACAGAGAGCCATCTAGTAACGAAGGTGAGAATTACTTACTTACATGGATGGCTCAGAAGTAAGTAGAAGATGCAAAAAAGAATTATGGAAGTTAAGTTCAAAAACGGAAGAAACAAGATTCAATTTTTATTGATCGCAGAGGTTCCAAAATGGCGACGTAGTATGTTGTTTATGAACTGGTTCATAAAAATATCAGAATAAACATGTCTAACACGATGCTTGCAAGTGAAACAGCAAATCGAACGCACAGCTGTGGCACAGCGTTGAATAGAGTTCTGTGATTGGTTCGTATGTGACCTTGTGCGTCCACGCGCACTGTGAGACCTCATAGCAATGTTTGTGAATACGTGCTATATTAAAGCAAATCAGTCTAAAAATGCCTAACGGAAATATTTGAAAATCATATCTAATTATTTAAAGAAACAATTTCGATTTATTTCCTATACTTTGGTTAGCACGCCCCAGGGTTTTCTTAGAGCCTTGTGGGTAATTCAAACACACACAAGGCTAAAAGTACGGTAAGCAAATATTAATACAGCAAATATACGATGACGATGTTTACGAATAACTTAGGATCACTTTAGAGGCACTAGCCTTTACCTGTGTTATGTAGGCACTATAATAATGTAAGCATCATCATAATGTGGAAGAATTTTAAAGATAATTTTAACTGATTGACTGACTCACTCATCACGAAATCTCAGAAACTACAAGTGCTAGAAGTCTCAAATTTTGCATAGGGGTTTCTTTTAGAACGCAGGTGCTCACTAAGACGGGATTTTGCAAAATTCAACCCCTAAGGGGGTAAAACGGGATCCACGCGTACGAAGTCGTGGGCGGCCACTAGTTATACAGTGTGTCCGGGCATGTAGTGATCAAACTTTAAGGGCGTAATCTATGGACAATTTTATCGGTGAAAATACTTTAAATTTTGGGCTTAACCCATTTCTCGCATATTTAGAAGGATTTAAGTTTTTAATTTTAAGTTTTCACTTCTTCCTTCAAAAACAAGTGATAGCGTGGGTAACTTAACATTAATAAGCAAATATTTTATATCATGCGATAGCCAATAAAATTATCTATTCGTAGAAGTAGAAAACAGACACAAGTTTCATACAATTTTAAGGGAGTAAGAATGGATTTAATTAGAAAAAAACACGACTTTTTTCACTTAATTTTCAGATTTTTCAGTTATTTTCCAACACAAGAAAAACCAGGTCGTTAAGGTATGTTTTATTTGCATTGTATTATTAGTATTTGAGCCATTCTACAAAACGAATGTAAATTTATTAGTCTACGTCTATTAGTTTCGACGTAATTGTTGAACAGAGATACCCCTTCCCAGCGGTTTCCATAGTAATCAGAATAGGTTGTGTGATTCTTTCAGGCAGTGCATTTTCGCATGTCGCGTGCGCTATGGAAACCGCTGGGAAGGGGTATCTTTGTTCAACAATTACGTCGACTCGAAACTAATAGACGTAGACTAATAAATTTACATTATTTTTGTAAGATAGCTCAAATACTAATAATACAATGTAAATAAAACATACCTTTACGATCTGGTTTTTCTTGTGTTGGGAAATAACTGAAAAAAATGTGAAAAAAATCATGTTTATTTCTAATTAAATCCATTCTTACACCCTTAAAATGTATTAAACTTAAATCTGTTTTCTACTTCTACTAATAGATAATTTTATTGGCTATCGTATGATATAAAATTTTTGCTTATTAATGTTAAACTACCCACGCTATCACTTGTTTTTGAAGGAAGAGGTGAAAACTTAAAATAAAAAACTTAAATCCTTGTAAATATGCGAGAAATGGGTCAAGCCCCAAATTTAAAGTATTTTCACCGATAACATTGTCCATAGATTACGCCCTTAAAGTTTGATCACTACATGCCCGGACGCACTGTATATTATGGGTAGGTACTTGATGGGCACTCAACATTATAATAATCATGTGTTCACGTCTCTTTGTTTTTACTTTATTATTATTTGAACTTTGTCACAAACGACATAATATCTAAATGTTAAACTAACTATTTTAACAATGTCTTAAATAGGTATTCTTACCTACAAACTTATTATTGTAATTAGGTATTTGCATTTATTGAATAGTACCTAGTTATGTGAACTATGTACCTACTTCATTGTATGACTGCATTTATGAACCTAAGTTTAGGTAGGTATAACAATTTGTACGTAGCCTCAATTTTCGTGCGCTTACTATCTACGTATTCACAAACATTACTTTGAGGTCTCACAGTGCTCGTGGACGCACAGGGTGACACACGAACCAATCACCGAGCTCTATTCAACGCTGTGCGTTCGATTTGCTGCTTAACTTAAGCAGTGTCCCAAAATCTAAGACAAAAGGGTTGAGCCAAACTCGTAACACAAGCATATTTAGAAAGAAAGAAAGAAGAAAGAAAGAAAATATTTTTATTTAGCTTACCACGAGGGGCTATAGGGTTAGGGACTAATCTTTTTAAAACATTAAAAAATAATAATAAAAGAACTCTAGGGACTAATAATCTTTAAAAAATAAATGATAATAATAAAAAAAACTCACGTTTCTCAGCTGCGCGATGGACTCCCCCGTCATCCCGAGCTGTGGCTTGGTGATGTCCCCCGGCACGATGCACAGCTTGTCCAGCTGAGCAGGACTGCACTGCCGCACGTTGTCGAACACCTGGGAACAATCGTTCAAGGACACTGGATTTAATTCATCATTTAAAGCCGGAAGAAGAAGATAGTCAGAAGACTATAGTCATCATCATTTCAGCCACAGAACGTCCACTGCTGAACATAGGCCTCCCCCAATGATTTCCATTATGATCGGTTGGTAGCGGCCTGCATCCAGCGCCTTCCTGCGACTGCTACCTTTATGATGTCGTCACAATACTGAATTATCATCTAATCTACATATAATTGCCAAGTTTCATGATGATACAAGAAATAAGTGCGTGTAATTCAGATTCTTAGATTCCATTACATGGTTAGTTACATACACGCCGACGACCTAAAAGCGTGTTAAAAATGTAACTTAAGATACAAAAGACAATCGTACCAAAACCAAAGGCTACTGACCTGCGACTCCTTGAGCTGTTGCAGCCGCTTCTCCGGGCCCACGTCTCTCTTGGTCCGCATCAGCAGGAACAGCTGGTCTACATCGGGGCACGTCGTCAGCAGGCGCTCCACTAGGACCTGGAGACAATGGATTGTGTTCTAGTGTGGTTCAAATGTAAGGTAATCCGAGTCTCATCATCATCATCTCAGCCATAGGACGTCCACTGCTGAACATAGGCCTCCCCCAATGCTTTCCATGCTGCCCGGTTGGTAGCGGCCTGCGTCCAGCGCCTTCCTGCTACCTTTATGATGTCGTCGGTCCACCTTGTGGGTGGACGTCCCACACTGCGTTTTCCGGTACGCGGTCTCCATTTCAGAACCTTGTTGCCCTATCGGCCGTCAGTTCTGCGTACTATGTGCCCTGCCCATTGCCACTTCAGCTTGCTAATCCGTCGAGCTATGTCAGCGACTTTAGTTCGTTTACGGATCTCCTCATTTCTGATTCGATCTCGTAATGAAACACCGAGCATAGCATAGACATAAATCTCATTGGCTTTGTCACATATTCAGGGTAGATTCTTAGTTTAAAAGGATGCCAACGATTTAAAAGTCACCCTGTATTTTAAATGTGAAAGAAACTGCAAGATTTCTAATTTTCTTTATCCATTACATTCTCTGAAAGCAACGAGACTCAAACTGTTTCTCTGCGTGATGGAATCAGTAATGAGGAGATCCGCAGGAGAACCAAAGTGACCGACATTAGCTCGCAGAATTTCTAAAATCAAGTGGCAGTGGGCGGGGCACATAGCTCGTAGAGACGATGGCCGTTGGAGCAGAAAAGTTTTCGAATGGCGACCACGAGCCGGAAGACGTAGCGTGGGCAGGCCCCCAGCTAGGTGGACCGACGATCGGGAGGTGCCTGGATGCGAGCAGCGCAGACCCGGTGTTTCTGGATATCCTTGGGGGCAGCCTTTGTCCAGCAGTGGACGTCTTTCGGCTAAAACGAACGAACGATACCCTCTTCAACAATGGTCACTAAGTATTTACTGAGACTACAAAGATATTGTAACAAAGAAAGGGCACAGGTGCTGCCCTCTGCCCTCGCTGCAAGTTTGTAACTAGAAAGTGAATTTTTATGCAGGTAATTTGTATTTCTATGCAGGTATTTACGTTCCGCTGTTTTAATGTCTCGCTTGTAGGTGATTGATAAATGAGTCGTTGATTTATGTTTAAAGTAATACGTTAGCTTTGCGGTTTCGGCCGCGCGAATTTCGATGTTTTCCCTGGGTCTCAAACTAATCAATCATCATCATCATTTCAGCCACAGGACGTCCACTGCTGAACATAGGCCTCCCCCAATGACTTCCACATCGCACGGTTGGTAGCGGCCTGAGTCAATGCGAAAAAACGCTCAACGGTTGGAATGTGCAGGGGTCAAAATGTCCATACGGACCGGCTGTTAGTGTGGCAAAAAGTATGAACGTCAAAAAGTCCCATGGTCAAAATGTACATTATCACCATGGTTATAGATGACCCACGCTGAACTGTCCCACCAAACTCAATGACAGGGGGGCGCTACCATCGTTCAACTATACAGGGTGGCCAAAACAGTGAGGTCTAAAAGAAAAATTTAGATTCCTTACATCAAGGTGTACCTAAATCACCCCCATGTATGTAATACGATTGTGCTTAGTTTAGAAGATAGAGTTAATTTTGTGATATTTTAAAATTTTATGACCTAGTAGGCTTTAAACATTTTTATCTTTTTTTTGGGTTGACTTTTTTCAGATTTCTTTTTTTCGACAGATTTTTTATTAATTGCAGATGTTTGAAAAAAATAATCACCTTCCTATCTTTGATTCAAGATACAAAAGTTTTGCTAGAAACATTAAAATTATGCTTTTATCAGAACACTATCAAATTTTCAACTTCAAAGTTTAAGTAAAAAAAAGAACTTCCATAGGTCCAAAACCATTTTAAAAACTGCGCCGTTTCCTGAACATTCATAATAATACAAAAAAACATGTAGTTAATGGGCCACTATTTTCTGTAATCAGTCCACTAAAGTGGTAAGTCGGAGATTCCGTTACATGTTTTTGACTTTCTTAGAGTAAATTAATATTGGGAATCCTCGAAGTTTACATTACGTAGAACAGATTTAGAGCAGTAACTGGACAGAACATGATTTTATTCTAAACGAGGAAGCTCTTTCCCTTCATCACTCCTGGCGGAAACTGATGATTAGGCTGAAGGTGGAAGGGAACTTCAATTACTAAGGAACTATGGCCTCCTACCTCCAAATTCCGGAACACATTGTTATTTTAAGTAAGTTTTAATGAACATACACCAAATATCCCTCCTTCGTCTTCTCACTGTAGTAGGTATTTCAAGGGTAATAGTAAAATGTAACAACTGCCTCTGTCTTCAAGTGGTAAGAGGTAAGCTTCAGAGGTCCCGGGTTTGATTCCCAGTGGAGGTGAAATTTTCTGCTCCGTTTGGTTGGTGGTAGGGTTTGATCTAAGTCTGCCTGGCTAGCAACTCTATTTTCCTAAGTCTGTCACTATAAAAATAATGTTAATGGCATTACTGTATTCCGGCATTTGGAGGTAGGAAGCCATAGTTCCTTTGTAGTTGAAGTTCCCTTCCACCTTCAGCATAATCATCAGTTTCCACCAAGTGTGATGAAGGGCAAGAGCTTCCTCGTTGAGAATAAAAACATGTTCTGTCCAGTTTTTGCTCTAAATCTGTTCTACGTAATGTAAACTTAGAGGATTCCCAATATTAATTCACTCTAAGAAAGTCAAAAACATGTAACGGAATCTCCGACTTACCACTTTAGTGGACCGATTACAGGAAATAGTGGCCTATTGAGTACATGTTTTTTTGTATCATTATGAATGTTCAGGAAACGGCGAAGTTTTTAAAATAGTTTTGGACCTATGGAAATTCTTTTTTTTACTTAAACTTTTAAGTTGAAAATTTGATAGTGTTCTGATAAAAGCATAATTTTAATGTTTCTAGCAAAACTTTTGTATCTTGAATCAAAGATAGGAAGGTGATTATTTTTTTCAAACATCTGCAATTCATAACAAATCTGTTGAAAAAAAGAAATCCGAAAAAAGTCAATCCAAAAAAAAGATAAAAATGTTTAAAGCCTACTAGGTCATAAAATTTTAAAATATCACAAAATTAACTCTATCTCCTAAACTAAGCACAATCGTATAATATACATGGGGGTGATTTAGGTACACCTTGATGTAAGGAATCTAAATTTTTCTTTTAGACCTCACTGTTTTGGCCACCCTGTATGGTTTCCAACATGGCAAAAATCGGAACCAGCGATTCGGTATTGACGGTGGCGCCCCACTGTCAATGTCAGGGATAGGACAGTTCAGTATTTTGGAACTATACAATGGTTTAGTGACAAGGTACACATCACAAAATACAAGTAGGTACAACAAAAGGTGTGATAGATAAAATGATCAACTGATATATTGTGCTCATGATTAAATTAATAAAATTAAATGTCAATATGTTCAATGTTCTTGTAGTCCAGTCAATAAAGAGTTTTTGGACATTTTTACCTTGATGCATTTAAACACGTGTTCACGTTAGCTATTAATACAATAGTACGCTTGTTCGAATAAACCCGAAGACATTTTAACTTCAGATAATTTTAACCATTGCTCATTTCGACGTTCATACTTTTTGCCACATTAACTAACAGCCGGTCTGTAAGAACATTTTGACCCCTGCACATTTTAAGCGTTGAGCGTTTTTTCGCATTGACTACCAACTCCCAGAATGCCAAATATCATTAACTAGCTTTCCGCCCGCGGCTTCGCCCGCGTGGAATTTTGTCTGTCACAGAAAAACTTTATCGCGCGCGTCCCTGTTTCAAAAACCGGGATAAAAACTATCCTATGTTCTTTCCCGGGACTCAAACTATCTCTATGCCAAATTTCATCAAAATCGGTTGCGAGGTTTAAGCGGGAAAGCGTAACAGACAGACAGACAGACAGACAGACAGACAGACAGACAGAGTTACTTTCGCATTTATAATATTAGTTGGGACTAGTTGGGATTTAAATATTTGTCCGATAGTTGCCTCCTACGAAGTCTACTGTATAGCGGTCAACATGTCGGAATATCATGCCAGAGGTCCCGGGTTCGATTCCCGGCCGGACAGAAATTGAAAGTCCAAAGATTATTTTAGCCATAGGACGTCCACTGCTGAACATAGGCCTCCCCCAATGATTTCCACAATGCAATGGCCGGTTGTTAGCGCCCTGCATCCAGCGTTTTCCTGTTGAGCTAACTTTATGAGGTCGTCGGTCCACCTTGTGGATGGACAAGTTTTATTTGGGACTTTGCAAGCTATGCCATTGTCCAAAAAAGAAATAAATAGGTGTAACATCTGAGGGTGTAACAGACAGACAGACAGTGGATTTTGCATTTACTCGTTATATTATTAGTATAGACTTCCCGCTAGCAGTTCTAAAGCCACTTATAGTTTTATGAACCTATTGTATCACAGCTGGGCCAAGGTTAATTCTTATTAAATAAGGTACTATAATATTGGCAGAGAGCTGCTGTATTATATTAGACAGCTTTAGCCAGCGGCTTCACCCGCGTGAAATTTTGTTTGTCACAGATCGTCATAAATTATAGCCTATATTTTATTCTGGTTTCATCACAGAATACATAATAGTAGCAACAGAAATTGCACTCCTTTGTGTAGGATCAGTGTGCCTACCATGAGTTTACGTTAGGTGTGCTCGCTAGCGACTGCGTAAAAAAATGACATTTAAATGTATGACATATTGTGCAGCGCCCCTAGCGGCTACTTTCAAGAAATAAAATCTTCATAGAATTTTTTGACGTATTCGCTAGCGAGCTCACTTAACGTAAACTCATGGTAGGCACACAGATGCCGACATTTTAACGGTAATAATAATAATGCAAAATACCCAACGCACATGGTGCATTCGAAATCGCACCTTACTACTACGCTCACAAGAGCGCATTTTTTAGGGTTCCGTAGCCAAAATGGCAAAAACGGAACCCTTATAGTTTCGTCATGTCCGTCTGTCCGTCTGTCCGTCTGTCCGTCTGTCCGTCTGTCCGTCTGTCCGTCTGTCACAGCCGATTTACTCGGAAACTATAAGTACTACAGTGATGAAATTTGATGGGAATATGTGTTGTATGAACCGCTACAAAATTATGACACTAAATAGTAAAAAAAAGAATTGGGGGTGGGGCCCCCCATACATGTAACTGAGGGATGAAAATTTTTTTTCGATGTACATACCCGTGTGGGGTATCAATGGAAAGGTCTTTTAAAATGATATAAAGTTTTCTAAAAAACATTTTTCTTAAAGTGAACGGTTTTTGAGATATCAGCTCTCAAAGTCGTAAAAAGTATGGTTTGTCCCGGGGGAAAGTTAAACTGTCATTGGACCCGCAACGAAATTAATCAGAAGAACATAGGAGGAGTTCGAAATTAAGGTTCGACTTCCCTCCATCGCAAAGCGGATGACAGGTGACAAACAAAGGTTTAAAACCTTTAAGAAAAGATTATGCACCACGGACAATAAATTAAATTAAGGGGGCCTATCTTATGAGCAATTAGCAACTACCTGCCAATAATATTTTTCACAAAATCGCTTAAAAGCACGGAAATTTTTCCTTGTCGCGACAAGATCGGTGTAATAAATTGCGGAAACAGATGTATGTTATATTGAATTAAGCATTGTATCACGTTCATGTTTCCAAAGATCACACTCCCACAAGAAGCTAGCAAAGCTTCCCACTGGAAGAAGCTAGCAAAATATAAATTTGTATACACACCTGGCGATAATTTCTGCTTCCAGCGCGAGGTGTTTCTTGAGAAGCGCCTGCGACTCGGCTAAGGCGTTGCCGTATTCCTCCGATAGCACAGCCGCCTCGCGCTCCTTCAGCCTTTAGAAGAAAATAGAATACATATTTACAGAAAAAAATAGAATACATGTTTGTTGCGGCGCTTCTTCTCAGCACTTGCCAAATGTTGGTCTCGAAGCGCTGGTAGGGTAAAAAGATTATGAGACATGTAGAGGCTCCTTAAGAGCAAAATGACGATTTGTAAGAACTATTTATTAGTCTAAACAAATAAAGAAATTTTGACTTTGACTTTGACTTTGACAGTAAGAAATAACATCCATTGAGTTACTTTGAGATGATAAAAATTCACTCAAAATTAATAAAGAAACATCCCATTCGAGTAAATTAATTTGAACCGATTGAAAACCGCCTTTCTTGGAGTCAATTAACCTTTCAACTCAATTTTTCTATTATTATTATTATTCTGTCTAATGGCTTCAATGGTGCAATTTTAAGCACACTGGTTTTGCCAATGTCGAGTGTTTATAGAAACACAGTGGACAGTAATTTTCTTATAACAAATGGATTTTTTGCCGGTTATAACCGGCAAAAAATCCATTTGTTATAAGAAAATTACTGTTATATGCCGGGAGTCGGTATTAGCTACAGTTGAGGAGTTAATGTTTTTTAGGATTCTGTAGTCACGACAAGGAACCCTTTTCGTCATGTCTGTCTGTCCGTCCGAGGTTTTTCTTAAAAACTATTGGCACTAGAGGGCTGTAATTTTTTTTAAAGAAACTTTTAAAATTAGTAAATTTTATAAAATTTCATCACGCTCACTTTACTTTGCGCTCACTAGTTGTAATTTTACTGTTTTATTACCCTTTTTAAATACATTTGTGTGTGATACCTGTTTTCATCATCGATCCCAAATTTTCAAGTGACCCCTATAAAAACTAAATTTCTGTTATGTGTCATAGGGGTCACTTAAAAATTAGGGATTGACGGTGAGACTCACCACTTGAGTTCTTCGTCGGCGTCCCTCTCCCAGCGGTGCAGCAACGCAGCGTCTTCTAAATTGTCACGTCTGATCTGCATGGGCTCCTGGAGTTGGCGGTATCTAGGGAAGACACGGGATACATTTATAATAGCGATTTGAGTGAACATGTGAAGACTTTCGAAGCCACGATAGCCAACCAGTGAAGGGGTCGGACTTCTTGCCGGCTCGAGATCAGAGGAACGCGGATTCGAATCCCGCCGCCGCTCGACTATTGTGGTGAGCCTACTTGTAACACAAGCTTATTTAGCTTACTAAGAGGGGCTAACAGGAATATTAGTAACGACTGGTCTGGCCTTTAGCTATGGAAGTACGGATCCATTTTAATTGATTTAATGTGACATTTTTGTTAAGTTTTTGCATGCCGACATTCGGTAGAGCACGCATTGCACTTACATACTGCTTTATGTATAATTTGAACAAATATGTACCGTGTCTCTTACGCAAATAAATGATTTCTATTCTATTCTATTCATTAGTAAATCTGTGAAAATCAAAAGTAGTGAAGTGGATTATTTTGAGAAAGAGGCGAGTAGTGTCGCTGTTTCGCTTGCTGCCCACTTGTTGTTTTAGACGAGTGTGTTACTGGGGCTAGATCCTTGCCTGGTTGACTGCCAACTTACCTCAGGAACCTTTCTGAGCTGCCCGATGCCATAACTATTTTTTGGCGTCCATGCCTCAGACGAGGGAGAAACACAACACATTTCTTGCGCTTCGACCAGTATAAAGCGTAAGGTGGTTGGTGGATTGTCGGCTCACCTCTTAACAGCGCTGTCGGCTTTGTCCAGTATCTCGTCGGCCATGAAGTGTCCGCTGTCGGCGAGTTGTCGGGCCGTGTCGGCGAGCTGTGCAGCTGTCTCGCTCTTGCTGCCCACTTGCTGTTCTAAGCGCGTGTGGCGCTTGAGGAGAGCTGTCACTGACGCTAGGTCCTTGCCTGCGGATGATAAAAAAGTTCATTCTCAATCACAAGTATGGATGAAAAAATAGAATTTTATTTTTAATCCACTAAACGAATATTATGGGACTCGTTTCTGCTAATCATGGACAAAAATTGAGAATGCAAATGTAGATTAGTTCAGTGGATAAAATCCGGCTCGAAGGACCATGTACGCACAATATTGAGTTGGAGAGCGAACTGTATGATAATTCAGGCGATTATAATACAGTAACAGAGATTAGAACAGAAAAATCTGCCCCCAATGGGAATCGAACCCGGGACCTGAAGCAGGTGACCTTGCCACTAGACCACAGAGGTGGTTAAGGTCCAACTGACCGTGATCCTCGCTGAGCAGCTGTGCCTCGACGTCGTCGAGCCAGGCCGTGAAGTCGTCCAGGCTCCTGGTAGGCTTGTTGTAGGCGCCACGGCTGTCTAGACAAGTCTAGAAGTGAGAGGTCTAACTGACCGTGATCCTCGCTGAGCAGCTGTGCCTCGACGTCGTCGAGCCAGGCCGTGAAGTCGTCCAGGCTCCTGGTAGGCTTGTTGTAGGCGCCACGGCTGTCTAGACAAGTCTAGAAGTGAGAGGTCTAACTGACCGTGATCCTCGCTGAGCAGTTGTGCCTCGACGTCGTCGAGCCAGGCCGTGAAGTCGTCCAGGCTCCTGGTAGGCTGTTGTAGGCGCCGCGGCGGAGCTCACGGCTGTCTAGACAAGTCTAGGAGTGAGAGGTCTAACTTACCGTGATCCTCGCTGAGCAGCTGTGCCTCGACGTCGTCGAGCCAGGCCGTGAAGTCGTCCAGGCTCCTGGTAGGCTTGTTGTAGGCGCCACGGCTGTCTAGACAAGTCTAGAAGTGAGAGGTCTAACTTACCGTGATCTTCGCTGAGCAGCTGTGCCTCCACGTCGTCGAGCCAGGCCGTGAAGTCATCCAAGCCACGCAGGTACACGCGAGCCTGGTAGGCTTGTTGGAGCCGCTCACGGCGCAGTTTCACGGCCGCCTGTACAAACATAAACACTTCATTTAGTCATTATGGTCATAAGTTGAGACTTTGAGCACAGAATAATAATAAGTACTACATACAGAAGTTTTACTCCGCGAAGGTATTTTAAAAAAATTATGCTCAATGTCATTAACAATATGGTGTAATTTAGCCTGTCTCAAGAGTCAAGCACCATTTTGTTGACAAACGTCAGTGATCGGCACTGCGCCGAAGCTATAGGGCTGACTTCGGTAAAATGATGTGACGTGAGGTGCCAAACTGCGGAAAATGGCGGAGGGAATACATGATTTAGCATGAATAACATTAACTACTTATTTACCTCTCAGTGTCTTGAGGCAACTTAAAAAAGTACATTCTGTGTTTTTATTATTATTTAGGCAGTTAAATACTGCACAGTATTTAGTACACCATTTTCTTTATTTTCTTCCATCATACACAAGAATACGCGTGCGTGAGTCAATGTTCGCTCGTATGTGAGGCCTTGTCGAATAGTACCCTGTAGGTGGGCCATCGTGCGTGTTTTGTTTTCGATGTAAACTCGCGGAGATGAACAGGCCTGCTTATAGTTTAAGATCACCATCAATGTACACTTATGAAGCAATAAATGATTATGATTATTATGATTATCTTAATGTAGTTTAGTTTCCGCGGGAGCACGCAATCAGTCCATGTTTTAGGCCCCTCGCCCACGGCGACTTTTTGTAGCGATTCTGTCGCGCGGTTCCATCGATACAGTCGTAATNTAATCGTACCATCTCTAAAGTACCTATTAATAAACTTCAGTGTTGCGATAATTCGATATTAAACAAACAGTTTTAAAAGCTGTAGTGTCGGAAAATAGACACGGTGAAGTAAAGTTAATGTTTTTATTAGCTAAAATAATTTTTTTGCTATAGTTTTTTGTCATAAGTATTTCAAAATAATTTATTATTTAAAAAGTGTAGTTTTTTTTATTATTTAAATCACTACAGTTAATTATGATTCCTAAATATTACAATTTTTCATTAAAGAAGAATAACAGTGCTGTTGGAACAATAAAATTTGATTGAGACTATGATCGACCGAGCGTGTATAGATACGCGTGTGCAAACAGGCGCGTGGCGGCCCGGACTGATTTGCAATGTTTGCAACTTGAAGTTGTCGCGCGCTGTAGGTAATTATCTCGGCCGGCATAGGCGAGTGACGGAGGCCTGGTTTCATCAAAATCCGTTCAGACGTTTTATCGTGAAAGAGTAACGAACATGTTAACATCCAGACATCTATACAAACTTTCGCATTTATAATATTAGTATTTAGTAGGATTCTAGACTATTGACCCTTCCAAAAAAGATCCCGCGTTTCCTTATTATATTTTGCCAAGGATTTAAAAATGTTATTTAGTTTTAACAGAAAATTTAAAATAAGCTGGTATTTCAAGTTATTAATCATTTAGAATGGAGGCCGCGTAAGCGTAAGCGAGACGTCCACCCACAAGGTGGATCGACGACATCATAAAGGTAGCAGGGAAGCGCTGTACGCAGGCCGCTACCAATCGATCAACATGGAAAACATTGAGGGTGGCCTATGTTCACCAGCAGTGTCCTATGACTGAAATGATGATGATGATGATGAATCATTTAGATGTTCATTGCAGGGGATTCCCTACATAAAATCGCAAGTTGCTCCAAGAAATGTGACGACACCAATTTTACTGTGCGCGAACGGTCATCAAACCGAGTAACGTAACATCCAATGTCGTGACATTGAATATTTACACGCAATATCGACAGGTAAAATCATCAAATGCCGATGCATGATGCTGCCGATGGGGCAGAAAGGTTCTGGAATGGAGGCCGCGTACCGGAAAACGCAGCGTGGGACGTCCACCTACAAGGTGGACCGACGACATCGTAAAGGTAGCAGGGAAGCGCTGGACGCAGGCCGCTACCAATCGATCAACATGGAAAGCATTGGGGGAGGCCTATGTTCAGCAGTGGACGTCCTGTGGCTGAAATGATGATGATGATGAAAACCATCAAATTAACGTATTTACACCGGCCGACAGTTTTTCCCCCGGGACAATCTTGACCTTCACTGGTTGGGTTTTTAATGGTGGTCAAGCTGTAGATCCAGCCTACACAGGAGTTGCAACGGTGGGAACGAGAGATGGGAATAGTCCTTGTACCAGCTGATATTCTGTCCCGACGGTGGTAGAGGACAAACTTGACCTTCACTGGTTGTGTTATCGGCGGTCAAGCTGCAGATCCTGGCTACACAGGAGTTGCAACGGTGGGAACGAGAGGTGGGAAGTGTTGTGTATCGAGAAAATAGTGAGTTAGTGCATGGCGCGCATGGGAAGGGCACATAGTACGCAGAACTGACGGAGGATGGGGCAAGCAAGGAGGCTGCGTACCGGAAAACGCAGCGTGGGACGTCCACCCACGAGGTGGACCGACGATATCATAAAGGTAGTAGGAAAGCGCTGGACGCAAGCCCCTACCAAACGGGTAACATGGAAAGCATTGGGGGAGGCCTATGTTCAGCAGTGGACGTCCTGTGACTGAGATGATGATGATGATAATGATGATGATGAGTGAGTTGGTGAAAGGTGGTACGTGAGGCAATTGTAATAAAAGACTGCGAAAGAGGGTGGACCGATATGTCTGCCCTACATACTACTAAAAATTTTGAATTTCTACGTAAAGACATTAATGAATCATCACTAACCTTCCCCATGAATCCCGTGGCTCCCGTGATGAAGATGGACCTGCCAGCGTAGAACTGTGGGATTTGCGCCGTGACGTCATCCTTGCAGCTCACCATGGTGACGTCTGGAAACAGAAGATCTTAAATAAATAAAGAGAAAATAGTTTATTTAGCACACGTCATCTTCATCAGTTCATTTAGTTTCCACAGCAGGCGACCCTCTTTATTCTTCTTGCTCCCCTCATTGATGAGGATGCGAATTGCGACCACATACAGGGTGGAAACGATAAGACGTGATCTCACTCAATATTTCTAAACTATACAGGATATCGAAAAACTGGTTATTTTGTAACCTATTATTGGTACCGTTGGATAGAGCTCGTGAAGCACTTTCAGGATCAGTAACAAGTTTTGGAATATCTTTATAGTTTAGAAATAATCGAGTGAGATCACTTATTTTTTCCACCCCGTATAGTGTTCCTCCACAGACTGCGGTCAAACGCTGCCCACCGTTTTCCTCACCGCGTCTGACCATCTCGTCGGTGCCCTACCGAGCACGTCTGCCTTCCATTTGTCTCTCTAATTTACTAGAAGAAAATGTAGAATTGGTCTTTTTCTAGTTTTTTTATTTAAAATCACATTTAATATTTAATGAGAATGTTGTGTATGATTCCAGCAGAGCTAGTATATAGAGCCACTCTCATTCATCTCGTAGATGTCGCAAGAGGGCACTTAGGGACAAATAATGCGAGGATCAGGCTTCACTAATCCTTCACTGGCCAGTGGGGGAGTTTAGGCCAAATCACTCTCTGAATTTAAGACTAAATGACCTGACGATGGCTTAAAAATTGCACGTAAGTAACATCTATAAATAAACCGCCATTAAGACTTGCTATAATGAATTTATAGCGAAAAAATCGTCAGTCGTTATCGTTAACATGTGACGCAACAAGCCCTGTACAGTCAACGTAGTCAACCAACCGCCTCTGTGGTCTAGTGGTAAGACCACCTGCTTCAGACGCAGAAGTCCCGGGTTCGATTCAGTGGAGGCAGATTCTTCTGTTCGGTTTGGTTGGTGGTAGGGCTTGTTCTAAGTCCGCCTGGCTAGCTACCACCATCGTACCTAAGTCTGTCGCCATAACAACAATGTTAACAGCATTGTTGTGTTCCGGCAGTTAGAGGTAAGATAACCAGTTCCTCCGTGGTTGAGGATTCCGGGTGAAGCTCGCTTCCACCTTCGGCCTGATCATCACTTACCATCAAGTAAGAACAGACCAAGAGCTTCCTCGTTGTGGATAAAAAAAAACCGGCCAAGTGCGAGTCGGACTCGCGCACCGAGGGTTCCGTACAAACCTGCAAGGTTTACAAAGTTCGTTCATTACGACAATCGAGTCATAACTATGGTATTTTTATTGCAAAATTTAGTTTGGGGCTAGCGGCGTAGTGTAAAATGTCCAAGGATATTTATTATTTATTATTATTATTCCTTTATTCATCTTACTTTCTTATTTTTATTTTTTTCTTTTTACAATGTAATTATTATCAAAAAATAAAAATACATTATAAAAACAAAAATCTTAAAAATAGTTAACCCGCTGGCAGCGGAGCAGGGCCCAGGCTACCGGTGGTCAGGGTCACAGGCTGAGGAACCTCCGGACAATGCGTGCCGTGCTGAGGATCACCGCCTTTTGAATCTGACCCTTGAGCCAACCATCTAGCGAGAGCTTCTTTAGATGTTGGTCGAAGCTCTTCGCTATTATTATTATTAAATGAAATTCATAAGTTTATATTTATTAAAAAATATATATTTTGTAATGTAACTAAAAATTTAAGGTTTTCGGAATTTTTCCTTTATGTGTGCTATAAAACGTTGATTCATGCCAAATTTCAAGATTCTAGGTCGACTGGAAGTACCCTTTAGGTTTTGATTACCTTGCGAGCCCAAGTAACACGCAAGCTGTATATTCACTGAAGTTAAAAGATTGATTTACGTTTTAAAGTCAGACTATCACTTTAAATCAGTTTTGACTTAGTTTAAATGCTTTTGAGTAGAATGCGGTAAAATTTACAATGCATGAAGCTATTATATGNCCTACCTAATTGGAGACAGATAAAATTGAAAGACGTGGAGTAGGGGATCATGACGTGATTAAAGGATTCTAAATTATTGTTTCGGTACCCTGATTAACACTAAAGCAATCCATTTTTATGACGTTTAAACCTAATGAACATTATAACGTACCTAAAAAGTGTTACAGTAATGCTAAAGATATCACTTAGATATTTTATATGTAGGTTGTTGAAAGTTTAAAACATTAATATTATCTGACGCCATTTGCTTTCTGTTTTCTCTAACATAGAAAATAAAATTATAATACACATATGCATGAAATACTACTTATTATCCTTTTCTTAATAAGACACTAGTTGAAAGTTTAAAACATTAATATTATCTGACGCCATTTGCTTACTGTTTTCTCTAACATAGAAAATAAAATTATAATACACATATGCATGAAATACTACTTATTATCCTTTTCTTACAAGCGGAGTATCGATAGAAGCAATTTTATAAGTTAAAATTAATCAAATCGTTAAAAAAAAACACAAAAAGTGTCATATGTCGATTCTAAATTTGTCCCTATTTTATTAAAAAAAGGATTTCTGTGAGGGCGCGTGAATTATAAACCACAAACATATATATAGGGTAACTCCAGGATAGATGCCCCACTTTTTGAAACAGCTCTGTAACTCAGTCAGTAAGTTTTTATCAACATTTTGACCTTAGTATCTGTAAACTTTGGTCTTTCGTCTATGATATTACTAAAATTATTTTAGTTTAAGTTATACCGATTCTGAGAAAATACCATTTTAATTGACCTCTAAAAAGTGGGATAGACGCCTAATGTGGGGGATAGAAGACTCACTGTATGATTGCTTCAAAGGATAGATGCCTGATGCAGCGATAGATGACTCGTTAATATAGTTTTTGAATTCTAAGGATCACATGCATTTTGAAATCAAACAAGCCAAGTATTATTATTTAAGGTTGTTTGTTATTAAATGAATTAAAAATAGAATTTAATATTTTTTATTAAAAATAATACTACTCATTCTAGCGCAGTCGGGTAAAAAGGTAATTCGATCAGAAGGGCACCCTATTTATTACTTTCATAAGGTTAGCCGTACTACATTCTTTTTTTCTTCTTACTTGATACCTGTGACAAAAAGAGCAGGTTAGGATAGATGCCCCTAGGTGCATGGGGCATGGCCCTAAGGGCATCTATACCCAAAAAAAATTAGGCAACTATCCTTTTAGCACCGGATAGGTGCCTTTTTTAATAAAAAATATAATAACACTAAAAATCGAATTAAACATAGCTATCCCGTATAATTTATAAGATAGTCTATCAAATTATATAAAAATCTGCTTCATTTTACAGCTGACAAAAAAATTATCCATTTAAAGATACTTACCAATATTATTTCGACGCTCGCTAAGGTCTGGCCGCGGAAGATTTTTGCTCTCACTGGCTAAACGAACGCACTCTTTGATGGTTTGCGAGGCGAAAAGTGGTACAGGGAGGTCCCTTTCTATTATACGTACTATAACTTTAGGCTAAATTGCTTGTAACATAGTGTACTTAAAATCGCGGCACCTATCCCACTGGGGCATGTATCCTGGAATTACCCTATTTTCACATAAGACTAATACTCCCAGCTCATTTTCATTCTTGAAACAAAAAAAAATGATACTTACCTTATGATAAATTATTTTAAACAAAGACATTAAAACATCTCCTCACAACACCATTGCACTGCAATACTCTAAACGAAAAATAATCAAATCGGACAATAAAATGCGATAAGTTTTTTCGAATACTTTCNCGTAAAGTAGTTCGTCCGTCACACCCAATGTAGCCAATAAGATCGCTACACGTCTTTGTTGCAATTCAAATAAGGTTGTGTTATGAAATTTTTGTCTAGCTACTTTAGGAGTCACGAACTATTTGACGCTGACTGTACCATGTTTGCGATCGGTTGGCGTCCATATTTGCGCAAATTAACGTCGAGCACTCTTGCGCATGTTTGGTTAAGTTTTGACACATCGGACTGTGAATGACGTGTGCGGTAACACTGTATACATGTCCTACACTGAACCGTCGCAGCTGTGACATTGACATTGACAAAATTTGCAACGTGGATTAGTAGATTTAGAACGTAGTTTCCTTTTAGAACGTAGGTGCTCACTAAGACGGGATTTTGCAAAATTCAACCCCTAAGGGGGTAAAACGGGGTCCACGCGTACGAAGTCGCGGGCGGTCGTTAGTATTTAAATTCAAAATAGCCAAAAAAATAGTAAAATGGTAATTAAATATTTTTGAAATTGCAGCAGACATGAGGGTTTACTTATCATTTTTTTTGTTAAATTAGATGTTATCATGTACCTACGCGGTCAAGGCACACGAATCAATAAATCATTTTTTTATTATTCGTTTCTTCTAGAGTCTAAGTTTATAAAAAATACTAAATTAGTGGTTAAATTAGCCGGTTAATTGGACGTTTTTTATGCAGCACAAAGCAGATATTTGACTGGAATCACAACCGATGTTAAGTGAGATGCAGTCTAGGATGGTACATATCTGCCCTGTTAGTGCCTATTCACTCTCGCCTTGGAGAGGCCCGGACTATAATGCTTGGGAAAGACAGCAGCAGACAGCGAATTCCAGTCCCTAGCTGTTTGCATTATAAAAGGTGGAGTGAATAAGCACTTACAGGGCAGATATGTACCATCCTAGACTGCATCTCACTTAACATCAGGTGCGATTATGGTCAAATATGTTACGCATAAAAAAAGTCGGTGGTCTGAGCCTAGGCTTTGTTTTTTTTACTATGCAGAATTAAACAATAGTTGTTGACTTCTCTGTTACATCAGGATCCGATAAACTGTCGTCATCGTTCCTAAAAGTCAGTGGTTCCCAAAATGGGGGCGCGCCCCTCAGGGGAGGCGCAAAGACCTTTAAAGGGGAGCGCGGGCCATCTGTGTACTTAAGGATAAAAAACTGACTGCTCGATACGACCAATAAATAATCTTGACTGGAGGAGGGGGAATTTTTTGTATTGTCGAGAGGGGCGCGTCTCAAATAAGTTTGGGAACCAATGCTATAAGCGATGTTTTTGTTTTTCCCCTTCGATAATTTGCTATATCCACTGCTAGGGCAATATTTATCTTTAAATTAGAATCAATTTGACACATACGGCACTTCGCAAGTCGCTTATTTATACATTTACTGTCAAATTATTACTTGTAGCTTCCTGGTTGCTGTAGACACGAAAAATAACTCGCATCACATTGTACAAACATACGAAAAATACTGGTAAGTACACTCAGTGTCAAATAGGTAGTTCGTGACATCCAAAGTAGCCAAAAAGTTCGCAACACGTCTTTCGCCCGTATTCACAAACGATGCTTGCTTAAGTGAAGCAGAAAATCGAACGCACAGCGTTGAATAGAGCTCTGTGATTGGTTCGTGTGTCACTCTGTGCGTCCACGCGCACTGTGAGACTTTATATCTCGTTTATAATGTGAACAGCCAGGGACTGGAATTCGCTGCCTGCTGCTGTATTTCCTGAACACTATAAGGCAGATATGTACCATCCTAGACTGCATCCCACTTAACACCAAATGCGATTGCGGTCAAATACCTGCCTTGTCTAGCATAAAAAAAAATAGTAATGTTTGTGAATACCTAGTGGGAGGTCCAACGCAGTGTGCGTTTTCAGTAAGGTTTCAAGGCTTTCAAGGTAGTAACACAATAACTATCCCACCGCGCCGCTCGACTATTGTGATGAGCCCACTCGTAACACAAGCTTATTTAGCTTACCACAAGAAGCTAATGGGACTATTAGTAATTTGGGAAATACAAATTGCTAATAATCTTTATTAAAAAAATACCTTTAATGAAAGTATGAACTGCTAATAAAAGTCTTCAAATTGAAAGACAATTCCTTTCATCATTATCAGAATACATGCAAGTAATTACCCTTAATCTTAAAACACAATGCGCAACTTGATGAGATTGTAATGATTTGTCACACACAGGTCACCTCAAGCAAAAACTTCATTATTAAATGATGTCAGGAAGGTTATTATTGTTATTTTACTAGCGACCCGCCCCGGCTTCGGACGGGTGCAATGGATTTTCTCGGATTTTATCTTCTATAGGTAAATCATCATCATCATCATCATCATTGTCATCTCAGCCATCATCTCAAACCTTTGAAAAAGAGGCTGACAATAGTGACCGAGTTTCTTGCGCTGCTTCTTCTCAGCACTGGCCCATTTATTGTCCTGAAGCAGTGGTAGGGTTAACACTGTGACGTGTAAAAGTGCTTTTTTAAAGCCTACTTGCATTAGAGATGGGTTATACTAGGTAAATTTGATACTAGGTGCACCTATTCCTAGTATTTATTAATACTCGATCCAAATACCTATTCCACCTAGTAGTTACGTAGTAATTTAGCATACTTGACGCGACTAGTGCGGACTAATCCACGTAATATGACTTTAAAATACAATTTTCTTTGAAAAGATACAACCGTAGTATGAATAATGCAATTTGAAATTGAATAATAATTCCCCCCTTCATACTTCAACAGGCTTAGGACTGTCAACTTAAAAGTTGGCGTATTTAAAAATAGGTGCCGCTTAGTACTGTAAAATACCTAGTGTGTGGATCTGTTCTAGTAAATACGTCTCATCTCTAACTTGCATAAATAAATGACTTTTATGAGATTTTTATATACGAGAAAATACAGTGTTCAAAATCATCCGAAAGTACGGAACCTTTAAATTGCAAGTCCGGTCACACTTGGACAGTTATTTCTGGCACCTTGTGAGGGCATGGGCATGCGCTATCATTAGTGTGTAACATTGAGGTGTTTAACTACTGTAAGCACTAATTTGGCAAGGTTTATGACCCTAATGTTGGCGTAGGAAGACTCAAAGCAAAATCAACGCTGGTGACATTACAAAGAAAGGTTTTGTAAAATTTGTGACAGACCGTAATTTATCTGAGCCGTTAGAAACAATTATAAATAGGTGCCTACTAAATAACTTTAGCTAAATACATAATGTAGGTAAACCCTTGAAAACGACGCTGACAATAGTGACTGAGTTTCTTGCGCTGCTTCTTTTCAGCACTGGCCCATTAATTGTCCCGAAGCAGTGGTAGGGTTAATACTGGGACGTGTCAAAGAGCTTTTTAAAAGCCTATTTGCAAAAATACCTAAATGAGTTTAATTAATCATTTAAACAGTTCAGTAGACCGTGACCAGTGGTGTACAATTATTTCGATTAAAGTAGATCTTGTGATAGTTTCATTTAGGTACTTCTGTATGGAGGCAATCTCATATACCTACGATGACTGTACAAAAATATATTTACACGCATACTAAGTTGCAGGACTTACAGGTAAATCAATATTATATTTGTACAACACTAATATTATAAAAAGGACTTTTCCTTAACCACTGAAAGTAAATCTAATTTATACTAAAAGCGAAAGATCAGACTGACTCACTCATCACGAAATCTCAGAAACTACAAGTGCTAGGAGTCTCAAATTTTGCAAGGGGGTTCCTTTTAGAACGTAGGTGCTCACTAAGACGGGATTTTACAAAATTCAACCCTTAAGGGGGTAAAATGGGGTCCACGTGTAGGAAATAATAAAAAGAATTAACAGACTAATACGGAACCTTCTGTACGCTAGCACAACTCGCACTTGGCAGATCTCTTCTAATTAAAATGCTTGACATTACAAAACGTATGTTATGTTTAAGTTTTGAAATTGGTACATATTTTAGTACAAACTTGGAACAAAAATTAATGCAAAATATCATCTAACTTCAGCTTAATGATTAAGGTTTGTGGCTTTCCATAGCTCGATAGGCTTATATCATCCAAATGTATTTCTTGGTGCACCTTTGTAATGACGTTAAGTATGTTACCATGTGTAATTGACCGCTTGTTTACAGGAACTTGATCCAATTCTCAAACAGCGTTTCGGAAAAATTCTTAGTTTCGAAAATCGCTAAAAACAGCGCGGGTAGTATGTCGTAGCAAAATTTGTTCTACAACATGAAAATATAATATCTGAGGATAATTTCTATCAATATTTCGTTACGGAAAGTAATGGAAAGTATGTACTTTCAGCCTTGTGAGTAGTTGTGAGTATAATTTTTAAGGTCGTTTTCAATCACTGATTTTGTTATTTTTTATTAAATAAATAGGCTTAAGTTCTATAAACACAAATACATTTTCTAAAAGACAGTACCTTGAACTCTATAACCCATATTTTTAATCGTGTAAATATTGTCAATTGACCAAACAGTGCCTAAATGAATATTTTAAAGCAATATTTTTGTTCCAAGGAAACCTTGTTATCGGACGCCCTTCTTTGACCAGTCATATTTTCATTTCTGTTAGCAATCTATCCTCAATATTTTGCATTTTCACGACACACATATTCAGTTTGAATAATAGTTAATCAATTTTCGTTTACGGTCAGTTTCCAAAATTTGGTTTTTGTCCGGCCGTGGCAACACTGTGCGTCGTAGCCCGACTGAATTTATTAGAATACGATTAGATTGTATTTTACTTTCTCTGTTAATTAATTGACTTAGCTTAGCTTGGTGGTTTACAATCTACAGTGCCAGCTGTTGCAGGTTCAATTTAATAACTAGTGACCCGCTCCGGCTTTGCACGGGTGCTAAGTATACATACAGGGTGTCCCAAAATTAGCACGTCACACTGACACTGGAGGTAGCTGAGTCTAAGACGCATCGAACAAGTTTATGTTTTAAGATATGACCAATTTAGTTATTTTTAAAAATGGACTTAATATACTTGTGTACCTTAATTTCGAGTCTCCGATATTTCGGCACTGTTGCAAGCGCCATGGTCACGATGTAACCGAGGAACTGGCGGGTGAAATGTTATGGGCAGACAGTCATATCAGTTTCATCCACGAAGACGCGCCCCACCATTCTTCCGCTAATGTTTGAGTGTTATCCGTACACGCTAAATCATCCATGAGTGCACACGCACACTACAATAATGCCGCTCGGTTTGCTCGGATCAAACTCCCCGCATCCCTCGACCAAAAATTGGTGGGGCGCGTCTTCGTAGATGAAACGATATATACCCATATCGGTACATCGTAGCAATCCCATCAATAAAAATGAATGAAATTATTCTGTTAGTGACCATGAAAGTTTAAAACAATACACGCATGCATCCGAAGCTGCAGGTATAAATACGAAAGAATTGTGTTGTATTCTTTCAAAAAATACATATGAATCAGACTGCATCTCATTGCAATTGCGGTCAATGTCTGCCTTATTTTGCATAAAATGTTTTAAAAAATATACTCGTGGTAGCTAGACATACACTGTTAACATTTAGATTAAAGACAGCACAAGGCACAAGTTAGGCGGTCTTATTGCTAGGAAGCTATCTCTTCCAGAAAACCCTGCGAGTGGAAAGTTGCTTGAAATATAAATATTAATAAGTTATTAATATACACTTACCTCAATTTACCTGTATTTAATAATCACACCACTGTCACTGATATTTAAAATTTTATCCGCAAACGATGTTTTATTTACGACTTAACAAAATAATTATGTCCCTCAATTATTTACAAATCAGATTAATTTTAAATTTGGCGACTGTATCACGTCTTCCTGTTTAAATAAAACACAATACTTTTTGATTGTCAGGACACAACAGTTCGGGTCAATTGATTCCATCAGACTGCGTTGATGCGATCTCAGTGCGCGCGCGCAAGTGATTGATCTGTCAATATTATGTACAGTACAGTACACATGGCATCTCATCGCACTGCACACATGTTGTAAAACCATTCTTAATGTAACCACATAGATGCCATAGCTTGATGTACAGAGGTACAGCCAGCGTCAAATAGTTCCTGACAAAGTAGCCAAAAAGTCCGCAACAAATAGGGACGTTTTCTGAGTAAAAGCAAGAGTTTTAATTAGTCCGTTACTTTTAAAAAATACTCGAGAAGTATTTTTCACTTTTTCAAACTAATGATAAAGAGATAAAGCGCGCGAAGAGGCCCGTGACGTCAATGAGTGCTTAAAAGTGTTCAGCACTTTGTGACGCCGCGCGGAACTTCAACTTACAAAACTTTGTAATTATTTGTTTGATTGACAATTATTTGGATGGATCCCGTTTTACCCCCTTAGGGGTGGAGTTTCGTGAAATCCTTTCTTAGCGGATTTAACATCATAACATCTACCTGCATGCCAAATTTCAGCCCGATCCGTCCAGTGGTTTGGGCTGGGCGTTGATAGATCACTATGTCAGTCAGTCAGTCACCTTTCAGTTATATACATAGATAGATTGACGGATTAAAAATCTTCTTTTAGGAAACTAGCCTATTGGAATAAGGTTGTGTTGTCTACCTATTAGCCACTTTGGGTGTCACGTAGTATTTAACGCCGACTGTACAAGACGGATGTGATGCGATTTCGCATGGACGTGCAAATTAAGCGGACGTCAGTATCAGTTTATTTTATTTATGACTTTTGGACGAGTAAGTACGAGTTGAAGTACATGTTATTTTCTTCCTGTCCAAATAATAACTAAATTATTAATAACTGAACTAACTAAATTATTTTAATTAAACTAGACTAGCGGCCGCCCGCGACTTCGTACGCGTGGATCCCGTTTTACCCCCTTAGGGGTAGAGTTTCGTAAAATCCGTTCGTAGTGAGCACCTACGTTCTAAAAGGAACCCCCATGCAAAATTCGAGACTCCTAGCACTTGTAGTTTCTGAGATTTCGTGATGAGTGAGTGAGTCAGTCAGCGACCTTTCGCTTTTATAGATATAGGTAGATTTTGTGTTCCCAGACCCCAAAGTAAAGACTTTCATATTTATGTAAAAACTTAAAAAGGCTGCGACACAAGCTATGCTTAGTGCAGAAGCCGCTAGTTATTATTTTTTATTTTATTTACACTTTTGCACATACAACTGTACAGTGGCGGACTTAATGCCAGGTGGCATTATCTGCCAGTCAACCACAGGTCGAGTAGAGAGACTAAGGCGGTGCAATAAATATGACGTTTAATTAATATACTTACATAGCATTAGATAAAATAAATAACATTCTGTATTTTAGAGCAAGTTGGAAGCGTGGAAATTTTTATAAGTAAAAGTTTCCATTATTCTCCATCATCATGTGACGTATGGGATATTTTTTAACCACAAGGAGGAAACTTCAAATTAAATCGTTATTTCAATATTGACCTACATTTGGCACATAAGAACGTCCAAATTGGGTGAAAATTGGTAAAACAGCGACGTGTTTTGAAAAAACATACAGGGTTACTCTGCAATCAGTATCCAAATTTTTAGAAGCTACTCAGAATAATTTTTATCCGCTGCGCGCTGTTTCAAATTCGGTGGATAATTTGCTTCGTTCATAGATAAATACGTACACACAGTTAACTGCAAAACGTAATGGACATAACATAGCTAATTGTATACTGCCGCACAATTTATAAACGCAGTAAGTAACACTTGAACAGTTTCGAGAAAAACGCGATCAAAGTTGAAATTTTATTTTGGGGTGTCTACAATTAGTTACGCAAATATTTGTAAAAAAAAATATATGGGCTTATAGAGCTAAACTCAAAGTTTATTTTGATATGAGGTTTTTATATTTTAATTAATATTTTGTATTTAAAATTATTAAAAAACTGTTTATGTTATGGATTAACTAAGTTTTCGTTCGATACTTACTACCCATGAATGCAGTATGATTGTTCCTTACTGCGTTTATCAGTAGTTTTCGTTACTTACGGTACATGTGTTAAATGATTGATTTAAATTTTAGTTCTTACAACGTAATATATGCGCCGTATCTTTACAACTTACTGCATTTATGAGTGGGAGTGTGAATCAAAATAATCTATCAAAACTTTAAATGCGCAGTAATAATACAATTATACTGCGCTTATCATAAGCCAATAACGCTTTCATGTTGAACTTTCCCAAATGACCAAGGGGTAAATGAAACAAGTATAACAAAATAATTGCTGAGATCGCTTGTTATTAAATCAAAAATTAATATATGGCACCCACTTTTAGATCTTAAATATACCAATCTAATAAAGTAAAGACTCGGTCGTTCGTTTCAGCCGAAAGACGTCCACTGCTGGACAACGGCCTCCCCCAAGGATTTCCACAAAGACCGGTCCTGTGCCGCTCGCATACAGGCACCTGACGCGACCTTCACCAGATCATCGGTCCACCTAGTGTGAGGCTTGCCCAAGCTGCGTCTTCCAGCTCATGGTCGCCACTCAAGAACTTTCCTGCCCCAGCGGCCATCAGACAACTTATAGTGTCTCCAACCTTCAGAGGAGTGGGTACAGCACGGCATTTGACATGATTTTTGTCTTGTCCATTAAAGACCCATTTGTTGAGAGGCTCTATTGAGGCAATCGAGGATTGAGCTTAGATCCTCCACGTTCTCAGCCATGACTACGATATCGTCCTCGAATCAAAGATGGGTGATGTACTCGCTGATGATATTTATGCCCAATCCGCTCCAGTCCAGAAGCTTGAAAACATCTTCCAGAGTGGTAGTGAACAGTTTTAGAAATATGACATCTCCCTGTCTGACCCCTCGCTGCAACTGAAGTCCTGATCCCGGAGACGGACTGACATTGTGGCCTATTCGTACAAGCCCTTCAACGATTATATCTATAGTAAATTTGGCACCGTTGGAGAGACTGTAGCTTGAAGAGAGAAGTCTTTCTCATAGACCACAAATGCCAGACAAAGTTGCTGATTATTCTCCTCAGTTTTCTGCCATAGATAAGTATGTGGTCTATCGTACTAAAGCCTTATCGGAAACCGATTTGTTCGGGAGGCTAGATGTCGCGTGAAACCATTCATGATGACTCTCAAAAACAGAATCAGAAGTGAGATGGGTATAAAATAAATTCTTCAACAAGGTTTTGTTGCCTTTTTTGAAGAAGAGTATCACCACACTTCTGTGCCATGCCGTAGGCGTTTTTCCCTCAAGGATGACGGAATCGAATAGCTTCTAAAGAGCCTTTAGTACCGGCGTTCCGCCTGATTTCAGAAGCTCAGCCGTGATTCCATCATCGCCCGGTGCCTTGTTGTTTTTCAGCTGTTTGAGAGCCATTCTAATCTCGTACAGACACGTCCGGGATATCTTCGGTATAGTGTCGGGTCAATCTAGCTCTTGGGTCTTCGGCTAGATTTGTCATTTGGACAGGTTTTCAACTTCTTCCAATAACGTAAGAGTCAGCCACTGCGTTCATAACATGTTAACACCTAGGCAGCACTCTGACAATCCTTAGTATGTACGCAGTATAATTGTAATTACTGCATTAATATTAAGTACAAGTCATCTGTTTTTCCTATGGAAACATAATATCAGTGTGTGTTTAAGTGGAATTACTGCACATATACTATGTGCAAGGTGAACTTAACAATTGTAGAAACATAATAAGAATGATGTAATTGGCACATACTGCACTATTACTGTGTAGCAAATTAAGTAAGCGCGAGTATTCACGTAATATTAAGTTATTATGTGCTCTTACTGCTAACATAGTATGTGAAGAAACCTACAATCTGCTCTTTACTGCGTTTATGATAATATGTATCTTCCGTTCTAAGATAGATAGAAAAAAACGGGTCTTTGATTCTTATAGATCGCGATGTCAGGATTCAGAATATTCAAAACAATCATAAATGCAGTAAGTGGTACTTACTGCGTTTATAAATTGTGCGGCAGTATACGAAAATAAACCTTAATCTTTAAAAAATAAGATATGGGCTGGTGGGCACCCGCGAATTAGATTTTCAATATTTTTTCCCTAAAAAATACAACGTTTAAAAATAATTAAGATAAAGTTGTATTGTTAAATTGTTCTAAGAACCAGAGCTTATTAAAAGGATACTTATTACAAAATCACCCTGTATTGCCTGAAAACGTTGCAATGTGTAAAACACATTTATTTACATTTCCTAAGAAATATCATCTCAGAGACTGCGCAAACAATGTCACTTTTTGTTGCCTACACGGCACATATCTAATTTTATAGGATCACTAGCTGTTGTAGCCCGTTGGACGAGGACAGCGATACTTTCGAAAGAGTCGTTTTTCCGGTTACGATTTTCATTTCCTTACGGCTATGCTAGCACAATAAACTTTCTAGTTCGAATCGTTTGCGTATTCGAATCGCCATCAAAAGATTTAGTACGAAAACTTTAACAGCGCCCTTGTGAACTTAGTATGAGAAATGGTTGCACGAAACTTATTTTGACAATCAAAATTGTCACGTTATCGTTTAATTCGAAGGTTGAGTATCGAATTTTGTCGAATACGAAAACGATTCGAAGACGAAAGTTGTTTATGCTAGAGGTACGGTCCGTTCATCCAACACCGCAGCTTGGGACGTCCACCCACAAGGTGGACCGACGACATCATAAAGGTAGCAGGGAAGCGCTGGACGCAGGCCAATCGATCAATGTAATTTAATGAAACTAAAATATCCATTGAAACTGTCTTGTACGCGACAGTGTCTACGTATGTGCAGCCTCTAAATCCACTCTAAGCAAATATTTGCCGAACATATTCGCAGAAGTTCACTTGTTTGTTTAGACACTACCGATTATGACTTCATACTCATCCATCCAGTAATTTAAATCAACACGTTTTCAAGCACCTAACCTAGGTACTTATTAGGTAGGTATAAATATGTTTATAATAGTCTAGTGTACAAAAGGTACGCAACGGACTTTGATGCGGTTTTTTTACCCGACTACGGCAAAGCAAAAGGAGGGTTATGATTTTGACAGGCTATGTATGTACAGTCGCGGAATGAAAAGGTTCGTCACCTTAATGTCGGTTTTCGCTTGTACTAGGTACTTTACTGACGAACAGTTAAAGATTATTTTCTCTAACTCGAGATTATTCTGTAACATAGTTTCAAAAGGTAATATGTGCTCACGATTCGTTGAAGGAATCAATTTGAAAACTGACGAACCTTTTCATTCCGTGACTGTACATATGTATGTATGTTCATATGTTCATCTGTTCACTCGTAACTTCTAAACTACTTATCAGAATTCGACAAATGGCATATCATTAGAAGTTTTAGAAGCGTCTTAATTGTCCGCTGGTTATACGAGTAGGCTATAATTATGGGGTTTCACAAAATCTAATGTGACGCCCTTTAGCGGACAAAACATACAGAGTAAAAAAATAAAGTTAAGATAAATATGCCGTGTTTGGTATCATTTGAAAGCGCTTTACTTGTACATTTTGAATATACAGGGTGGAATTTTGTAATGCCCCCTGGAGGAAAAATATCCTTAATATACATAGAAAATTCTACTCAAAGAAAATATTCCTTTATTTTTTAAAAGAAAGAGAACTGCAATCATAGATTTTTGTCGTAATTGGGTTTTTTAATAGATAGAGTGATTCAAGAGGAAAGTTTTTAAGTATAACACTTATTATTATTCTGTGGTATACTTATTACCTATTATTCTGTGGTATAACGCATACCTACCTATGCTAATCAGGGGCGGGTCGCTATTCTAAATTAATAAAAAAAATCATGAAACATGCATAGCGCGAGCGGCATGACCTTGAAATCTTACGCTGTACGTTCGCATCTCTCTTTAGTGATTCTGATCCCGTAGAAAATAATAAAATGCAGTAAAAAACCGACCGAAGTTCTAACCAGGGATGTTATGGATATCCCCGTAACCGAAACTATCGGATATCCGAAATAAAAAAATATCCGTAACCGAAACCGATTCAATAGTTTCGGATAGTTTCAGATACGTATAGGCGGAGTCTATTAATATTTTTTAATATTCGTTACTTGTCTGGCATTCCCTGGCACCATCTAATATCCCCACCTGTTTTACCTTTATCATAGATGCCATCATAGTACTTAGGTACATAAGTGGCTATGTGGGTCGCGACTCGCGTAGTATCTTGCTATTTCAATTTTACATTTTCAAAATTCTAATATCCGTAACCGAAATTTTCCGAAACTTTCGGATAGTCCGAAATGATTTCATATCCGTAACCGTGACCGAAACCGGTATAATATTATTCTAATATCCGTAACCGTATCCAAAACCGAAACGTCATATCCATGACATCCCTGGTTCTATTCTAACCAATCTACGTCGTAGAACAGTTGTGAAGCCACAAAGCTTGAGAACTTTAGGGATCCGTAAGCGTTTAGTCAGCGTCAAATAGTTTGTGACACCCAAAGTAGGCAAAAAGTTCGCAACACGTCTTTCGCCCGTACCTATTCAGAAACATTACTATATCTCACAGTGCGCGTGGACGCACAGGGTGACACACGAACCAATCACAGAGCTCTATTCACGCTGTGCATTCAATTTGCTGCTTCACTTAAGCAAGCATCGTTTGTGAATACGGGCACATACGGGCGTTAGATATGCAAAAAGTGTACGGAACCCTATGCGATCAAAACCACTCGCACTTTGTCGGTTTAGGTCTAATTGATTCAGCTTATAGTCCAGTCAATGAATGCCTTAACGACGGTGTAGAGAGAAATCCGTGGAACACAATTTCTGACCTCGGGACTTTATTTAGCCTAGTTAGGTGGTGAACATAGCAAAAGTCCCCGCCCTTAGCCCTTGAGCCGGCGGGGAGAGGGGGTTTTAAAGGTACCACTTTTCGGTTTTTCGCTTAATTCTCGGAAACTATGCGTCCTAGTGACATGACTACTATAAACCAAAAAAAGCTTATTCAATTTGCTACAGGTGAGACCGTCAAGTTTTGCTATATCTTGTATAGTTTTTGCGGCATCTGCTCTAGAAGGTCTGTAAAATTGGAAGTTTTATTGTTGTCTTACATGTTCCTTTCAGGAGAAAATCGACTATATCAACATTGAGCAAACACTATAGACATGCGGGAGCATGATAAGCCTAGTTCCATGGAGGGGACTGCACCGTGCGTATATTTAGACGAACCAATTAGAGCCACTTTTGACTCCTCATCATTCAAAAACTACTGTGCATTAACACTTCAAATTTGGCTCATGTATTGAGACTTGCAAGATATACATCAGCTTCAAATTTCATAAATATACCTCAAACGGTTATTTAGGTATTGACGTTCAAAAATCGATATTTAGAGCACTAAAATCTATCTATCACATGTGAAATGTTAAAATTTACTGGTTTTTTATTTGTTCCTTTGTATTTACATAACTACCTTTCTGGATGCCAAATTTGAACCTTCGAGGTCATCTGGAAGTGGTTAGAATTTGGTCTATAGGTCAGACATGTAGATTTTTGGACGTCAATATCTAAAGAACCGTTTGAGGCATATTTATGAAATTTGATACTGATGTATATCTTGCAAGTCTCAACACATGAGCCAAATTTGAAGTGTTAATGCACAGTAGTTTTTGAGTGATGAGGAGTCAAAAGTGGCTCAAAGTGGTTCGTCTAAATATACGCACGGTGCAGTCCCCTCCCTGGTACTAGGCTTAACATGCTCCCGCATATCTAGAATTATTGCTCAATTTTGATTTAGTCGATTTTCTCCTGATGGGAACATGTAAGACAAAAATAAAATTTCCAATATTACAGACCTTCTAGAGCAGATGCCACGAAAACTATACAATTTATAGAAAAACTTGTCCATCTCACCTGTAGCAAATTGAATATGCTTTTTTTGGTTCAAAGTAGTCATGTCACTAGGACGCATAGTTTCCGAGGATTAAGCGAAAAACCGAAAAGTGGCACCTTTAAACCCCCCTCTCCCCGCCGGCTCAAGGGCTAAGGGCGGGGACTTTTGCTATGTTCACCTCCTAACTAGTTTAAATAAAGTCCTGAAATCAGAAATTGTGTTCTACAGTTTTCCATCTATAATGCTTTATTGACTGGACTATTATAAGTGACAAAAATACTAAAAAGGTTATTCATTACTTAGCTAGATTTAATAACTTAAATTATTACCTAGGTACTATTATGTATTCTGTGCTAATACACGAGCACGACTAAGATTTATTACTGTATTATATTACCTATGTTAAATTAGGTGCTATTTTGAAACAAAACCAAAAAAAAACGTTTAACGTTTATCTTAATTTTTTTCAAATTGCCAAATTACAAAATAACTAGCTAACTCCTCCTGAATGAATACCTATATTTTAACCGTTTCTGTCTTGTTGGTTTGGCTCACATGGTTGTTTCAATTCAGTAAATCAAAGGCTAGTATTAAGTATACTTATTAACTTAGCGTTGTGTTAGCGTTTCGAGTCGCTTCTCAAACTAAATTATGAGTTCGTTCGTTAGTTTTAGCCAAATGCCGTCCACAGCTGGACAAAGGCCTCCCCCAAGATTTTCCACAATTAACAGTCTTGCGCTGCCCGCATCCAGGCTCCTCCCGGCAGAAAAGTTCTTGAGTGGCGACCACGGGCTGGAAGACGTAGCGTGTGGGCAGGCATCCTACTAAGTGGACCGTAGGCAGGTAGCTAATAGCTCATAAGATAGGCCCCTTAATTAATGTTTATTGTCCGTGGTGCATATCTTTTCATAAATGTTACTAAAGCCTGGTCCGTGAGCACGTAGAATTTTGTCCAATGACTCCAAGCTACCCATCCTTATCGCTCGCGCGTAATTATGTTGCTGTCGCGCTCGCACACTCACTGCGGGCGCGCGTCGCACAATCGCGACAGCAATATAATTACGCGAGAGCGATAAGGATGGGTAGCTTGGGGTCATTGGACAAAATTCTACGTGCTCACAGACCAGGCTTTAAACCTTTGTTTGTCACCTGTCATCCGCTTTGCAACGGAGGGAAGTCGAACATTAGTTTTTACTGGCGGTCTAGCTGTAGATCCTGGCTACACAGGGCAGGGGTTGCAGTGGTGGGAAAGAGAGGTGGGAATAGTCCCGTACTAGGTGGACCGTCGACCTGATAAAGGCAGCAGGAAGGCGCTGGATGCAGGCCGCTACCAACCGTGCGATGTGGAAGTCATTGGGGGAGGCCTATGTTCAGCAGTGGACGTCCTGTGGCTGAAATGATGATTATGATGATGAGGTGGACCGATGATCTGGTAAATTATGAGTAGGTAACTTGAAAAAAATGTGATGGAAAGCATTCGCCCGACAAGCGAAAGGACGTGGGTTCGACCGCCATAAGCAGTTCGATTTTTCAAGTTATTTATAACTAGCTGTGCCCCGTGGTGTTACCCGCGGTAAAACGTGGCCTAGGTGTGTTAATCTGGGGTGTCAGCTAACTCCATACCAAATTTTATTGAAATTGCTCCAGCCGTTTAGACGTGAAGAAGTAACAAACATAATATACACTCAAAAACTTTCGCCTTTATATTAGTACTAGCGGCTGCCTGCGACTTCGTACGCGTAGACCTCGTTTTACCCCCGTTAGATATCATCACAGATAATATAATACTAGTATATCACGTTGATAGATGGCGTTTCACGGCTTCCCCCGCATGAATATTTTCGAAAGTCAAAAAACAGTAGTTTGTCCAGCGCTGTAGATTTTAACCAATGACGATAGAAGGCGCTTTTTAGACACGTTTTTTTTATTTATTGAAATTTATTTGTCACATATCGTCATAAATTATAGCCTATATTTATGTTAATCTGGATTACAAACAATAATATTGTAAAGTTTCAACAAAGTCCGTTGAGTAGTAACAAACATCCAGACATCCAAACTTTCGCCTTTATAATATCAGTAGGATAGTGTGATTTACACATCACAATTTCAAAGTTTCCTGTACTCTGTTTATTTACCAATAAATTGCAGTTTTACGAGACCATAATTCATTTAACGCCCGGTTGCCCTGATGGGCTGTCATTATAACAATTTTAAAAAGCTTCCGCACTTGAACTTTGCGCCTTGTAGGGCTTTTAAAGATTACCGAAAACGCACAGACATGCAATTAGTTTAAAAATAGTGGGGTCATTAAATACAAATAGTCGCTGACCGGTGGGTCGATGGACGATTGGGACATTCGAGTTTTCGAGAAAAGTCTGGTTAAGTACACCCGTATTCATAAACGGTGCTTGCTTAAGTAAAGCAGATAAACCGCACAGCGTTGAATACAGCTGTCCTTGGTTCGTGTGTCACCCTGTGCGTCCACGCGCACTGTGAGACCTCATAGTAATGTTTGAAAATACGGGTGGAAGTGTTGTGAAACCATTCAACATGAATTGTAAAAATGTTCCATTCTCTTCCATTACAATCCAATTTTTTTTATAAACATAGGCAGTACGAAGTTCCCCGGGGCAGCTAGTTAAAAATAAAATCGCTATTTACTAAATGCATGACACTATACCACAGAATAAGTAATAGTACCAAGGTAACTATACTATCATCATCATTTCAGCCTCAGGACGTCCACTGATGACCATAGGCTTCCCCCAGCAAATAAAATATGACCTAGAGATCTTCTACATAATATGAAAAATTAAGTAAGTACTTACATTTTTTGTCTGTTTAATCTCCATCTCCAACACGGTTGAAGCGATGTTGACGGCATTTTCATTGTCAGATGGCGCAAACGTATCTGCGGGAAAAATTAAAACCAATGAAATACCCACTATGACAACCTGAATTAGGCTGCGTTTCCACCAGAGATGTTGGAGGATGCGAAGCGAGGGATGTGTTTGTAAAGAGCCAATAGAATCGTTTCATTTACCGAGGCGAGGTAAATACAGCAACGCATACACATCCTCGCACATCTCTGGTGGAAACGCAACCTTAGAGTACCTACCTAATATTTATCCTCATAATTTTTATGAGTTTTCGGCGCAGTTGCTCTGGTTGCACCTGTGGGTTGCACGCACCATGATCAGTTAATTGAAATAAATGCGAGTGGATGTGTATTGCCAAAAAATCGGTCTACCCTCTTTTGTACTTTGTTTCGTGTGAGACTGGTATCATCGCTCACTCACTTATTACTCGCTCTTGTCACAACTCTTGTTCTCGATTCAAAATAATATTCGACGGCGCGCAGCGTTGGAGCACGGTAATACCACAAAATATAACAGAAGGTAAACTCATGTATGTGTCGCAGGCAAATTGTATGATTCCGCATTTTACAAACGGCGTCGTCAGTTCACAAACGCTCGCTGCTCTATGAAATGCCGAAGGCAAAATGTAAATTGCCTGGGCACTTTATAATATGCCAAAACATTTGATAGCCAAGTCAATTGCTGTTTACAAAATGCCGCGGCAAATTGAAGTATTTAGTTCTATTTCTTACCACGCGAGGCGCTGCTAATCAAAACAAGAAAAATGGCGTCGAGTCGTGGTGTTGTGATACAGAAAACAGTGCAAATTCTACGTATTCAAAGGACTTTTTACAAAAAAAGACATTTATTATACTTAGTGAATTAAAAATATTTTACGATTCACAAATAGGAGCAGTGAAAAAGCTATGGAAAAATGAAATAGTTTTTGAGGTTATCCGGCACGTAAAAAACGCTAAGGTGACAATGTTTTATGATGGTCACCCTATTGCAACAATCATAGTCGAAATTTTATCAATTGAACGAGTCGCCAATTTGCCTTCGGCATTTCATAGAACAGCGAGCGTTTGTAAACTGACGACGCCGTTTGTAAAATGCGGAATCATACAATTTGCCTGCGACATATGTACCTCGCTTTGCATACCTCTCTCGCTCGCACGCTCGGCCGTCGCGCTAGGGTTGTCTTGTCATGTGTTGCGTTTATTTCGTTATGATAGAAAAATGTTACACTATTATCCAACTGTTTGTTGCTCTTTCACGCAAAAACTACTTAACGGATTTTGATGTAACTTTACAGTATTATTGTTTATAACCCAGAATAACATTAGGCTATAATTTATGACGATCTGTGACAAACTGAATTTCACGCGGGTGAAGCCGCGGGCAAAAGCTAGTTATCCAATAATTCATAAAACCTCTCTAAAACAATTCGATATTCCTAATAATTGAGTTGGTTTTCAATTTCAATTGAAATTCAAATAAATTTAACTTACCTACTTACCTCCCCGAATCAACTGGTAATTTAAAAAATGAAAATTCGGTATTTAATGATGAGTTTAAGCAACCAAATACCGAACAATTATAATACGACTTTTTCTGTTCACTCATTTTCGTCAATTTCGCAAAACAAAATAATATCACAGGCGGTTGACCGGCGCGTGACTCAAGCGAACCACAGCGAACGTGTGGCGAACGTCTGTCGCGCTCGCGCCACGTCGCGCTCGCATTCGTCCAAGACAGTCTTGCTAGAGCGGTGTCTATGTGTGCGTGTCTCGTATAGTATGGAGTTTGTCTTCTGTTATATTTTGTGGTAATACTATCATACAGTATTGTAACTTCATATAAACGGACGAAACGCGAGCTTTCCTTCGAAATTCAAATCTCGGTATGCGCTCGACATGCAAAAGTCGGGGGTGTCACGAATGTGCCACAGTAATAAACGGACGATGTGTTGTTTTATAAACAGTAAGCGCTCTTTTTTTTATAAAAATAATTACAAGTACCTATTTATACAGGATGTTAGGTAAATGGGTTTATAACGACACTAGCCCATGTTAACATTAAATGGTATGGTGAAGTCAGTGATATCATCATTTAATTTTTTTAAATTTTCACACAAAATAAAATTTATAAAATCAGATTTGTATAAAAATTAAAATTATGATATCAATTTTCTGACTTCACCATACCATACACATGTTAACATTGGCTAGTGTCGGCATAAAAACCCATTTACCGAACACCCTGTATAATAATCAAGCATTTTGTTCGCCTCAGTAGAGGCTCATACATTTTACGGTCGCAATTTCACGATTTGTTACTAAATCTTAACACAAATATTTTTTTTTTATTAAATCCTAAACAACATGCATTTTTATTTTTTATCCTATTTCATTCACAAANCGGCGCGTGACTCAAGCGAACCACAGCGAACGTGTGGCGAACGTCTGTCGCGCTCGCGCCACGTCGCGCTCGCATTCGTCCAAGACAGTCTTGCTAGAGCGGTGTCTATGTGTGCGTGTCTCGTATAGTATGGAGTTTGTCTTCTGTTATATTTTGTGGTAATACTATCATACAGTATTGTAACTTCATATAAACGGACGAAACGCGAGCTTTCCTTCGAAATTCAAATCTCGGTATGCGCTCGACATGCAAAAGTCGGGGGTGTCACGAATGTGCCACAGTAATAAACGGACGATGTGTTGTTTTATAAACAGTAAGCGCTCTTTTTTTTATAAAAATAATTACAAGTACCTATTTATACAGGATGTTAGGTAAATGGGTTTATAACGACACTAGCCCATGTTAACATTAAATGGTATGGTGAAGTCAGTGATATCATCATTTAATTTTTTTAAATTTTCACACAAAATAAAATTTATAAAATCAGATTTGTATAAAAATTAAAATTATGATATCAATTTTCTGACTTCACCATACCATACACATGTTAACATTGGCTAGTGTCGGCATAAAAACCCATTTACCGAACACCCTGTATAATAATCAAGCATTTTGTTCGCCTCAGTAGAGGCTCATACATTTTACGGTCGCAATTTCACGATTTGTTACTAAATCTTAACACAAATATTTTTTTTTTATTAAATCCTAAACAACATGCATTTTTATTTTTTATCCTATTTCATTCACAAAGTATTTTGTTTGTCAAAATACAATCACAAAATACATTTACAAAACTAGCTATAGAAATTCTAAGTAGGCAGATCACGGCAGATGTAATGAAAATAGGGTCGGCAAGTGGGCAGCCCTATCGCATGTTGTCATACCGTGACGTTCCGCGCGGCTGTTGACATTTATTTTAAAAATATGGTCGAGTTGGAATACTGTATAGATAGTATTACCGTGGTTGGAGTAAAGCTTTTTTTGTGTTCCACATTTCAAAACGGGGTTGCTTAGAATACGCAGGAAACTTGGGAAATATTCCCGCTTCCCGAACAGCTTTTGAAATATTTCGTCGTACGCCTCTTTTACGGGATCCCAATCAAACTCCCTTTAATGGGATGACGAGTCTAATTAATTTAAAGTATGTATACGAAATCATAAAAAATCCGTATAAAAACCAGTAAAAAAACTTATTTATTTTTGCAAGTAGGCTTTTAAAAAGCACTTTTACATGTCCCATTAACCCTACCACTGCTTCGGGACAATAAATGGGCCAGTGCTGAGAAGAAGCAGCGCAAGAAACTCATTCATACAGGGTGGCCAAAACAGTGAGGTCTAAAAGAAAAATTTAGATTCCTTACATCAAGGTGTACCTAAATCACCCCCATGTATGTAATACGATTGTGCTTAGTTTAGGAGATAGAGTTAATTTTGTAATATTTTAAAATTTTATGACCTTGTAGGCTTTAAGAGCGTT